>NW_027492623.1:0-536967 GCF_021521415.1 Bidens hawaiensis | reverse complement strand
GTCAGCAACACCTGAGATTGATTTTGGAATTGTTGAGGAAAGAAAAGTTGTATGCGAAGTTTTCCAAGTGCGAGTTTTGGCATAGAGAAGTTCACTTTCTCGGTCACGTTGTAAACGAGAAAGGAATACACGTTGATCCTTCCAAAGTCAAGGCCATCGAAAACTGGGAAGCGCCAAAAACCCCAACTGAGGTGAGGCAATTCCTAGGACTAGCTGGCTACTATCGACGCTTCATTGAGAACTTCTCCAAGATAGCTCTACCTCTGACCGCGCTAACTCAGAAAGACAAGAAGTTTGTTTGGGGCGAAAATCAGGAAGCAGCGTTTCAAATGTTGAAACAGAAGTTATGTAGTGCGCCAATTTTGTCTCTGCCCGAGGGGACGGACGACATCGTCGTTTACTGCGACGCTTCCCATCAGGGACTCGGATGTGTCCTTATGCAGCGAGACAAAGTCATAGCGTATGCCTCGCGCCAACTCAAGACCAATGAAAAGAACTACACAACGCATGATCTGGAACTTGGAGCGGTTGTCTTCGCGCTAAAGATTTGGCGCCATTACCTCTATGGTACAAAGTGTATAATCTTTACGGATCACAAGAGCCTTCAACATATATTTGATCAAAAGGATTTAAACATGAGGCAACGAAGATGGGTTGAATTGTTGAACGATTATGATTGTGAAATAAAGTATCACCCTGGAAAGGCGAATGTGGTAGCAGACGCGCTAAGCAGGAAGGAGCGAATAAAAACGCTACGAGTCAAGGCTCTAAGGCTGACCATTCGCGCAGATCTCTTTACCAGCATCCGAGACGCTCAGCAAGAAGCTTTGAAACCAGAGTTTGCTAAAAACGAATCCCTTGGGGGTATGATTAAGAGTTTGGAACTTAAGAACGGCAATCTATATTTCGCTAACCGCATATGGGTCCCTCTCAAGGGAGGATTGCGCGAGCGAGTATTAAACGAGGCTCACAAGACGCGGTATTCCGTACATCCTGGCGCAGACAAGATGTACCAAGATGTTAAAGCGCTGTATTGGTGGCCCAATCTTAAAGGCGCCATCGCGACGTATGTCAGTAAGTGCCTGACGTGTTCAAAAGTAAAGGCTGAATATCAGAAGCCGTCGGGGTTACTTCAGCAGCCAGAAATTCCCATGTGGAAGTGGGGAACAAATCTCTATGGACTTCATCACCAAACTGCCAAGAACACCTGGGGGTTATGACACGATCTGGGTTATTGTAGATCGGCTAACTAAGTCAGCGCACTTCCTGCCGATCAAGGAAACCGATAAGATGGAAAAGTTAGCCAGATTGTATATTCGAGAAGTAGTTTCAAAACATGGAGTCCCAGTGTCCATCATTTCTGATAGAGATAGTAGGTTCACATCAAGGTTTTGGAGATCGTTACAAGGGGCTTTAGGTACTCGTCTTGACATGAGTACGGCATATCATCCCCAAACGGATGGGCAAAGCGAGCGAACAATCCAGACATTGGAAGATATGCTGCGCGCTGTGCGCAATCGATTTCGGTGGTAGCTGGGATACTCATCTCCCATTGGTTGAATTTTCATACAACAACAGTTATCACACAAGCATCAAGGCTGCGCCGTTCGAAGCTTTGTATGGGCGCAAGTGTAGATCCCCACTGTGCTGGGCTGAAGTGGGTGACAAGCAAATGACTGGTCCAGAATTGATCCAAGAAACAACAGACAAGATTTTTCAGATAAGGGATCGCCTTAAGACAGCGCGCGATAGACAGAAGAGCTACGCAGATGTGCGAAGGAAACCGTTGGAGTTTCATGTAGGGGATAAAGTACTTTTGAAAGTCTCTCCATGGAAAGGAGTTCCCCGTTTCGGCAAGCGAGGAAAGTTGAATCCGCGCTACATTGGACCATTTGAGATCCTGGAAAGGATCGGTCCGGTTGCTTATAAACTCCGTTTACCCACCGAACTCAGTGGAGTTCATGATACGTTTCATGTGTCCAACCTCAAAAAGTGTTTATCTGATGAAACGTTGATTTTACCGTTGGAAGAGATTCACATCGACAAACAACTGCACTTCGTAGAAGAGCCTATAGCCGTAACCGATTGGAAAGAACAAAAGTTGCGCAGAAGTCGAATCAAGTTAGTAAAGGTTCAATGGAACTCAAGGCGTGGGCCTGAATTCACTTGGGAAAGAGAAGATCAAATGCGCCAGAAATACCCACACCTCTTTCAGAACATGGCTTCTGCCAGCGACGTCTCCTAAATTTCGGGACGAAATTCGCTTAACAGGGGGAGAATGTGACACCCGGTAAATTTCCCAATCCTATAAACTAAGTAATCAACCTAATAATTAGGTGATTGTAAATATTAAGCGCGCCATGTTAGAATCAGCGCGTGCATTTGTTATGTGCGCCCTGCTGCGAGCGCGCTATGTTAATCAGCGCGTGCATTTGTTATGTGCGCCCTGCGCGAGCGCACCATGTTAAGAACCTGCGTGGGCATATGTTATATGCGCCATGCGCGAGTGTATTGGTTTTATGTATCCATAATGTTGTCTATTGAGTTGACCGTCTCGCATGTTGCTAAGGCGGGTGTATCCCAAATCGTTTATGCGCTGTGCGGAAGGGGAACTAACCTCCCCGCATGGCGGGGAACATTGAGAGCTAGTTTGCCTGAAGCTCCAAGATGGAATTGACTTCAACATGACTGATCACTATGTTGAAATACCAAGACCACCTGGAGAACCCACAAATGAAACTCAATGTCCCTGACTGCGAGAAGGTTACGCACCTACCCGCAGCAAAGAAATGTCCTTCACGCAGAAAGCTATGCGCACAAAGTGATACGCGCAGAACACTTAGTCTATTCTCCAGTTGTAAGGAGATTACTCCCGCCCAAAAAGAAACGGTAGCGTGTTTCAGAGATTTTCCACTTTTTACTGTACACTGACAAAGTACCTGAAAAAGCACACTGTAACATGAAAAGTCAACTGTCAGCCACCCTACTCCCACCAACCACAGACCTGCATGTCCTGTCCAAATCAAATCAAAATCTTTTATCCACTACTCCACTCTTAAATAAATAATAATAATTTCCATACTTTATCATCATTACACCTAGATATGAAGAGATTACAATCCCCTAAAGCAAGGGATTGTGTTCCCTTGAGTTTGCCTATAAATATGTAACTTAAAATATCACCCAAAACACACTTCAAACTTCTCTCTTAAGAACTGCAACTTGCACTAATCATCTCCCAGGCATCCGTTTGCTTTCGTTTCCGATCCTGTTACTAGGTAAGCCGAGAATATAACCTTGAGATCTGCTTTCCAACCCTTATATTCTCCTAATTCTTGATCTTAATATATATACTTCTTGTTATTTAATCGTATTCTAGACCTTCAATTCCGAGGCCAACACCAAGAAAACCCGAATCTCGATTAATCCCTTAACAAGAACCACAGGTGAGTCTCACAGCCCCTATTCTCGCTGTTTTCACTGTTTTTAAACTGTTTTCGGGGCGAGGGACACGTACTTGAATAATGTTTTATCATGGTATACTTACAAGCTATGCAAGCGATTATGTGTTTAAATTATATTTCATGATGAGCAATGCGAACGGTTATCTAAGGTTTTCGATGTATGTGCGCTAGAACTCGAGTAAGTGATCACTTTACCATTGGAACTCTAAGGGTAGGGACTGCTGGTTTGATCCACCCACTCGTAGGGGTCGCACCTCTTTGCATGGACGAGTGCCTAGTATGGTCATGGGGCAGTACTATGGGTTTGAACCCGCTCGTAGGGGTCGCGCCTCTTTGCATGGACGAGCGCCTTGTTTTCCGGCACAACGTCCGCGCGTAACCCGCGGGACGGAATTATTGATTAGCTCGTAGGGGCAGCGCCTCTTTGCATAGACGAGCACGGTTTTTTCAGAAATGTCCATGCGTAAACCGCGGGACGGCATTATATTATTTAGTTCGTAGTGGCAGCGCCACTTTGCATGGACGAGCACACTTCCAGTAATGATCGCGCGTAGCCCGCTGAACGACTTTTATCAGAAATATGTGTCAGATCTATGTTTTCATACGGATTATCAAGTATATGTTTAGACATGAAATCAGAAATGTGTTTCAATATGATTTTTATCAAGACTATGATGCAATGCGATTTATAAAGTTACTAAAACTTGTGAACTCACTCAGTTTATACTGATTCAAATGTTTTACGTGTCTTTCAGGAGACAACTAAGTAGCGCATGGAGTCACACTTAGAGCACCTCACGCTGAACATCTAAAACTAGCTTTTTGGAAGATTTTAGTTCTACCCCTTCGATGCGCGTGGTTGTTCCCGCCGCGCAAGGGGATATGGCGTGGAAATCTTCAACAGTTTTATACTTGGATGTTTTTATGTAATGTTTAAACAATGTAACGTATTTGTATTAAACATTTCATGCGCAATGAAAATCTTACTTTGAATGTTTGCAATGGCCCGTGCTTAATTATCAATCCCCACTCGCGCTGCGCCCGGCTGTTTCCGCCGTTCAGGGCCGGTGTGACAGTTCAGTACTTTAAAAGGATGTTAAGATCGTTGAATACACTGCCAGAATGTGAAGTGAAAGACTTAGCCAGATTGGGGTTGATTAACCGAAGTGATGATAATATGGCTAGAGTTATTGGGAAGATTGTGTGGAAAGAGAGTATAAAAGAGAAGAAATTTGAGCTGTTGAAACCACAAAAGGGAAAACTTGTTGAAGACAAGGATAGAGGTTTAAGAGCTGATGGAAAACCTTGGATGATTATGAAGTATAAACCGATCCGGTGTTTGAAATAAGTACCGATGAAATTAATGCCCAAGGATGTGCTTAAAGACCTGAAGTGGTGGTATGTAGATTGTGAGACAGCTGAGGCAGTGATGGAAGACGAGGATGAACAAGAGGTGCTAAGAGTTTATGATCCGATGCACTTGGTAAACTTATCGCAAGCTGATTTGCAGGTGTTGAATGATAAGAAGATATTTTATATTCCTGCTTGGAAAGACGAAGCGAGGAAATATCAAAGAATAGTATCGGTTTGTGTTCGAGAAGGAGTGCATGCTTAAAGATGAAGATAAGAGTGTTGAAGATTACAAGACACGTGTTTGAAGCTAAAGAGATGAAGCTACTACCAAGGGGGAGTCTGTTGGTGCATGATGTCAGTAGTTCAGTGTCGAGTGTTTGTAATCGTGTTAGTTAGATTTGAGTTTTGTATGTAAGCGAAGTTGCTAACAAGTTCGCTTATATGGGCGAACTTGTTAGACAAGCGAAGTTAGGGACAACTTCGCCTGAACATGCCAGGCGAAGTTGTCGTGTCTATATAAGCTGTTTTGTTTATGGCTTATTCATTAGAGTTTTGTTATTCGTGTATTCGAGTCAGAGAGTTTGTATTCAGTGATCATAGTATCACGTGTTTACGGTTGGAATACAACGTGTGTTTGATTATCGTATCGTGTGTTAGCTCGTATTGTTTTCTATTCTCGTAACGTCTTACGTAGGGATTCCGCACCTACGTAGAACGCGATATCTCGTGTAGATCCGGCTGGGAACCTACAAAAAAATATAATAGACTAAAGAAGAGACTATGACATTTTTATTCGTTATTATTCGGGTCATGAATGTTGAATTAATGGCCATAATATCATATCACACATGCTGCCTTTGATTACCCATCAAAAGCTATTAGGCCATGTACACAACACCTCTTATTCACTATAGAGGTAGGGTACCAAAAAGACCCAAATACCCTTAAGTACCACCCGCGGGTCATAGAGGAGCTCCTCACATAACACCCGCGGGACATATGGATCGCCCACATATCACGGTAGAAGAAGAACGTCCTCGTACCATACGCGGAAGCATCCTGGCACCCTCAGAAGTCATCCGCAGGACATGACGTTTGCCCGCCAAAATGACCGGAAGGCAATGCCAACGGGACAGCTGTCACCAATTAACTACCTTCTAGAAGAATGTCCACGATTGTTACTTGAAGAATACGTGACTTATTTACCAATGAACAAAGGACACCTGGCCAGGTTGTTATAGCCGTGCACATGGCAAGGGTGCGATCCACCCTATCATAAGGTGACGCGTGTCCAGGTTGTTATACCTATGCACATGGGACGTATAGCTCAACCTATCACAGAAGGACACGCGTCAAGGTAGTTATCAAGGCCTTCTAGAAGAGGACAGTTGGCCCAATCATCTTCCTAATCCTTAGGCTATAAATACCTCGTCAAACCATATGAGGTATTCATTCACTCACAATCATTCTGACTCACATATACTCTGACTACACTTAGTCTACTTAGTTTTCAGTACTTTCTCCTTTACGAACGTTACTGATTCTCACGCCGGAGGGTGTCTGTTTTGCAGGTTCCGGTCACTGGACTTTGGGAAGTTGTACTCATATCGTGTTAGTAGTTATCGTATTTTACCCTGTGGACTCATTGGATCCAGGACCCATACCCGGGGAACGGATCCGTGTTTCTTCATTGGGGCCATCCGTTTTTGTGTTAGAACAACACAAATTTTCGTTGGTTTTCGGTTCGTTTAAAGTATGAGTAAACTTTCTGAAGGGCCGACGGGAACTCCTACACTTGCTTCACGTGTAACTAACACTGAAATACCTGTAGGCCTTGCCTCGAGTGTTTTTGCATGTGTGACAGCTCCGGGTTCACGAACCACCGAGACAACACCAGGTGGTCGTACCCTTGAACGTGTCACCTCACCTACTGGGCCAAGTCCTACCGATTTAGGACATGTGACGGCCCAGAAGGATCTAACATGGGTGACCTTGGTCGAATTATGAGAGACACTCGCCAAACTCGTTCAGTATTAGATCTGGAAGATGATTCCGGCGATTCTGATATGGCGAGGTCCCACCGACATAATCCCAGACCCGGCGGATTACTGTCTCAAGAAGAATGGCTTCATGCGCAACAAGAGAGCCTGAAAGCGGAGTACGAGCGTAGAGTGCGTAATGCATATCTTCACGCTCGTACCCTGACTTATGAAGAATCTCCTCAAAGATCTCTTTCTCCTCCTCCAATGGTGAGGGGAAGCCAGATTCGCTACAGTCAGCAAACCGAACAAGAATTTGTTGAACCACGAAGGTTACGCCCTCGTCCTTGCATGGACATGTGGATGCCTTCTTACTTTGATGAATATGATAGTTATGACTCAACTTATCATCCGGGAGACTACAGTTTCTACACGGGTGATAGCAGGATGAGTTCGAGGGCAAGAAGCAGCCGTCCGCGTGACGTCGTCCGCCATACTAAGTATCACAGTGATGCTGAGGAAGATTTCACCAAGCCATACCGTCCGGAAGCCTTTGCCGAGAACTCGAAATTCATAGCCAGCATTGCGACAGCACCCTTTCCTGTCAATGCTAAGATACCCACAACGGTGGGTAGATACAATTGCATGTCTGATCCAAGTGATCATCTGCAAAACTTTGTGGCGGTAGGTGGTGTGAGTGGATGGACACTCCCCTATTGGTGTCACATGTTCACATTGACAATGACAGGGGCAGCAAGGGAATGGTTTGAAAAACTACCTGACGGTCAAATTTCTAGTTAGGATGATTTAGTGAAGAAGTTCTCACAACAGTTCAGCCAACAAAAGAAGCACACGCGTGACTAGTCAGAGATTCTGGATGTTATCCGCTGGGATAATGAATCCATAGAAGATTTTGTCACCAGGTTCAATGACGAAAGTCTGAACATTGGTGGGATCTGCAAAGACATGCTCCGCGGTGCCTTCCTCAAGAATGTCAAGTGTGACGAGTTGATCCGCACACTCACTGGTAGGGATGGAATGCCGAAGGAATGGGACGATCTTATGACTACGGCGAAGTTATTTGCCAACACTGAAAAAATATTAGGGAATAACAGTTTGAAGCAAAAACCCAAAGTTGAGTTTCAAACTCCACGAACCAATAAACAGGCAAAAGGGCCAATTTGGTCAAGACTTCAGCCAAATACGGAGGCATCAAAGCCATTTGATGCAAGATCACTCATTGGCAACAAGAACAAAGGAGGACGCACGTTTCGGGGTCCTAACAGATGGACCCCTCTTTCAAAAACTCCCGCTGAAATTCTCA
This sequence comes from Bidens hawaiensis, assembly GCF_021521415.1. Classification (NCBI taxonomy): domain Eukaryota; kingdom Viridiplantae; phylum Streptophyta; class Magnoliopsida; order Asterales; family Asteraceae; genus Bidens; species Bidens hawaiensis. The sequence goes on along the minus strand of NW_027492623.1, from coordinate 528,847 downwards.
CCAAGGAAAACGTGAATTTCCGGAAACCACAACCACTCACAAGGAGGTCGTTCCTTGATACCAAAAAACATTGTTCATATCATAATGACATTGGTCATAATACGAACGAGTGTAATGATTTGAAAAGCAAAATTGAGATAGCTATGAAGTCCGGGAAACTTGGACACCTGGTGAAAGATGGAACGCCCGGGACTAGTAAAGCTCCCAAACGGGACAACCAGGGCCCATCCAAAAAGCAAGTCAAGGACTTGAACGCCCATATGATCCAGGCGGACATAAGGTGGGTGGAAAGAGAAGAGACTCTGATGAAGAGGAATGGAAACACGAACCAGTGATTTTTCCACGAGTCAAAGGAGGTCCCAATAACAAGAACCCCCTAATTATCACTGCCGTTTTTTTTCATTATCATTCTCAGTATGTGTTCTTTGACACTGGAAGTACATCGGACATAATGTACGAACAGTGCTTTGAGCAACTGGATGACGAAGATAAAGAAAGGTTAAAACCCATCCATGCTCCAGTATCAGGGTTTGGAGGGGAAATAATGCATCCGCGTGGGGTGATTTCTTTCCCCGTCACCCTGAGCGATGGAGTTCACTCAAGGACTGAGGAGGTTGAATTTTTAGTTCTTCCATCAATGTCAAAACATGATATCATCCTGTGGCGAGAAGCAATTGGAGATTTCAATTCTCACCCATCCATAGCTCACGGTGCGGTAGGAGTTCCAACCAGCACTGGCGTAGCAATAATTCATGTCAATCGACATTGCTTCACTACAGAAAGCTCAAACCCAACAAGATTCCAAAACAATCTCTGAGGACTGAACCGGAAAAATGGGTTTTGAACAAGTCTCCTGATCAAATTGTAACAACTGGACCTGCTATCTCTGAGATAGTAAGGACTTTCTTGAAATAGTTGCTATCAAAAAACATTGATGTCTTCACATGGCAACCCGCGGACATGACTGGTGTCCCGCGGAACATTGCGGAGCACAAATTGAGGGTAAACCCTATGTTTACACCGATTGTTCAAACACAGCGTAAGATGGGTCCGGAACAAACAAAGGCAATGAATGAATTCAGGACCTCTTACAGGCTGGAATCATTCGTCTAATTCAATATCAGACATGGGTCGCCAATCCAGTTATTGTCCCCAAAAGTAATGGGACATAGCGGATGTGTACAGATTTCAAAGATCTAAACAAGGCGTGTCCCAAAGACTGTTATCCGTTACCATAAATAGACCTCAAGGTTGACGCTGTAGCACCATTCAAATTCAAATGCTTCTTAGATGCTTACAACGGCTATCATCAAATCCGCATGGCCACGGGTGATGAGGATAAAACAACTTTTCGTACCGATCAAAGCACTTTTTGCTACAAGATGATGCCTTTCGGATTAAAGATTGCAGTGGCCACATATCAACGGTTGATGAACGTAGCGTTTAAAAGTTAAATTGGTCGAAACTTGGAAGTTTATATGGACGATCTTGTGATCAAAAGTGTTGAGGAAGACCAAATGTTGAGAGACATCGAAGAAACGTTCGGAACATTAAGAAGTATCAACATGAAGCTGAATCCAGCTAAATGTTCGTTTGGGATGGAGGAAGGAAAGTTCCTCGGAGTAATTGTCACAGACGCGGATTTCAAAGCTAATCCGGATAAAGTCCAAGATGTAGCCCGCATTCCTTCTCCCTCCTCCCTTAAAGAAGTACAAACGCTCAATGGTCGTTTGGTTGCTTTGAATCGCTTTTTGGTGAATCATGCAGCTAAATCCTATCCTTTTGTTTCAACACTAAGGAATTGCCTCAAGAAAGCACAATTCAGATGGACCGCGGAAGCGGAACAAGCTTTCTTGGAGGTTAAGAAATGTTTGATGGAATTGCCCACATTGACAGCACCATATGTGGGGGAACCTTTAACGATGTACTTCTCAGCATCAAACATTGCTATCGGGGCTGTTCTCCTGACGGATAGAAAAAATGTTCAAACACCAATTTATTACGTCAGCAGAATACTATCAGACCCGGAGACAAGATATTCGATGTTAGAAAAACTTATCCTATCATTGGTCTATGCTGCCCGATGCCTCCGTAGGTACTTCCAGGGGCATCCCATCAACGTTTTTGACCAGATATAAGCTCAAGAATATCCTCAGCAATCCAGAATTATCTGGACGATTGGCAAAGTGAGCCATCGAGCTAGGCGAACATGCGATAGAATACAAAACTAGGCCAGCAATTAAGGGACAGGTGTTAGCGGACTTTGTCACTGAAGTCCCGCAACACAAAGAGAAAGAATGTTTGATTGAGCAACAACCCCAAGCACCTCCTGAACTAGGACAGATCTGGTCTTTGTTCACGGATGGGGCTTCAAGCAGTGAGGGATCTGGCGTAGGCCTCAGGCTAGTTAATCCCGAAGGCTATGAGTTCACATACGCCATAAAGTTAGACTTCAAGAGCACTAACAACGAGGCGGAGTATGAGGCCTTCCTGGCGGGCTTATGAATAGCCAAAATGCTTGGGGTTAAACATTTTGAAGCCCGCGTTGATTCCATGTTGATTGCGGGACAGATCAATGGCATATGAAGCAAAGAATGACATAATGGCTTCATATGTGTCACAGGAAAAAGATTTGATGCTTCAGTTCTCTTCATGCAAGGTCATTCACATAAAAAGACGCGAGAACAAATCAGCAGATGCTCTTAGCAAATTGGCTTCCACGAACTTTGAACATTTTGCTAAAGACATCCGCATTGAAATATTAGACCGCCCGTCTGTCCCGCAACATCAAGTTTTAGTGATCCAAACGGGAGTGGAATCTTGGATGACACCCATCACAGCATACCTGTTATCCGGAGTCCTCCCGGAAGGAAAATCTGCGGCCTAGAAGATAAAACACAAAACCTTGAACTATCAGATACATAACGGTGTTTTATACCGACGTTCCTTCCTCGGACCACTACTTTGATGTGTGGATGCCGAGGACGCGAACTATTTAATCAGAGAGGTTCTTGAAGGCATCTGTGGTCTTCACGCTTGCCCGCGCATGGTCGTAGCGAAATGGATGAATAATGGATATTATTGGCCGGGGATGCACTTGGACGCTGTGCATGAAATCAGAAATTGTGATTCATGCCAACGTCATGCTCCTAACACGCTGCGACCACATAACGAGCTCGTTCCAGTCACTTCAGCCTGGCCGTTCCAGAAATGCGCTATCGATATAATGGGACCTTTCCCTGAAGCCCCGGGACATGTCAAGTTCCTAATAGTAGCCATCGACTACTTCACCAAGTGGGTAGAAGCCTAACCAGTTGCTTCCATAACAGCAGCAAGTGTTAAGAAATTCCTATGGGAATTCATCATATATCGGTTTGGTCTTCCACTGGAACTCATTAGCGATAACGGAACTCAGCTCACGGACAGTGGGCTACAAGAGTAGTTAAAAGAGTTACACATCTCTCAAATTTTCACATCTGTAGCCCACCCGCAAGCAAATGGTCAGGTTGAGAGAACCAATCGGACCATCAAGGAAGGAATCAAATCAAGGTTAGGGACTAAACGGACGGGTTGGGTTGATGAATTACCCCATGTACTATAGGCCTTCCGCACCCAAAAGAATTCCAGCAATTCTGAAACCCCCTTTAGCCTAACCTACGGCACAGAGGCCATGATTCCGGCTGAGATTGGAATTCCATCCGCCAGAGTTCTATTGATCGGTGATAATGATCGTGAACTCTGGATGAACCTGGACCTCCTTGAGGAGAGGAGAGAATTAGCATCAATCCGCGAACACAATTACAAATGCCAGTTGCAAAAGTATTATAATTCGCGAGGCCAGAGATGTGAATTCAACGCGGGAGACTTTGTCTTCCGCAATAATGAAGCCTCCGGGCAAGTTGGCCCCAACTTGGGAAGGACCTTATAGAATTCAGAAAGTTTCATCTAAAGGTGCCTACAAGTTAGAAAAGTTGGATGGGAGTGAGATCCCTAGAACTTGAATGCGGCCCAACTAAAGAAATGTTATATGTAGTATGTTTTTCTTTTTTGGCCTGCGTGCCTAACTAGATAGTCACAAACTATGTACTTTCATTTTTTGTAATTCGGCTTATGCCTTGTTAATGGAAATTTTCATTTAAGTCATTTACGACTTGTACTGTTATGTAATCCTTTACAGACATATAAAGAAGATCCTATAAACACTTATATTATGAAAATAAAAAAACTTCTTTATTTATACAAATGGGATTACAGGAAAGAAAGTTTGATTACAAGACAAAATCTATCTATGGCGCGACATTATCATGTCCCGCACTCTTGTCTTCCGCATCATCAGCATCTTCTTCATCTTCCTCACCGAGGTCAAGAAGAACTTTTAATTGCTCGATGTTGTCCTCCTTATCTGCAAGCTCAGATATCTGCTCCACCAAAGAAAATTTTAAAGAATCAAAATCCTTTGTCTTCTGGATGAGGACAGCATCAGTATCTTTGCCCGCCACAATGTATTCCTCAGGAAGCTTGGAGGTTGAACCAAACTTATAGCCTTCCTGGAAACCTAGCTGGCGGCCAGCTTGCTTCGAAGCTTTTAATAGGACAGCAACACAGTTCCCAAGTTCATCACTCGCCCGGAAGTCAGCGATGACCTGTTGGAATAAATATATATAAGTAACTTCAAACACTTAGATTATTCACAACAAAGAAAAAATACATACCTTGGGAATCCCTTCTGCCAACAACCACTTTTTGTCCGCCTTAGCCGGGCCAAGTTCCATCTTGTGGCCAGCACACTCTAAGGCCTGATCTCGGTTCTTGGCATTAAGGTCAGATAAGCGCTTGTCCTTGGCCGCCGATTCAGCTCGTACAGTATCCATTAATTTAGCATGTTCATCCAATTGCTTTTGGAGAACAACCCTGGCTTCCTCGGCGGCGGACCGAGCGACCTTCTCCGCTTCTAGAGCCTGGCGGTCCTCCCTGGCCTCATTTATAGCTTTAAGGGCATCTTCTTTGGCATCGGAAGCAGAGGCCGCCAACTCATCCCACTCTTCATTCATCGCCAACCAGTCCGGGTTATTTATTGACTGGTGGAGATCGTATTCGCCATATGATAAGAACTTGAGTTCAATAACTCTTGGCGAATACGACTTCGATGACACTCCTTCTCGGCGGGAGGAAGAATCTCCCGCAAATACTCGAAACATAGGTCCACGTCGTGGAACGTTGAGTCTCGACGTAGAGACCAACGCGGATGGTGTGGGATAGGATCTTCCTCCTGAGGAGCCGGAGAGGTTCGGGGACCATGAGCAAACATGCTCACACCTCCTTGGTCCCTGAAATGATGAACGTTGTATGAAGGTGACATACTAACGTGTTCAGCATTTTCAGTTTCCTTGTCCTTCAATGGAGAGTCATCAGCCACAAAGATTGGATCTTTGGCAGTGTCGGGAGGCGGAGATGGTGGCGGCGGAAGAGGAGTCAAACTCTTCAAACCTGAAGCACCTTCAGTAAGGTCATCCAGGTCCACTGAATAAACGTTACCAGCTGGTTAGAATTATATTTAACTTATATCAGTTAACAGATGTGACAAATATTTAACTTACCCAAGGAAGCGTCTTCCTTGTCAAGTTGGTTTAAACGCATTTCCAAAGCGGCGGCCTTCGCCCTCTTGGATTTTTTCTTCGAAGCAGCCTTGACGAGGTTAACCTTACGCTTACCAGCCGCTTTGGAGACGCCCGCATCACCTGCTCGATGAGTATCCTCTGGAATGACATCATCAGGCGCATGCCTTCCGCAGCAGTGTTAGCATCGTCGTGACCCATTGCCTGGCTAGTAGTATCCCTTAGGAGGGTAAGAACTGCAGTTGAATCCACAGCGTTAGTAGCATCAACTGGAAAAATTTCCTTCGCAGAATGACGACTCTTCGTTGGATGAAAAGAGTAAAATCACTCCGCTGGAAGTAATAGCAGTAATAGGTCGGGGTTGTAGAATGCCCTCACCTTTCTGAATGGACTCCTGAACATAGTCCTCACCTTTGGCGTACATCGCCTCGGAAACCACTGGTTCCGAGCGAAGCGCGGTAGGAAACAGGAAGTTAGAACTAGTGCGCTCTAAAAAGGGCACATCCCTTGGATCAATTGGGCGGCGCACCATCATTCCTCCTTCCTGGTCCAACAGAGTAACCAAGGCGGAACCCTCACCTGTACAAATAACAATAAAAGTCAAAGATCAGACATTTGTTTAAAAAGAGAGTAAGAGTGCTATTAGACTTACTCTTGTCAGTCTTCTCGTAGTAAGGTTTCAAATCAGGGAATGGCCATAAGCGGCTCATCTTTGCACTCACCATCGCCCCCTCATGGATAGGGCGCATGGGAGTTAGCGTGGTAGTCAGAGTCGTGAACCATGGCAGGCCCTCATGAGCGGATGCCGGAACTACAGGCATAACTTCTTCCGCCTTACGATGGACCATTGGGAAAGGGACAACGTCTTCCTTGATCCAGAAAACTTGGGCTTCCAGCCATGAAGGCTACGGATCCATTCCATACCTATGTCATTTTTCAGAACGGAAGCAAAACTGTACCATCCATCACGGAAGGTCATTTTGTAGAACACGGCAAACATGCCGACAGATGGCTCAAAATTTCGAACTTGACAACAGAATTTGAAGTGTCGAATCCTCAACATCCCAAAAGGATGAATCTGAGATATATGAATCCCATAAGTTGTCAAGATCGATTGGAGGAATTTTGTTACTGGAATTCGGAAGTTCCCGGTCGTAAAACGGTCCACGTACACGGCCATCTTCTTCGGCGGTGGATTGGTAGCAACAGAACCCTTCGCCGGTCGTTATGGCTCCCATTCAGATGCCAGACCGTATACGTTGACAACGTCATCAAAGTATTTCTCCTTGAGATATAAAACGACGCCATGAATGGTGGGTGTACCTTTTTTCTCTCAAGCCATTTAAACAAGATGAACAAAGAAATCTTAGAAAGTTAAAGTCTTAAATGTTTGAGAGAAAGAGAATTCGGAAGTGATAAGAGTTGAATGCAATCCACGAGTGGCTTATTTATACTCATCGCAATTAATGCGACTGATGGAATGCCATAAGAGAGAGAAATTGCGGATTGCCAGATGACTGACACGTCAGGCGGGAGATTCAAGAAAGTGTAAACGGGCTGTCAAGAGTGCCATACACGTCTAGTCAGTTGCCTCTAAGAAGTTCCTCTCTCCGCCACATCATCATGACTATCCAACTTGCAAGAGTTTCAAATTTCAAAAATATCTTCAAAAATGTTATCACATTCACAAATATAAAAATCGCAAAAGAATTTCTCAAAAGATTCCTTTCCATTATATCAGAAGACAATTACAAAATTCGTAGAAAGATAATTACAAAAATTTAGAAATCCAGTCTATCTTATTCTACGGATTTAAGTTGCTGTATCTTCCGGAGCCTTTGGTGAAGTGTCCTCGGAAGAGTCATCCTCAGACTCATAACCTAAATAGCTCTTCAACTGTTGCACGCCGTCATGGGCGGAAGCAAACTCCGGAAGCATATTCTAGAGCGGGAAGATCAGGTCATCATGTTCTTTAATCCTTATTGCACGCTCCTACTTGACATCAAGGCCATGAAGAGGATGATCCTTAAACGTGCGATTACTCTGAGCAAAGGCCACTCCTTCATGAAAACCTCTCACACGTCCAAGCGAGGAGGAGGCAGCCATCAGATTGGCAAAGCTGTCAGTTAACTCCGCACTTCCTTTGATGTCACGGACGACCTGTCAAAATAAAAACATAAGTCTTTAGTATCAACATGCGAGATGGAAAATAAGCATTAAAGTGGGAAAAACTTACAGCATCAACTCCCCGAGTAAGGAACCACTGATGGTCTCGCTCCGCGCGCTCAGCTCGCATCAGGAGTTCTTGAGTTTTCGTGATCACTTCCTCACGAGCTTGCAGGAGGGAGTCATAAGCAGCTTGAATTTCAGCGGCATTTTTGTCTCTAAGTTCAACTTGCTCCCTCTACAACTTCAGCTCCGCCTCAAGCTCTTGGATCCGAGTGCCTTGGAGGGTCACTTGATATTCCAAGGCCGAGATTTCTTCTTGAGCCCGGACCAAATCATATCTTTCTTTTTGAGCCTTTGCCCGGGCAGCCTCAAGAAGGGACATCTGCTTTTCACAGGCTTCCTTCCATCGACGAGCAGCGGTAGCGTTGCGATCCTGCTCACTCTTGGGGGCGTTTTCCGCGTCCGTTTGCTTCCACGGTGCTCCTCAGCTTCCTTTTTCGCAGCCTCAGTGGCTCGATAAGCGTCTCTTAGCTTCCCGTCCATGGTACGCCATTCATGTAAGACTTCCTGACTACCGGCTAAAGCATTAGCCAGATGATAAGACAAGTCTGTATGAAGGTCGTGGCGGGAAAGGTCACGCTGGTGCACCATTTCGGCCGGTGGCACGCAGTGCTTAACAAAACTCATGCAGACCCCGGGGTCAGTGAACCGGGATCCATTGGTAATATCCCATGGAGGGACAAACAAATCAAATTTATCTCCCAAGTTCGCGTCCTCATAGTAACGGGAACTTGAGGATTCAAGGCGAACCGGGATTGCGGATGATTGTTGTGGAGGAGGACGAGGAGGAGACTCGTTAATTTAGAAACCCTCTGCATTCACGGCGGGGTTGTCCTCCTTGCCACCAGTAGAACTTCCAGTTTGAAAAGATAGTCATAACGACTATCAGTTCCAGACCGGATGTTGGGCTCCTCAAATGTAGTATCAACCGGAGGAGTCGGTTGCCTTTCTTCTGTAGCCACCTCAACCAGAGGGGATTGTGGTCGATCTTCAGTAATCCTCTCTGAAAGAGGAGATGGTTGCTTATCAGTTTGGGGGTTGGAGTGGGCAACCTTTCAGACACATCGTCCGAAAAGATCAACGGATCTGCATAAAAAGCTACACTTAGCTAACACCCCAAATTAGTAAAGTAATTAAAGGGCAATACATACCTTCTATTGTATCAATGCGTTCGGCAAGACTGTACTGTGGCTTCCTGGGACGATGAGTTTTTCGTTTTTTCTTCGAAGGTCCCGCCTCAGTGTCAGCAGCCTTTGCGTCCGCTTGACTCGCTTGAAAAGCCAAGAAAGCCCTCTTCTTCTCCAACTTTGCCAATCAAGATGAGACAGAGGAAAGTTCAGGGGCATCCTCATCAGAGTCCCTCTCTTCTTGAGAAGTAGAAAACTCAGAAGCATCACCATCATCATCGCTTGACGATAAGATGGCGATCATCCCGTCAGAAGTAATGGCATTAAGCGGAGGAGGGTTTAGAACATACGCACCTGTTTGAAAGGTGGCGTCCGAAATGACAGGTTCAGCCCGCACCTTCTTTGGAAAAAGAAATCGAGACTTGGTCTTCTCATGGATGGGTTGGTCCCCCCGCATCACGAATGCTCTTACGGACACAACCCCTATCCTCAAAGAGAAAGTTAAGCATAGAACTCCGGCCTGAAAGGATAGAAAATCAGTCATAAAAAGATTCAAGGAAGAGAAAAGGCAATAAAGACAAGCTATGTTCATTCAGATCAACGAAAATAGGTTCCATAAATTCCGAGGGCCACAAGCGGCTCATGCCTGCCCATACTAGGGCTTCCTCAGGCAACGCCCGTATAGGTGTTGGCTCCGCAATAAGAGCGCGATACCAGTCACGACCTTCGTGAGCGGCCGTGACAACGTCCGGAAGAGCGCTATTAACTGGGCGACGGACCATGGCAACAGGTACCACGTCCTCAGAGATCCAGAAAAACTTATTATGCTAGTTGGCGGATCCCTTCTCGACTTCGTAGCCAAGACTCCTATCGGAAAAGCCTTGACACGTAAACCAACCGTCACGGTTGGCAAGACGGTAAAAAATTGGAAATCGGTCAATATGTGGTACCATGTCACGTGCTATACATACAAATTCGTAGTGACGAATTCGCATTACAGCACGCGGGTGCAGTTGGGATAGATAAATCCCATAGGCAGTTAGCACCTTCATGAAAAATTTTGTTATGGGAAGACGGAAATTCCCATAAACAAAATAGTCAGAGTAGACGGCCATTTTGCCAGGCGGTGGTAGACTGGCTACAGAACCCGGAGAAGGAAATTCCAGCTCCCACTCCGGTGGAATGCCATAAGTCTCCAGCAGTTTCTCGTACTCAGAATAATTCCACGAGACTTCGATTTCGTCAACTTCAGTCTGAACGTTCGACATTATAGTGAAATTCAGTAAGATAGAAAGAAGATATCTGTGAAGTTCAAAGAAAAACAAGAATATAATCAGAAATCAAAGTCGATCAAACTTCGAATAGAAGATATCTCCTACTATTTATACCCATCGCAATTAATGCGATGGGATATGAACAGTGGAGAGTGAAAGTCATCACCTAATCAACAAATGCCACGTAACGCGGAAACTTCGAAAAAGAGAAAAAGTTGCACAGTCGGGTACAGTGACAGCCGTCAAAAAACGTTCCATCACCGTTTCACGCGCCTGCGAGTGGTCAACTTGTCCTTTTTTCATGATTATCTACACCAACAGAAGATATTTTCTACCTAACTTCAAAATTCAAAAACCCCCAACATACATTAAGTCCAGAATTTCACCCGCATAAAGACTTCACACGGAAGAAACACTGGACTGGGGGGAACTTATAGAGGTAGGGTACCAAAAAGACTCAAATACCCTTAAGTACCACCCGCGAGTCGTAGAGGAGCTCCTCACATAACACCCGTGGGACATATGGATCACCCGCATATCACGGTAGAAGAAGAACGTCCTCGTACCATACGCGGAAGCATCCTGGCAGCCTCAGAAGTCATCCGCAGGACATGACGTTTGCCCGCCAAAATGACCGGAAGGCAATTCCAACGGGACAGCTGGCACCAATTAACTACCTTCTAGAAGAATGTCCACGATTGTTACTTGAAGAATACGTGACTTATTTACCAATGAACAAAGGACACCTGGCCAGGTTGTTATAACCGTGCACATGGCCAGGGTGCAATCTGTCCTATCATAAGGTGACGCGTGTCCAGGTTGTTATACCCATTCACATGGGATGTATAGCTCAACCTATCACAGAAGGACACACGTCCATGTAGTTATCAAGGCCTTCTAGAAGAGGACAGCTGGCCCAATCATCTTCCTAATCCTTCGGCTATAAATACCTCATCAAACCATATGAGGTATTAATTCACTCACAATCATTCTGACTCACATATACTCTGACTACACTTAGTCTACTTAGTTTTCAGTACTTTCTCCTTTACGAACGTTACTGATTCCCACGCCGAAGGGTGGTTACAGGAAGATCCCCTCTCTTGTCCTTCATGTAACGAGACTCACGGTGCCTGTTTTGCAGGTTCCGGTCACTGGACTTTGGGAAGTTGTACTCATACCGTGTTTGTAGTTATCGTATTTTACCCTGTGGACTCATTGGATCCAGGACCCATACCCGGGGAACGGATCCGTGTTTCTTCATTCACCACATGCCATCATTCCGATGGTGATAAATCTCTCGTCAATGTCCTGAACTAGCATTATGGAATGAAACTTATATCAGCGTGACATCACTCTTTTGCTCTCCTCTCTCATAGAGAAATCAACAGCCAAAGTCCTTGGTCTCATCTTTGGTTCACCATGCTTCCTTGCTAACATAAGAAGCTATGCATTATTGTAAAATGATTGTAAAAATTTTAAAAAGGTTACTGTTTAGAATATTTAATTTGTTTTTTAACTAGTCGTTTGAAAAATGAGGATAATATCCGTTAGCAGGGGCGCATCTCTTTGGTGACCCGTTGTGCCCCCAGTCATTGTCGTTTTTTTCCGTTATATGGTAAATTTCGCGATTTATTATGAAAACTAATATAGGTATTGAGCGCGGTCACCCCGATGTATTTATCCAAAATTCTACCGGTCACCACTGATTTTTTTTAAATATAATACCCCAACGTTTGATATTTTTTATAAAACCTTGCAATTTTATAAGCAAAAGTTATGAAATAACAGTCGAATAGTAAAAATCTTTGTTTTTATAAAACTCAAAATTGAGGGGGCTCTTTGTAAAAATTAAAGTTGTTTCAACAAAAAATTAAAAAAAGGACGGGATTGGATTTTGGAATAAAAACCTGCGCCCCTCTCCTTTTGTTGTTCCTACCGCCGTCCACCACAACCCACAGTCACCCGTCGTCCACCACTTACCGCCGGCGCCTGTTGCTTAGCCTTGTCAACAAGGAAATAGTTCATCTTTGTGTTGCTGTTAAACATTGTATTGCATTTATATTTATTAATGTTCAAGGATTATAAAATTAGGGTTTGTAATTGTGGAATTGGGGATTTGGGGAAATTAATCAACTAAGCTTGGAACTTGTATTGTATGGTGAAATTTTACTTTTACTCACCCTATTGAATCTTCTTAATTAGGTGAATCACGAAAAAGCAAGATATTATTTATTCTTTAAAAAAACGATGATGAACAAATGACTAAACGTCACAGAGCTTCAACTAGTGAGCCGGTTAATTCTGAAGCTCCACAACAACCACAATCAAATACTAATGAAGTGGATCTTAACCAAGTAAATCAACAAGAAAATCATGGTGATTCGGAATCTCCACAACCACAATCAAATGCTAATGAAATGGATCCTAAACAATTAGAAAGATACCCGGCTAAACGAAAACCAATGTGGGAGCATCTGGTAAATTTAAGGGAACAAGTAAGACGAGCTTATATTTCTTTAAGACCTTACAAAATACAAATTAAAGAGAACAAAAACAATGGTGTAACATCTCTAAAATTTTGGACTGATTATGTCAATTATGAAAGTTAAAGGACCAAAAATGAAAATTAGGATTTTGAGACCCTTCGTGTTACGCGAAGTGATTAGTAGGAAATACTTCGCGAAACGCTAAGGACAAAACACGGAAATCGAGCAAAGTGTTAATTCGCGCTACGCGATGGAAACACCAACTTCTACTTCACGCTACGTGAAGTGACCAAACCTTATCCTGACACATTTTGACACGTGGAAACACGTCATAGGATGTGTCACAACGTGGTGGAATGTGCAAGCCTAGTGGATGACAAAACAGACCTATATGCCTACTCCGCGCGACGCGAACAGATGCTTTGAGCTACGCGAAGGACAAGAGATATCAAAGGAGGTTACTTTGTCCTTTGTGCTACGCGAACGGACATGATTAAAGACCTTCGTGCGACACGAAGGAGCACTATTTTTGCCTATAAATTAGGTGGCTATGGGATGAAGTCTCATTTATTCCTTGCACTTCAATTACATACATTTAACATCGTAAAGCGTTCCACGATCCTGACGTCTCGATGCGTTCATTTCTCGAAGTACGTGCAAAGAGTATAAGTGTTGTTCGTTGGATTTCTCGATGACTCGACAACAAGTAGAAGTGTTTCTCACGTCAAGCCTAAGCATCTCTTATAAACTAGTCATTCAAGTTAGAGGTTCTGCCTGATGATTTTACTATGTCTAAGACCCTAGTCGAGGGTATAGTCTATACCTTGAGTATTTTATAAGTGAAATATAGTTTTCATAAGACAAGGGTACAGATAAAATATTATTCTTTATAATTATAAAGATTTTATAATGTTTCTTAAGAAAGAAGAAACTTAGTATATATGTTCTTATGAAGAAGAAACGTAGTATAATGATAAAACTTCTTGGACTTAAGATCCAAGTATTTTATAAAACGAAATGATTATCAAGGTAATGATTATGCAAATAGACTAAAGGTCTAAAAGCTAGATTGTTGATCTAGCTTTTATAAATGGTTATTCTCGTACTATAAGTCCGAGGTAACAAGAAGCATACATCAGTGGAACACACTTATCATAAAAAAGGAGAATATGTCCAAACTCTTTACAACTTTATAAATAGTGTCTTTAATTGTTTACATGGGATTACGTATCCCAAAAACGTTATAAACAAAGGTAATCATTGGCCTTTATGATATCGTATAAGTTTTTCTGGATCCATACATATGTATGTAGACGGTAGGCACACTACACAACGCTTGATAATGCCACCGCCACGTTAGGCCGGAATTTAGTAATGTTCGAGTGGGGATTATCTTGTGTATATTTGTAGTAGCTAAGTGTTCTCGAACGCTGCGGTGTTTGTTGAGTGGTTTCAAGTAGAGTTGGAGTTTGTAATAGTTATTCGGATTTCATAACTTGATTATTTCATAAGCCACGTTGGGCCGAGACCTAAGAGATTGATGTTGATGAGATTTGTCTTCTTGTTAAGAAGTATCATCCTGAAGATTTTACGGAGCTGGAAATTAATATTTTATAATATCAATTGCAGAATTTTAATTTTGAAATGCCAAAGAATACCAATCTAATGGGTGTTTCAAGTATTTTTGATTTATGCAAAAGTCTTGTGGAAACTCATAAACGTGACACGACTATTTGATTGATAGAGTGGTTCGGCTAATCTTGACACTTCCAGTTTCTACTGCAACAACAGGAGGGGGTTTTCATCAATGAAAATATTCAAGAATTTTCTTCGCAATAAGATGTCAGATGAGTATCTCACGAATAGCTTGTTGGTTTACATAGAAAAGATATTGCTGAAACATTTGATTCGGAATCCATTATTAAGGAATTTAAAAAATCTTTAAGGTCAAGAAGCTTCTTTGTAATTCTTCTTCTAAGGTACTCACCCTTCCTCTCGGCTCTCGCATTATTATGAATATTTTAGGTATTTGTTGGTTTAAAAAAGTATCTACTTTTCCTATAAAATTTTTATTGTAAGAACAATCGTTTAAATGAATGAAAAAAAAATAGATGTATAGATGTCATATTGTTTGATCCGACACGAACCGAATCATCGACTAGAAAATTTTTGGGCCGGTGACTTCGGTCACTGTCGTGATGAACCCCAAGCTTCGCCACTGTTCGTTGGGTAAAAACTCGCTGGCGATACTCACCCGACATCTTCCCTCCCTGAGCCAAAGCCGAGGCCCTATCATGGTGTTCTAGGACGGCGCTACCCCACCCTCTCTGTGCCGAAGCCGATACCACACCTCGCACACCCTTATTGTATATGAATACAATTTTCTCTGTCTTTATATGTTGGAAATTAGTTACCCGTTTATTTTTCGTTGAAATAACATATTCATGTGTTACTTGTCTCCTTAGTTTAACCACTTCCTTTTATTTAACACATAACATACTATTTGCATCTATATCTATCTTCAGTTTACATCTCAAAAATTAGTTTAAGAAAATAATATACAACTTGTTGGTTATCTTTTATCATAATAAAACGATACCTAATTCGATCCAATAACTTTCTGTTATATGCTATTGGTTTAAACACTGCACCCGTTTATGACACAATTGTAGGATAACCGTTCACAAAAGTGAAAAAGAAAATAAAACAACTTTATTTTTAATTATAATATGAATTAGAGTTACAACAATGAAATAAATAAAAATGAAAACAAATATAGTGATAATTTATGTTAAGCAAAGTTCACATAAAACAGATTCGGGCTATCTAGGTGAACCCGTCTATCACCCGGGGTACAATAGCTGGCGGGATCAGCTAAGAACCCGAAACTACAAGTGGAACAAGATGTAAGGCCCCAAACCCGGTAGCCCTACTTTAACGTCGGATTTACTCATAAACACAGTTCTACAAATCAGAGTTCATTAAAACTTTCGCAGAAACGTTAACTTTAATCATTCGATACAAAATCATTTGATCTTTCTTGGAAAACATAACGTAAAACATTACATTTACCACGCACTATCGTTTACCACTTTGCCACTTTAATAACGAATAACGTTATGCCATTTTGCCACTTTAATAACGAAATCACGCATAGGCTTACCTTACCACGCACTATCGTCATGCCACTAACACCCTTACTAGACCCTTGCTACTTCAATCACACCCTACCTTTATTTGTCTACAACACACTTTATATCATTACATCATTTACGTAATAACCAAGTTCACCACAACATTTACACACTAATAACCACTTGGGGAGCATTCCCGAATGACGGTACGCGCAATATCCGAAGATCGTTCGCACACCGACTAACGATACCTTCCCTGTCTACACGTGCAATATCCGAATATCGTTCATGCACTAACTGACATCCATTCATGACATATATAGATATATCACATCAAACATTATAGCATACACTTACCACTTAAGGTAAGTGTATTCACACTTCACATCGAGTATGCACACAGCCCCAAAAACATAACAAGGAAGTGGGGCTAGAATCTCACATGAACTCGGTTACTTCTTCCGTTAATGGTTATTCCTTCTTGAGATGTGCACGACTAACTGTATAACAATTGCACGTATCAACTATTTGTCGCTACCTATATCGCGTTTTTAGTTTAATTATAACCCCCAACGAACGGGGTCCGGGGGCAGCGCCCCTGGCAGCAGGGTTCTAGGGGCGGCAGCCCCTAGCAGGATCAAGGGGCAGAGCCCCTGGCTGCGGTTGAGCTGCCAGGTCAGCTTGGAAAATTTTGATTTCCATTAACTGTCTTAACACATTTTCCATTAGGATTTTAAATTATTATATTATTCGCCATCACACTTCATATAACGAATTAAGCCTAATTCGTTATCAGATCACAGTCTAATTCGTTATCTAGCACATGATCTGATTCATTACCCAGCTTCGTTGTCCTGACTCGTTAGCTGATTCATTATCTTAGTCCGTTATCTGGTTCGTCATATCATCATAACGAATTGGACCTTTATAAAGAACTGGTCCTTTAACGAACTGAACCCTTAACGAACTGGGGGTTCATTCGTCAGTTCTTCCTTAACGAACTACTTAACTAATTGGAGTTAGTTCAACATCTTTCTCCTTAACGAATTGGAAACGAACTATGGCTAGTTCGTTAAGCTTTCGTTAGCGAATCACCTTGACGAATTACTTCTAATTCGTTAACTCTCCGTTAACGAATTAACTCTAGTTCGTTAATTTCCCGTTAACGAATTAGGGTTAGGTCAGAGAATGTCAGAAACATTCTCTGACTTAACCTTCCTCGTACCAGCCGCCTTTCCGGCGCCGCCTTTGCCGGAAAACCGGGATCTCGCTGGAAAAGCGAGATCTCGCTTATTTCACCACCATTTTCGCCGTTTTTCGTCCCGCTCGATCCAGATCTGAGCTAGGGTGACCCCTAAGCTCATCTTAAGTTCGGTCTATACCCGATTCCACCGGGATCTCGTGACTTTTAACGGTTTATAAGTGTCGGCTCGTCGTTTCGCGACTAGATCTAACGGGTTTGGATCTCTACAACATCATACTATCATTACCTCGGGTCGGGATCGGCTCTTCTTCGTGATTTCGGCTAGAGAGAGGAAGAAATATGAGAGGGAGCTAAGTGCGTGTTTTGGTGGTGTATGGAATATGTGTGAAATGAATGAAAAATGGGAATTTAAGGTTTATATAATTATGGATCATGGGCTTAAGCCCATGGTCTCTTCCTTCTTTCCCAAGTCCATAACCCATATCCATTACCCAACACTAGCCCGGCCCATACTAACTCCTACTTATTTAATTATTTCCCGCTAAACCGAGCTAACTTCCTCACTGACAATAAATAATTTAATTAATATTATTTTAAAAATTTCGGGATGTTACACAAGAGCGGGCGAGATCGAGAATGCTGGAACTTTTGTTGGATTTGTGTGTGTTTTCACTAATGATTTTTTCGGTGTTGTACATGCATATATGCTTTGCATATATGGAAGAGACTTGTCCAACATAGAGGTTTGAACAACACTTAACTCTAGGAGTTAATTCGTGAGCTAAATCTAAATTCAATGTAAAATTGATGGGACTTGAATACTCAATTAACTCATCTTATTAATGGAATTTGGATGCATACCCACGAGTCATGAATCAAAAAACAAACACCAAAGGCGGCACCCAAGCAACTCATAGCGGGCAAATTGTGCCAATAAAAGGACACATAACCCACATTGCTCCTCGTCCACGTGCCTCCCTAACGCGGGCACTCTATCACACTTGCAACTGCCATTAGTTATGTTTTTTATACAAGAATACATTTTTATACAAGCTCCCACTTATAAATCCATTCAAGATTTATTGTTTCGCTGGATATGGGAGAAACTCATATTCTATAGTTTCAAACACACAACTTATAACATCGATGTCTTATTCATCTTAACTTCATTTTAGACATGATTGGGTTCGATGGGATCCTTTCACATAAAAGACACACGTCTTGAATAATAAAATATTACTAAAAAAATACAAATAATTAAATACATGAAAAAATAATTCCACTAAAAAACAACAATTACTAATAAATTTAAATTAATAGGTTTGAACGTACAGTTATTCAATTACTAAGAGGAAAAGTTGTAAATGATCTCAATTATGCCCTATTGGCAAATAATAATCCAAACTTTACACTTGGAAGGTGACGGTCCCTACTAAAGGTGTATTTATGTCCAACGGTTTAACCAGAGGCGGACCTTAATAGGGACGGGGAGAGTTCGTGGCCTCCCCTGTTTTTGAGCTTAGAACTTGATATAACATGTATATTTTGATATGATTTACTAGGTAGTATAGTTAAAATGAGTAAATCATATAATAAAAATGGTTCATCAAGAATTTTTTTAGTCCGGCGGAGGTTAACGGCATGGCAATTCGATGAAGTTGTGTCTGTCAATGGTAGAAAAGAGACGTGGAAGGAAGAAGACAATAGCCTCAACAGGGGTATAAGGGTATTTTAATAATAGCACTCAAATCTAATATTTTTATTCATTATTTTTTTTAATCTTTGGCAAACCTAAGAATATATGCAAGAAAACAATTCTGACAACCACTCTTTCAATTTCATGCCCCAATGATTTATCTACACTCAAATTCTTTATTTATACTCAAATGTTACATGTTTTAGTATTAGTATTTAACATCTCATTTACACTATTATTTTATATTGAAGATGCTAGAATGCTTAATACAAGGTTGCGATACATATATTTATTTGTTTTGTTATGTTTATTGATTTTTATGATTTAATTTTTGTTATGTTTTATGCACCATTAGTTATTGGTAAGAAACAATATCAACATTATATGACATTCTAACAAAACTAAATTTGGTATTGACGATTCAAAATTTTTTATTAGTTTTGGCCCCTCCTATCCAAAAGTTCAAGTTCCGCCATTGTCTACAACTAAAGGATGGTTAACTCCGATATTTTGATGCTTACGACGCACCACCATTTGACCGTTGTTAGCTCTATTTACTTTTGTTGGCCCGTGCTCAAACCATCTAACACTCACCCATGCCATAAATTTCTGCAATTGGGGCGTTGTGGGACGATCATCACCGAAATATAAAGAATATTGAAGGAATGGACTTGGGTTACCGGAGTAGACCTCGGGTTATTAGTCTTGCTAAAGACGGAATGACCAGGTTGACTAGAAACACTTCCAGGGCTTCATGTTGTCGCGGGAAGTGTTCTGTCATTGTTGCTATCATTCATTAGAACTACGGAGCTTACTGGAATTGGTAACATATGGCCAGAAATCAACTGCGGATCTCCGATTTACCCTTCCTTTGAAGGTTCAGGCCCCAATGTTTTATTGTAGGAAATGTGTGGTTTCGCTGGGGGCGAACTTTGCCGGAAAACCAATGTTCACCAGAAGTCATTGTAATTCGCCGGAGGTTGGGATTGTAGTGACCGGTTCGCCATGGAGACTTGTCCTCATCATCGTTTGAGCTTATGATTGCCTCTATTATTGAACCTGAGTTCATTGTCTTCATCATGCAACGGCGGAACCTTAGCCATCAATGTCGCCAACTCTTTGCACTCCCTGTCTCTATTTGTGTCTCCCCTTCTCGTCTTCTCTCTCCATGACCCACGCTTTCTCCGTTTTCCCTTTGCACTCTACTTCCCTCTTGTTACCAGATATTATGCCACGTAATAAATTTTTTGAAAACCAGACGTGCCACGTTAAGCATCAGGCTAACGGAGTTAACCGACCGTTAGTTGCGAACCATTGGAAAATACACCTTACTTGGGACCACCAACAGCCAAGTGTTAAGTTGGGATTGTTATTTGTCAATAGGTTATAGTTGAGATTATTTAAAACCTATTTTCCTCAATATAGATATTAAGTTAGTAGGTTTAGATAGTTACATGATAATGTGTCCTATTTCACAAAAGATGTTTAGACAATGAAACATTTGTTTGGTTTGGGGCCGGCTCTGAGAAAGCGGAAACATATTTTGGGCCTCAAGTGAAATGAGTATTTTGTTGAGTTTAAACAGTTTAATTTTTAATTGGGCATACGTGGTTATGATCTCGGTTGTGTAAAAAATTTTGTATAAAAATAGGCTTAAACATGTCTCAAATGAGACTAGAAACCACTACCTTTCGGTTGAGAGTCATGTCAATTTGCCACCAAGCCAAATTAATCGTTATGTAATTTAGTTTAAACATTAAATATACACATTGTTTTTCATAAAATACATATAAATTTTCTACAAAAAATTGGCCTAGCAGGGTGTCGAGCCAGTGGCCGTCGACCACACAGCCCCTTAAGGGCCAGCCCTACAAGTTTGGTTCTTGTGAGATTGCGGCTAGGACGTAGAGTGATATATATCACTAGGTTATTGGACTTGGTGTTTCCGATGCAGAAAAATCTACTGATATTGTTTATTGGATTCACTGGGTGGTGTTATCAAAAAGGGTGTCGCTAAACATACCACCCCTCAATACCATTTTTATTGAATACACACCACCCTTGAACTTATTAGATCAATTACTATTAGCTCCTAACGTTATTTATATACATATTAGTCCCTACAACATTTTTTTCACTTAATAGTCTCCACGATATATATCAAATTAAAAACTATTGTAATGGAATGGGCGATAGAATGGAATGAGCGAGTAAATGGAATGGACGAGGTAACGGAATGGGTCATTACTATTCCGTTGACATGTTTGGTTACCATTTGGGGATGACATGAATTATTAGATTTTGGTTTTTAGTAAGCTAGACAAGCCAGAATAAAGTAAAAAATGGCAGTGAGTGACGGTGGGACGGTGGTAGTGGGCGATGAGCAGTAATGGTGGTGGTGGGTGGTGGCGGCGATGGGCGGCTATGGCGATGGTTGGGAGCGATTGTTGTTGGTGGCAGGTGGTGGGGATATTGGGTGGTGGTGGCGGTGGTAAGTGGCAGGTGGTGGGCGGTGGTGATAATGGTCATGAGCGATGGTTGGGGGTGGCAGTGGCGGGCGACGAGCAGTAATGGTAGTGGTGGGTGTGACGGTGGTGGGCGGCGGTGGAGATTGGCAAGAGCGATTGTTGGTGGTGGCAAGTGGTGGTGGTGGTGGTAAGCGGCGGGCGTAGGGTGGTGGTGGTGATGGCCGAGAGCGATGGGTGATGGTGGCGGTGGTGGGTAGTGGTGGCGGCGGGCGACGGAGGCGGGTGATGGTGATGGCTAAAGGCAGAGGTGGTGGTGGGTGGTAGCAGACGGTGGTGGTGGTGGTGGTGAGAGGGCAGTGGGTAGTAGTGGTGGAGGTGATACAGTTTGAAAGGGAGATGGAATGAAAAAAAAACATGGTGGTGGATAAAATGAATTTGGGGTGTTTTAGAGGGAATGTAATGGACATGGGAACGGGTGATTTCATTCCATTGACCAACAAACGCATTTTTTTCATTCCATCAAAATGGTTCATTCCATTCCGCTTTTCATTCATACATACCAAACGCTACATTAAGTTATTACTATTAATTTATTTTTTAGTAGTAATATTAATCTTTTTTTATTTTAATAGTATCAATATGTGTATATATATATATATATATATATATATATTCGTCTTGCTTGCGGTGTGCGCGTATAATGTATATATGTGTGAACCCTCGGGTGGGCAAAAGTGAAATTGCACTAATTGTGACATTATTTTACTAATCTCATGAAAATAACATTAAAAGTGACGGAAGGTTAATCAGACATCACGTGGTGGCATTGATAGCCGAAAGACAAGGGTACATGCACCAATCGGCGGTGTCCCGAGAGTTGAGTGTTGTGTGCCTTATGTCCAAGGCTTGATGCAAAACTACTATCGAGCCGGTGGTCTCAGCGGAAGCAGCCTCTCTATTCCTAAAGGGTAGAGGTAAGGCTGTCTACATCTTACCCTCCTCAGACCAACCATAGATTTGCTATTGGTGGGATACACTGAGTACGATGATATATATATATATATATATATGTATATATATATATGTATATATATATATGTATATATATATATATAAACAAAAACATAAAAATCCTACGTGCCGCGATGTGGTTGCTCCCCCTTTTTTTGGAATCATTAAATTTGCTTGATTTTTAAATGGGGGCTTCTCATGCATTTGACCCGAATTCACGGGTATGGGTCTTACCAAACCCAAATATTTCTTAAACGGGTTATAACATCTCACTAAAGTAAAAATTATTCTCACCAAATTATTGATGTGAAAATCCTATAAAATAGGATATACTAAAATTATATGATTTTTTTAAAAATATATTATTTATAATTAATAAACAATTTTATAGTAAAAAAATAAGCGGGTCTTGGGACTCACCAAACCCAGATAAATTTTAAACCGGGTTATAACATCTTACTTATTTGTGAAACCTTTATATCATCAAAATCTAAGTAAATTATAAATTTCATTAAAATAAATAAAATTAAACCCAAAAAAATATATAAAAATATAAAACGAGTAATGTAAAACAGCCCCCGTATACGGGGGATAAAAACTAGTGTATATATATATATACTAGGTCATGTACCCGTGTTTTACACGGGTTGGACAATTTTAAATTTTAAAAGTGATAACTTTTGATAAATAAAGTTGAATAATACATTAAGTAAATACAAAGTTAAATTATAACTACTATTCACAAACTTAAATATAAATCATAAATCTCTAAATATTTCTTTCGATACAAAATTATATAATACACTAAAACTATGGTAGCAAATAAAGTAAAATAGTATTATGAGAACATAAACGGTGCAATCGATACGAACCAACCATCAATAGAAGAAAACGTTCGATTAGTTGAAGAATGTACAGTAACGGAGAATCGATAAGGTTTTGATCGACAAAATTTGGATAGAAAGAAAGATATCGCGGTTACAGGTGAAAAGAAGGCGGGTCGGGTTCAATTAAAGATCCACATGTTTTTAACAATGAACCCATTAAATAATGAAAATGTTTAGTTTATAAAAATGTTTTATAACTAAATCTAACGTTTTTAAAAAATATAAATTACATTTTGTAAAAACAATTATAGAAATCATTAAACAAAAAATATATAAAAAGAACTTTAAAAAGTTTGTATAATTAATTGGAGAGAGAAGCGGGAAGAAAGAATAAGAATGCATAAGAGAATGACATGTGGTATGAGAAAACTTTTATTTATTATATAGTATATGTAAGATTTCAAATAAAAAACAATTGTTTTGTGGGATGTGTGAGAAAACTTTAAATAAAGTACACCACCTAAATAGAGTACTATATCATGTAAATAGGAAATTATACAGTTTTTAAAAACTAGCAATCTCAACCACTAGATCCTAGATCCAATGGCTTAGATTTATTCTTATTTTCTCACAAAAACATTATTTTTTTACTTTAACCCTACCATATATATATATATATTATAAATATATAAATATATATTTATATATTTTATAAATGATAGTACATCGATAATAATAATAATAATAATAATAATAATAATAATTAGTATTATTATGATCAAGGACAATAGACACAAAAAAGTGAGAAAACAAATTTTTAATTTTTAATTTAATATTTTAATGAGATGCCATAAACTACAATAATGTTATATGAAAGTAATATGTAAAATTCTTTAAAGGAAATAAAAGTTAAGAGGAGATAAAAAAAACTTTATAATTTTTAATTTAATATTTTCAATGAACACCATAAAATGCAATAAAATTTTATAGATGAGTAATATGTCAAATAAAACTTTTTAAGGAAATGAAACTTAAGAGGAGATAAAAGCAATAAAATAAAAAAATTTATAGTTTTTAATTTAATATTTTCATTGGACGTCATAAAATGTTACAGGGGAGTTATATGTCAAATAAAATTCTTAAAAGAAATGAAAGTTTAGGGGAGGGATATGACAAGTAGAGAAGTATGGTACGTTTAGTCTAATCCTATCAAAAATCAAGAAATGGATGTTACAAGCTATTATTATGAAGGCTTAGTTGGTGATGTGTAGGATGGAAATGGGTTGGATTTGGGTCGGGTTTAGGTATTCTCAAACTCATACCTGATTATAAAGTTCATCCCAAACCCGTTCCAAACTCGTCGTGTTTTAATCGGGTAATTACCCGTCGGATTTCGGGTTTTCCGATCAGGTTTCGGGTTTTTTATCAGATTTTGACAAAATACCCATCAGGTATACCGTCCCGAAACCCATCGGGTGTCTATCAGGTTTTGACAAAATAATGAAGTAAAGATGATTAAGTATTCATTGAGATTATAAATAAAACAAAATATAATCAAGCATTTAATGAGATTATAAATAATTTGTTATGTAATTTGGTGAGATTATAAACAATTTTTTATGTAACATGGTGTGTGGTAAATTTTTCCTTACCTATGTTGGAAACTTGAAATCGCATATGTACTCATTATTATTATATATAATAAAAGAGAAGTTTGGAGACGTAATCATGTGGTTGATCGACTTTTTTTTTTGCATTTTATTTGTTTTTGTTTTAAATTTGTGTCAGTTTGCTGTCGTAAAACGTGAGTTTTATTTACTGTTAACACTATCAAATGATTCCGGCTGAATTTGTATCAACTCGTGGTCGCAATGCGGTTTTTTCCATGCGAGTTTTTTTGTCTGTCGATTCTTGGCGAATTCGCGTCAGTTCGCAGCTGCAACACACGCATATTTTTGGTGTTCGCGGCCTTTTTTGTTTAAATATGTCAATTTGTTGTATTTTGGGTTTTGAACGAATTAACTTATTACTTTAATTTCGATGTCATAATCTGATACCGGCCGAACACGTGTCGGTTGACCACCACAATGCGTGGTTTTCTTTGTATGATTTAGTGTAGACAACGTCGATTCCGACCAAACTCACGTCAGTTTGCGAATTCAACACGTGATCTTTTTACCGGGTTTTTTTACCTGTTGATTTCGGAATCAACGAATTCGTATTAATTCGCAACTGCAGCGTTCGTATTTTTTTGTCTACCGCATTTTTTTATATCTTAAATTTATTAAATTGTTGTATATTTAGGTGTGGATGATTTTATGTTTTGCTTTACTTTTGGGGCCATAACCAAATATAACCGAAGTGTCGTCAATTCGCAAGCACAATACGTGGTTTTGTTATGTTAATTTGTTGTTTTTGAGTCTTAACAAAGTTTTTTTTAGTTATTTCCACTTTCGTAGCCGGACACCGATCGAATTCATCTAAACTCGCATTTGCACCACACGCTTTGATAAGTTGTACGACTATTAATAACATCAACCTGGCGCAACACGCCGGGTATCTACCTAGTTATCATTAACAAAACGTTTGATAAGATGTTAACTTTCATTTTCTTTATTAGTTTATTATACATGATGTTCACGATTAAGTTAGTTTTATAAAGTCTACACTTGCCATTAATATATAACAAAAATAGATAAATAAAATTATATTGGGTTACTCGGGTATATAATCGGGTAAACGTGTTTATGTAATCGGGTAGTCGGGTCGGGTAATAGAGTATATTACAAATCAAAACCGACAAAAAATTTCAAAAGTAGTCCCAAACCCTAATGGGACGGATATTACCGGTTTCAAATATTTCGAATTTTCCCATCGGATTCGGATTTCATTACCATCCCTAGTGATGTGGTGACTTTTAGAATATCCAAGAACGGGATAATAATTCTGATTCTATTATTAATTATTTTTATTTGTGGTATGTGAATATGAATCGAAATGTGAACAATAACTGGTATTGCCCGCAAAATCCAGTCGTAGCTGTCTAGTTGTCTTGTTTTTGGCCGTATAGCTTCTTGCTATGTCGATCAAATGATCTTTTTAATAAAGCTTTTGTTGTTCACTAATAAAATTTCGAGTACTTTCAAATGTGGGTTAACGGAAACTCAAGTTCAATGTCTACTTACAATACTTACGGGGACATTGGTGGCTCAATAAAGTAAGATGTAATCTTTGTGATCTTTAGTTTGATCTTGAGGGCATCTAGGTTTTACCACCTATTGGCCTTCGGACGAATGAGTTTTCCCCGAAACTAGAGATAACTTAAATACGCTTAAGGGCTCCGTACAGCTGGGTTGCATCAGGCGGTGGTCTTTTGTCATCGGGTCACCACATACGAAGTATCTAAGCATTCTATATGTAATGGTTGTTTAAATAATAATAATAAATTAAAATTTTGAATGAATATACCAGAGGATAAGTTTGTCTTAACTTTTATAATTGTGTATATACTGACTTATATCAACTTTCTTGAACAGTTCTTTTTCTTTAACGATTTATATTTTTTAACGGTAATTTAGATCACTGTCGGGTCACTGGTCACTAATTAACTCGCCCTATAGATATAGTATTTTCTTTAACTTTACTTAATTAAGGATGCTTGTCTCTAAGTGTAATAGAAGACAAGATAATAAAATAAAGTGGCATACCCGTGGGGTCCGTTTTTAGATTCACACATACTTTTCGTGAACATCATTTTCAGTTAGTTTCAATAAGTTTAAAATTCCGAATATATATAAGCTATTGATGTTTTTATAATTATTCTTGACTGATAAAGTAATTTGTATAGAATAATTAGGGATGGTGATAGGATGCGTTTTTACGGTCCCCAACCTCATCATGTCGGGATAAAACGAATGCGTAACATCTAAACTATAGCGAGATGGATGTATGATGATAACGATAGTTTGTAGCCCATTTCAGATTCAAGAAGAACATATAACATAGCTTGCTCGAAACCTAATACGCACATGTAACCATATCCGCATACATAAATACACATACCTCGCCTAGCTCTATACATTCAAGTATGCATAGGCAAGCATGTGTATTACCCATAAGGCTATGTGTAATGGAGGGCTACAAACTGTGGGATTTTCGACACATACCGCCACGTCAGCAGATGAGTGATTTTCATTTTAGGCGTGTACTGATGTTGTCGTCATGTATCGCCCCCTTTTTAATATTTTATTATTATTTTCAATATATACACCGACACAAATCTATGTCACCCCCTCCCCTTATTGCGGAGGGCGGGTGGGTGTGGGTGGGTGTGGGTGGGGGGGGTTATAAACCCATTTCGTCCTAAACTCTTCCAATTTGTCATCCATGCGTCCACTACGCATACTCAAACATACTTTAAGAAAAAATCAACTATTAGTTGATTTTTTCTTTTAGAGTGATGTAAAATGAATTGAGCAAACACTACAAAGATTCATTCTCTATCATCCTTTGTTTAGTTATTATATTCCTTTCGTTTGAAATCCATACTATATAAATAACCTATTAAACGTGATTAAGACGCTCCCATGTATTTTTAATAATATTTGGAATTACCCTTAATATCCGAGTGAGTCTTCCTGAGACAGGATTCAAAACATACATACTGATTTTTGACACTCTACACTTGATTCACCTAAGGCACATATATAAGCAATTTTAATAAAAACTAAACATTTAGTAACAACCGTAAATTGACAACGAATTTCGAATGCACAAACGTGTAATGCATCTTTAAATGCATTCATGTATGTTTTCCAAATGTATGCGCATCTGAAATGAGCCACCAAGAATAACGCAGTACGTACGGTCCTTACTAAATATTTAGTTCTTATATAAAACTGATCATATATGTATATACAGAAACGCTACACCTTAACCTATGGACCTACGCTTTTAATTCTTCACTATAACCTGCAAATAACAAGATTAGACCAAATAACTTATTAATTAGTCATGAAGAATCAAAATAATAATGAAAAAAAACGTTCCACGTCTTAATATATTTTTATTCTAATATCAACATTGCTTCGTTTATGAAATGTGAGTTCGTGCCCAAACACCATGCCATTTGTGTCAATCATAACCGTCTCAAAAATATTGAGACGGTTACTACACAAAGCAGTATTAGTGACTGTTTAACCGTCTCATGACGATTATGACTAACACAGATAGTCTAGTGAAATGTGTCTGATGGCTGAAGATGACGAATGTATACTTATAAATTAACTAAATAAACGAAAGAAATAGTTAAGGTGCGTGTATGACAACGTACCATTGGAAACAAAACTTACCTAATAACGCCGATTTCATTTCGACATATAGGTAGTAGTGTGGTCCTAGTAATAGAGTGATCCTAAAATCAGGATAAGAATAATGTACGTAAGTTACTGAAAACCTTCAACTTTTTGTTATCATGCATGTATTGTAACAAATTGATCATACCCTGCCACCAGTTTCCTCGTGAAGCACGCCCATCATCTTCTCCATCTTTGGTGTACTGCTGCTGCTGAAATCGCATACAGTTTTTTTAGTGTTTGTGACTGATGAAAACTACAACTCTTTCTGGTGGAAATTACCAATTTGTCCATATTTGACACTAGGGTTTTATTTGTTGCAATGCAAGGGCATTTTAGACTTTTAACTTATAAAAGGTATGACTTACTGTTGAGTGTGCAGGGGTGGTAATACGAGGATTCGTGTAAACATCTTGGCCACCATAGTATATTGATGAGCTCAGATGACACGGTTGTGATGTTTCCTGCTGATAAAACCGGCTCGTGTCCGTCTTAGGATTCCGACTCCTGTCTTCATTATTTACAGAATCTAGATGGACAAAAATACAAAATGGGAGATTAATTAGGAAGAGTTTTTCGGTAAGTAAAAGAAATTTGTCTTTCAAAAAATATAATAGTAAGACCGTTCAAATCTGATAGATAAGCATCCATATTAGTTTCTGAATGCATATAGATTACAAAATTTCAAATTTTATATATTTTAAGATTAATAATATGGTTATTCTGTAATACAACTTATAACCATTTGGGTTATTCTGTAATACTAGCAAGTTAATTGAATATAAGTATTAGCGGTTAACCCAACTCAACTAGATAAAAGAATAATAATAATTCTGGTACAAGCTCAAAAATGAAAACTGAAGTCTTACGTATGGTTGAACATTGTTCGGTTGAGGAATCACAGCACTTATCGGTCTCTACAGAGCGAATATGGTCCCTTGTATGTACCTGTACATAAACAAACCAACACATATATACACAGTAAAATGCATGACATAAATAAGTATAAAATTATGAGAACGAAATTGTAAATAAACTTTTTTACAGTGAATACGTATAAATATAAATATAGTACTGATAACTAAAAGAGTTTTGAGGGCGGTTAAACTTATGAAACGCCTGCCGGATCTAAGGGACCCCCAAAGTGAGCTCCTTTTGTTACGCTCATGCATGGGGGTTGCTAAGTTAGTGTTTGGGCTCCGGACCTGTCAACCTGAACATGTCAAAGAGGCTGTGTCCATCTTTGATACGGGCATGCGGGGGCAATTGAAGATATTGTTGTGTGTGGAAGACCGCATTTTGGGGACCTCCAGTGGAGGTTGGCTTCCTTCCCTATGCGTTGCGGAGGCTTAGGAATTTTCTCGGCTAAGGATGTCTCCGCATATGCATTTGTGGCTTCCAGGTCTCAGTCGTGGAAATTGCAAGACCTCGTCCTCGAAACGCTGGTGTTACGGGGGTAGATCCTGACTACTCTTTTGCACTTGGTAATATTGGAACAACTCTCCCGAACCTTGATATAGGCAGTTTTACTGATAAGGAGACCGCCCCCAAGAAACCTCAACAACCTTGGCGAGTGCTCTTTATGGTAAACACGTACATGATTTGGAGGAGCGATTCGATATGACCCCGAGACAAAAGGTAGTTTTAGCTTGTCTCAAGGGGCTTCATGCCCAGGATTTTTTGACTGTTGTGCCCATTGAAGGTCTTGGGCAACGGATGTCGGCAGTTAAATACAGAGCCATTCTTAAATACCGGCTTATGATTCCCATTTTCCCTCCAAATGAATTATGCCCCATTTGTAAAAAAGCTTGTTTGGATAGATTCGGTGAGCATGCCCTCCACTGTAAGGAATTGCCGGGATTCAAGTATCGTCATGACTGGGTTAGAGATGTGTTATGGGATGTGCTTAGACGTGCCGGGATCTCAACCAAGAAAGAGGCACCTGTTAACTTTTTGACTTATCCGCGTGAGGGAAGATCTACCCTGCGTCCTGCGGATGTTCTTGTGTTTGGCTGAGCAGGGGGTAAGCATGCGTGTGTTGACCTCACTGGGGTGCCCCCGTTGGTGGGGCTGAGAGACAGTGGCTTCGTACCGGGACAGGCGGTTTTGAGAGCGGAGTCTAGGAAGGTTGCTAAGCATGAGACATTGTGTTTGGAGAATCAGCACATTTTGATTCCATTTGCCTTCAACACCTTTGGATCCCTAGCTCCCGAGGCGGTTCGCTTCTTGGAGCGGGTGCAGAAGGTGGTCCACAGTGACTCGGAGAGCCCGAGGAACCAAGGATTTATATTTAGTAGAATAGGCTTTGCGATTCAAAAGGAGATAGCGGCGCAGCTTGTTGCTCGCTTACCCATTATCCAGATGTAGTTCGGTTTGTATTATATATAAAAGGATCAATATTTACTGATAACAATAATTTAGGTTTATTACAAGTCCATAAAATAGTAATTATATTAAGGTTACCGGTTTTAACTTTTAACTTTTAGTTATGACAATAGGTTGATATTGGTAACAATCAAGTCAAAGTTCTTAGACATGTCAAAAACCACCGCAATATTTATAGCCAGACATAATTTTCGTTGAATAAGACATTATACTGGTCCACTGGTTGAAATAACTTAAAAATTCGGGATAAGGTTATAAATAAATTATTAAAAGTTTAATATATAAGTATTATAGAAACAAAATATTAAAGTACTTTAGTTTTTCATATATGTAATGTTAACAAACATTTTAAGAGTAAACACACACCCTTCCAAAATTCATTTAGAGTATCTATTATGGACTGACGCCCCTAGTCAAGTTGACCGTTTACGCCCAAGAGCACCGCGTCTCGAGATTTAAAAAGAGTGTCCTCAAAGGGGGCGCCGGCCCACTAACGGTTTTCACTTTAGATGGGTGGGGTCATCTTCTCTCCATCAGTCACATAGAAATACACGTGTCTTTATTTATTTTTTATTAAAATATTATTTAAATCACAACATAATAGTTTAATGGTGAATTTGTTAAAAAAAACGGTGAGTTAGTTGAATGCATATTGGTGAATTTGTTAAAAACAACGGTGAGTTAGTTGACTGCATATTGATCACAACGTAAAATTATTTTTTATAGTTTTTTATTATTATTTTAGGCCTAGCAGGATGAGGCTGGTGTTGATCAAACACCCTCCCTCTTTAAAAGCCGAACTTATGGATAGTCTTGTTATTCATTTTGTAGGACTTGGACTTGCACTATTTTAAAGAGGATGTAACATCACGCACCGCTAGACCAAGAGACCGTCACCATTTGTAATATTAATAAACTATAAAATCTTAATAAAAAATTATAAAATGAGATTTTGGAATGAGAAAAAATATAAAATAGCTCCAGTTCGGTTTTGAAAACACTGAAAACAAGACAAATCAGCAACCGATAGCCATAGCTTAATTTTCCGGGTCATCAATTAAATATTTTTCACTTATAACACCATCAAAACATTCGATCACCAAACTTAAAGCTTATTTCTCGATAACAATTAGAAGTTCATCATTAATCTGTTACAAATACTTATTCTGATCCAGATAATATCTATACGTTCTTATTTCTCAATCAAAACTCACATATATCGGCTATTTCTGCAACCAGCCACCATACAAATCAGAAAAAACAAAAACTAAAAAGCGGAATCTCTTTTATGGCTAAAACACAGCGCCGAAGCAGTTAAAAAGAAAATTAGAACACATACCTTTGAAGGAGGAGGGAAAATGGAATTGAAAAGACCAGAAGAAGATGAAGCTGATGGATCCTTTGATCCAAATAGTTCATTTGTGAATGAAGATGAAGTCGAATAACTTGTTGCTTGCTTTTTGTGTTCCATGGGTATGAAGCAGATAAATATATGAAACAGAAAGAAAGAAAGAAAGAAAAAAGATGGAGAAAATGTGAAAGGAGGGCGGGGAACTGCAACCATTGGCCTGTGCTCATTATTTATAAGCCTAGTCTTGTACAAGTTTTGAGGCTAAACATACAAGTTGTACTTTAATGATTCTTCATAGAGAAAATTCTCTACATAGTCCTTTTTAAAAGAGAGATTTTGAAAATAGTCCAAAAAGTTTTGCATTCTCAAAATAGTCCTCTCAAATCTATCTCTCACGTGAGATTGGGATTCGTGACATGAGTTTTGGATATCCTATCACACACTGACACGTGTCATTTCACAGATAAAGTTTCATAGAAATTTGACTTGGCCGATAGATTTCAAGTCAAAATAGTTTACTGAAAAACCATAGGTTTGGAATGAAAGTTGTCCGTCACGTAAGGTTTCGAAAAAGATGATTTTCGCGTTTTTTTGAAATGCATCTCCTCGGACGCATTTCAAATGAATTTTGTCTATTTTTGCATAAAAAGACATGTTATCAAAAAAGATAGATTTTGTTACAAAGTATTTTAATTTGATGATTTTTTGATGAAACTTATCTGTTTTTGCATAAAAAAATATATATTAGAAAAAGTAAATTTATCCACCCACCGCCATCATTCACCACCCACCGCCATCACAACCACCACCACCCACCGCCATCATCAACCACCATCGCCATCATCCACCACCACCACCACCCACCCACCGCCATCATCAACCACCACTGCCCACCGCCATCATCCACCACCATCACCGCCCACCGCCATCATCCACCACCATCACCGCCCACCGCCATCATCCACTACCGCCCACCGCCATCATCTACCACCGCCCACCGCCATCATAACCACCACCACCCACCGTCATCATAACCACCACCACCCACCGCCATCATCAACCACCACCCACCGCCCACCACCATCATCAACCACCACTGCCCACCACCATCATCCACCACCATCACCACCACCGCCCACCGCCATCATCCACCACCATCACCACCACGCACCGCCATCATCCACCACCACCCACCACATTCTTAACACTTTCCATATTTTTAAAATTTTTTTAAAAATCATCTAAGGAGATTAAATTCGTTGGGAAATTATCGTTTTTTTAAATTTTTTTGAAAATCATCTTAAAAAATTAAGTTCACTGAAAAAGTATCGTTTTTTCCATCTTTTTTGAAATTTCACGTAGTAGACGTAATTCATTTGGAATTTGTCCGAGGAGATGAATTTAAAAAAAACACGGATAACGATGACTTTGAAACCTCACGTGACGGACAAATTTCATTCCAAAACAATGGTTTTTCATAAAACTATTTTGACTTGAAAACTATTGGCCAAGTCAAATTTCTATGAAACTTTATCTGTGAAATGACACGTGTCAGTGTGTGATAGGATACCCAAAACTCACGTCACGAATCCCAATCTCACGTGGAAGATAGATTTGGGAGGACTATTTTGGGAATCCAAAACTTTTTGGACTATTTTCAAAATTTCTCTCTTAAAAAGGACTATGTAGAGAATTTTCCCTTTTTCATATCTAATTATGAACCGTGTCTCATACCTCCAAGCCCTGACCAATACTTGTCGGGTATGCGATTTGCAATTTTTTTTAACGATAATCTTTTACAGCTGAAAATTTAACTAATCTTGTATTTGTAAAGATTTTAAGGGGCTAGCTAATTAATTAATTGCTGGATGTTAGGTATACCCCGTTATTTATTAAAAGTTACATGCTGAGATTCCGATCTATATATATTTCTATTGTTTTATGTTTCATAAAATTTTATTAACCATGAAATTAGAAATATAAAGCTAAAAAGTAAAAAGTTACTGGATAGTAGATTGCTTTATCAACCCAAGAAGAAAGGAAAATAAAAGTGAATGGAATGTTATTAGTATGATCTAGGTAAACTGGTATGTATCTTTTGCTAATAGCTAGGATCTAGTATTAAGTAACAAACTTAAAATGTTTATTATTTACCAATTTAACTAAGATGAATTAGTGTTAGCATTCTTTTTTTGTTAATTGATATAGATTTACAACCTTTCATTTTAATTTCTTTTAATTATTTTTACTAATGTATGCATTTTAAAAAAATTATTTATATCTTATTAATTCATAAAATATGTTTTTATGTATATTATTAAATTAACTTTTTTGTTTTATTTTTTAACCATCTGTGTATTACACGGTCTCTATCCTAATTATTACACTACTTCGAGATATGTCCCGTTCATAAGTCAGGTTTGAAAGAAATTGTAATTTAATATTTAATTTGGTGATGAGACATCCATCTCCATAATATAGATCAAGAACACCATGTATTGTTTTGTTTATAAAAAAAATAAGCTTTTATTTGTTTAAATCTTACCCGATTCTCTCTAAAACACTAAAATAGTGGGTTCCATTTGTTCAATCAACATAGAACATCATTCCAGATTATTTGTGCCATATTAAAGACCATCAGTTAATTAAGTCCCACATAAGTTTTAGTGTATGTACTAAGATCATAAACTAAAAGTCACAAAACAATTTGTTACACCGATCGGTTCGAGTTAAGGACAATGTTTAATATGTTCTCAAATCCCGTAAACAAAACATTATATTTACTTGTTAAAAAATCATGTTCTATTTTTTGGTCTTGTAGGCGCAATCAATTCTAGAGAACCCCCCCACCCCCCCACCACAAAAAAAAAAAAAAAAAGGCTACGGCATTTAGATAATTTGGTTATGAAACGTGGGGCTTGATACATGCCCACAAGATGGTCCACATACATGCCCATATGAGAGGGCTAGCAGTAGATTTGACGTTTCACTTAATTTACAAAACATTCACAATAGAACTTCATATTTTACCCTTTCTCTGATGCACATAACCCTTACAACATTATTGTTTTGGATAAAAATCTACTAAGGACAATGTATCCAAATCCGTAAAAGTGAGATATAGTGCTATGCTAATAATAACGATTATATGAATGAAAATGGAATGAACACGGTGATTTGTTGCGAGAAAAAACCTTTTGACCTTGTTCAGATCAAAAGAAAAAAACCCCGGGTGATGACAACTCGTCGATCACCACTTTATTAATATAGAAAAAAGGTTACAATGGTTTGGAGATTGTGATCGATATTACAAAGTAAGCTAGTGTGTAGAGAGAATTATTGAATCTGCTCTAGTGTGTGTGTGAGTACAAGTGTTTTTTAACCGATCATATCTCGATGTTTATATAAAAAAATACATTCAACAAAAAGTCCTAACTATCCGCCACTATTCCACTATTCCTCCAACGTTCATTGACCACGTGCTGGTAGCTTCTAGTAGCGAAATTTAAGGTAGACCAAGTCACAAAGCCGTTACTTCTGTTGAACAACAACCTGCATACGTGAAACAATTGTTAACAATACCAACCTGTGTGGATCCTTAATCCTTGACACGGCTCTGGAACTCTTCAGGAGGATAACTGATCCAGATACATCTTCAAGGATAATATATCCTCAGCAGAGAAAATATCAGTCCTAACAATTGCCCCCAAAATGGTGGATGATAGTGGAACACAGCTGTCATTTTGAAATTCAAACCTTCTGCGAAAACTGGATGATGGGACGGTTTGCCAGAAATATTTACCATTTAGCCCTCGAGATAATCATAACCGCCTATATATGTCGTCCTATTGTTCTTTTATTATCACATATTCAGGCGACATAGCAGGTATCCTTCTTCCCTTTATTCTTTTTCTTTGATAATTATGTCTATTACTTCATCTTCTTTACATCCTTCTAATCCTTCCGAACAATCCTCCGATGACTCTGACTTATCGGAGATGGAACCACAAAACCTCATAGCAAACCCTTCTATCGAGATCTACAAACTCACGGACCCAGAAGTTGAAGAGTTTCGTCATTTGTTTCCGCCAAAAACCCTTTTTCGACCATACGAATCCAGCATCCGTTGCGACGTATTCTCAAAAACTTGGGTGTGTTTTCCGGCTTGCCCTTTCCTTATCGGCTACAGTTACTCGTTTCCTTCCTTCACACAAAGCTTCTTCGATTCCACAGGCATGTCCTATATCCAGGCTATGCCAATGCTTTGGAGAGTGTTGGGAACTATCGAACGGATTATAGAAGATGAAAAGATTGAATTCGGCCTTCCCAAGCTATCCTATCTGTACACCCTTACTACCCACGGTCCAGCCCGATTCCTTTTTAAATCCAAGCCTCGACAACCTCATCCTTTGCTAAAGGTTACTTTGAATGACTCCTTTTGGAGAAATCAGTTTTTCTTCGTGAGACGAGACTCTATACCCGGTGGGACTGATCTTCCTTCAAAGTGGGTTAGAAAGGGTAGGATCCTGGATCCTTAGTAACGATAGGATCCTTGATGATTAATCTAACTTTTTGTCTTCTTTTGCAGTTGAGAACTTTGCTTCATTGGCTAAGTTACCTGGTACAGAAGAGAAAACAAAGCGGTTCCTTGCACTGGATACCGAAGTCAGAACTTTTCAAGCCCGATTCATCGAAGCTTTTTATGAATTTCCTCAGATTCCGACATGTCAAGTAAGTTTCAATATAACAATTTTAAAAGTAAGTAAAATTAGAGGAAATACTTATCTGTTTACTTAACCTTTGTAGGCGCCAAGAAGTCTCAGAAGTCTGCTAGCAAGTTTTCCTTGGAAGACATTGACAACATGATCACTCCCCAAGATATCAAGAAAGAAGCGTTGAAGGCAGCCACTAGTTCCGAGCCCAAGGCTGCAACGACTAGAGCTAACTCCGCGACTTCAAAAAGAAAGAGGTCCTCCGATCCCGAAACCCATTATGACATAGTCCTCTCTGTAAG
The DNA here is from genome assembly GCF_021521415.1 of Bidens hawaiensis. Classification (NCBI taxonomy): domain Eukaryota; kingdom Viridiplantae; phylum Streptophyta; class Magnoliopsida; order Asterales; family Asteraceae; genus Bidens; species Bidens hawaiensis. The sequence goes on along the minus strand of NW_027492623.1, from coordinate 491,669 downwards.
TATCCTGTATCCTGCTGTGTTGAATTTACGGATCCAATATCCTTCTAATCTTGAATAAATGGTTAATTACATGCAATGAATGCTTTCAAGGAGCATTATGAAAAGATTGTAGGCCAGATGAGTGACAAGCTATCTGGGTTAGGGAACGCGGTGGTCAACAAGGACAAAGCTTTAGCCCAACTCAAGAGACAGCTCAAGGATCAGGTATCCACAGCAGATGCCCAGCGTCAAGAGGAGGTCAAGCAAGAAACGGAGGAGGCCAAGATGTGGGCGGCTAGGTCAGTGCTGCAAGCGAGGATCAAGATGGCGATGGAGGTCGATGATCCCGCTTTTGATAAGGCAACCTGGAACATGCAGAAATGGAAGACTACCATGGCAGCTCTCGGCGGTGAGGAAGATGTGGAGATGTCTGAGGGGAATGAAGCTGGTACGAGTGGAGCTAAGGATGTGGATGAAGCTGGTGAAGGAGCAGGTGCTGCGGAGGGTGAGGATGCAGCTTAAGTGGGCGATGAATGATAAAGAAGACAAGGCCCGAGCCCACTTTTTTTTATGTTGATGATTTTAAGGATAATTTGGTTTATAATAAACAATAGTAAGTAGGGTTTAAGGATCACTGATCCTCTAGACAATTTTCAGGGGTATCGAAGGTGGATGGATCCTCTGTTTATGGGGATGAAAACTTTGGTGCCCCTGTTCTTTATTTTCCTGCACTTATGAACAATTAGTACTACTCACTTAACCCGGGTGGATGGTCCATCTTTTGCATGGTGAAATTCGGATTAAGGATTTTGGATAAGTCTAAGCGACTTATATTAATGATAATCTAAATCTTTTGACTATTTGCTTTGTTACTTGTTATTTTGAAAACTTATTTGATATAGTCTTAGTCTCGTTAAGAATTTTAAGGAATAATACTGAGTAAAAATTTTAGGATAGAATATCCTTAAGAAAAAGTGATTATGGTAATTTCTGGATATGATATCCTTAGAAAAATAATTAAAATTTTTATGATAGAATATCCTAATTGAAATAATTCAAAGATGTTAAATATTTAAACCAAAAGATTTATAAGGATTCTAGCCAAACCAATATGAATTTAAAAGTAGAAATCATACCACAAGGTCTAAGTAGACCTAAGTTACTGTAAGTATTGAACCTTCTGTGATCCTTGTATGAGCAATTTAAGGATTTTGAATCCATAAGTTTTGATCTTCACAATGAACTTAAAAAATCTGTTGCAAACAACTCATAATGTTAATTGGGATTAAACCCATTAAGATGGGGACAAGGCCATAAATAAAATGGGGAAATGCCCGTGCAACTGGGGACAAGCCCAAATACTGGGGACAAGCCCAAACTGGTGTTAAACGTGGGGACAAGCCCAAATACTGGGGAAAAGCCGAAACTGGGGACTGGCCCAATATACGGATGTTAACTGGGGACTCGCCCAAACCGAGATTTAGCCCAAACGTGAGTGACGTGAAAACGCCAAAACCTTAGCTAACATGAAAATTTTAGAAACCTTTGTCTTGAGATAACGTGAAAACATTATAAACCAGTGGTATGGTACGTCTACCATAAATCGTAGGATCCTCCATATAGCCGAAGACAACGAAATTTTCAGCCACTAAACATGCACTGGTCCCGCTGCCCCGGACTATACTTTGGATAGCGTGCGTTCCAGGCTAGAGTGTAGAAACTCTAATTTATAAGAAAGGTGAAAACCTTTAAACCTTAGGGGATATGACCAAAGGGGTCATATCCAATCGTGGGCTAGGCCAAGGAAAATAGTAAAGTACCTTAAATATAATGGAGAGATGGCCAACCTCTTGATCATTGAATATCTTACCAATAATCCTTCATTGTTACTTAAAACTTGGAAAACACAAGTATTAAGAATACGTTATCCTTAAATATGCAAAGATAAAAAGGAATAAATGATCAGATAGATATTACCAATTTTAGGATCCTTGATCCTCAAAGGATACTTGATCCTGATCAGAAAAAGTGTTTCTTGAGGTGGATAGCATTCCATGCTCTTGCTAGCCTGTTGCCTTCCATAATGAGCAAATGATATGCCCATTTTCCTACTTCCGACTCAATCAGATGAGGGCCTTCCCACTTGGGTGATAGCTTTCCATCAGCCGGATTGGTTGTATTTTGGAAGGCTTTTCTCAGGACTAAATCTCCTACATGAAATCTTCTGATCCTGATGTTCTTATTGTATGCCCCAGCTACCTTTTGTTGATAAGCTGCCATTCTGATCTTGGCTAGGTCTTTGAGTTCTTCAACTGTATCCAAGTCTTCAAGGAGGATTTCTTTATTGACCTTAGGATCACGGATGCTTGTTCTGGCTGTTGGCACCACCATTTCTGTAGGGATAACTGCTTTTGACCCAAACACTAATGAGAAGGGTGTTTAGCCCGTTGCATTTTTGTGTGTTGTCCTTTCAGCCCAAAGAAAATAAGGTAGCTCTTCAGCCCACTTTCCTTTTTTGGATCCTAGCTTCTTTTTCATGTTGTTGATGATGATCTTGTTACTTGACTCTGCTTGGCCATTAGCTTGAGGATGCACTAGAGTAGAGGTAATCATCTTGATTCCCCAACTGTCACAAAAGTTAGTGGTTCTTTCACCGATAAACTGGGAACCATTATCACAAATAATTTCTGAAGGAATACCAAATCTAGAAATAATATTTCTTTTAATGAAAGATATCACCTCTTTTTCACGTACTTGAACAAAAGCTTCTGCTTCTATCCATTTTGAAAAGTAATCAGTCATTGCAAGCATGAATAATTTTCCTCTTAGTGCCTTAGGCAGTTTACCCACGATATCCATGCCCCACTTCATGAAAGACCATGATGAGGATATAGGATACATAGGTTCTGCTGGTTGATGAAGGATGTTTGCATGCCTTTGACAAGCGTCACACTTCTTTGAATACTCCTTGGCGTCTCTCTTCATTGTTGGCCAGAAATATTCTGTTCTCAGAATTCTAGAAAACAAAGCTCTACCTGTAGTGTGATTACCACAATCACCTTCGTGAAAGTCTTTGAGCACCTCTTGGATTTCAGGATCCTCGATGCACTTCAAGTATGGACCTGCAAGAGATTTTCTGTATAGCATATCATCTAACAAAATGTATTGTGATACCTTGAGTTTGAAAGATTTGGGATTCTCCGTGGCTGAAATCTCCCCATTTTGAATGTACTTCTGGATTGGGAGGAGCTAGCTGAGGATAGTTGATCCCAAAGTACAATCTTTTGTCAGTAGTTATCTCCCCAACTTCCTATTCTCCTATTGTTGGCGAGAGTATATGGATGATTGGGATCTTCATATCTAAGGATGAGGCTAAATTTGCTAAGGCATCTGCCCCAGCATTTTCTTCCCTTGGTACCTGTACTATACTAAACAATTCGAAGGATTTTGCTAATTCCTTCACAATTTCTAAATATTTGATCATATTCTCACCTTTTACGGTATAAGAGCCGTTAAAGTGGTTAGTTATAAGTAAAGAATCCATATAAACTTGAAGATACCTGATCCTCATGCTTTTGGCTAAAAGTAAACCTGCTATGAGTGCTTCATACTCCGCCTCATTGTTAGTGGCTTGAAATGCACATGCAATGGACTGGGGTAATATGTCCCCCTGTGGTGATTTCAGTAGTATGCCCAATCATGTTCCTCTTATGTTGGATGCTTCATCTGTGAAGAGGATCCAAGGATCCTTGGTTTCTTCTAGTTGTTGCACTTCTAAATCAGCTTCCTTTTGTATGTCACTGTTGAAATCAGCCACAAAGTCTGCCAGTGCCTGCGATTTAATAGTTGTTCTAGGCTCATACTCAGTGTCATATGCACTCAGCTTTACAGCCCATTTGGCCATCCTTCCTGACAATTCTGGTTTTCCAAGCACATTCTTAACAGGATAATTAGTTCTCAAAATAATAGTATGCAATGGACTGGGGTATTATGTCCCCTTGTGGTGATTTCAGTAGTATGCCCAATCATGTTCCTCTTATGTTGGATGCTCCATCTGTGAAGAGGATCCAAGGATCCTTGGTTTCTTCTAGTTGCTGCACTTCTAAATCAGCTTCCTTTTGTATGTCACTGCTGAAATCAGCCACAAAGTCTGCTAGTGCCTGCGATTTAATAGCTGTTCTAGGCTCATACTGAATGTCATATGCACTCAGCTTTACAGCCCATTTTGCCATCCTTCCTGACAATTCTGGTTTTCTAAGCACATTCTTAACAGGATAATTAGTTCTCAAAATAATAGTATGTGTTTCAAAGTAATGTCTCAACTTAGTGGAAGCAATAATTAAAGCAAGAATTAGTTTTTCAAGGTGAGAATACATGGCCTCCGCATCTAAAAGACTTTTACTTTCATAATATACTGGGTGCTGTTCACCTTCATGATCCTTAACGAGGACGACACTTACTGCATTACCTGAAACCACTAATTATAGATATAAGGATTCTCCATCCACAGGTTTCATCAAAGCCGGTGCTAAGGATAAGTAATCCTTTAAGGCTTGCTTCTCTGTCCATTCAAACTTCTTGTTTTTTTAAGAACGTCGTAGAAATATTTGCACTTTTCAGAGGATCTTGAGATGAATCTGTTGAGAGCGACTATTCTTCCCGTAAGCCTTTGGACATCCTTGGCATTTGCAGGTGACTTCAGGTTAATGATGGCTTCAATCTGCTCTGGGCTTGATTTAATTCCTCTTTTAGTCACCATGTATCCCAGAAACTTTCCAGCCTTAACACCAAAGTGGCATTTTGACGGATTCAGTTTCATGTTATACTGGTCAAGGATATTGAATGCTTCTTCAAGATGCCTGAGGTGATCCTCAGCTCTCTTTGACTTCACCACCATGTCATCTATGTAGAATTCCATGGTTTTACCTAACTGATCCTTGAACATCATGTTGACCAGTATTTGGTATGTTGCCCCAGCATTTTTTAGTCCAAATGGCATAGCAATATAACAGTATATGCCGGTAGGAGTAATAAATGCAGTATCCTCTTGATCAGATGGTTCCATCTGAATTTGTTGAAATCCAGAGGAAGCATCCATAAAGGTGAGCATCTCATGTCCTGCCGTTGCATCCACAATGGAATCTATATGTGGTAATGGGAAAGGATCCTTGGGGCATGCCTTGTTTAAATCAATATAGTCGACACACACCCTCCACTTTCCATTCTTTTTTGAAAAACAACCACATTAGCTAACCATCGAGGATACTTAACCTCTCTGATCATACCGGCCTTAAGAAGTTTCTCAACCTCTTCTTGTATGATCACGTTCCTCTCAGGAGCGAATTTCCTTCACTTATGATGAACGGGTTTAACAGATAAATCAAGGCCGAGCTTATGAGTAATTACCTCTTTAGAAATACCTGTCATGTCTGAATGTTTGAAGGCAAACGTGGTTTTTCTTCGTTTTCGGAAGGATATCATATCCTCCTCAATCTGACTAGGGATATTGGATCCTAGGAACACTTTCACATCTGGATCCTCTGGGTCCAAGGATACTTCCTTTAAGTCCTTGTCCCGAGCTTCCATCACGTCCTTAGGATGTTGCTGTGGTTGCTATGCTATAGTTTGCTTGGCTGTCGGCTTCATTGATGAAGAGTAATAATTCTTGGCCTCCACCTGGTCACTGTCTATCCTCACTACTCCAAGGAGTTGGGAGTTTAATGCACTGATGGTAAGTAGAAGCCACCGCCTTCATCCCATGTAACCAAGGCCTGCCTAAAATAACATTGCAACAAGAAAGGTTGTCAATAACACAAAATCTTTGGTAAGAACTTAACCCTTCGATATATATTGGGAGGTTAATGTCCCATAGTGTCTTCTTTGTTTCTCAACTGAAGCCAACTAGCACAGATGTCCTTGGGATGATCTCAGAGTCTGGGATGTTCATCTTCTGAAGGACATCATGTTGAATGATATTGACTGAGCTCCCACCATCTACCAGGATCCTGCGTACATAATGATTAGCAATAAATAAAGTGACAATCAAACCGTCGTGATGAGGATCCTGGATGCTTGATTTATCTTCTTCATCAAAGAAGATCCTTTTGTCGGTCGTCAAAGTGGTTGATATAACCGGTCGTTCCCCGTTATCCAACTTGGTTTCCTTGGCAAGTCTCTTAGCTGCAGAGAAGGAAGTGCCGCATATGTCTGATCCTCCGGAGATGAAGTTAATCACTTGAGCATCTGGTGGGGGCGGAGTTGCTTTCTGAGGAACCTCTTCAGGATCCTGGATCCTGGACTTTTTTCTTCCCAAGAGCTCCTTAAAGTGACCCTTGCTCAGGAGGTATCCAATTTCCCTCCTTAAACCTATGCAATCATCCTTCATGTGGCCAAAATCCTCATGGAAAGCACAACATTTGGATTTGTCTCTGAAGGTGGTTGATTTTTCATTCTTTCAGGGCCACCTTGCTTTCTCACCTAGATCCTTCATGGCACAAATTAAACCATGAATATCTACTGAGAAGCAATATTCTGAGATGCTTGGGTAGTCCTCATCATCATCTCCTTCTTCAACCACTCGGACGTTCTGATTGTTGAATTTGAAGTAGGGTTTCGAGTTGTTGTTCTTGAACGAAAACCCTTGTTTCTTGTGTAACATCCCCAAAATTTCGATCAAAATTTGACAACTTAGGAAAGTTGAGGGATCAAAAATAATATCAAGACAAGTCATGAGAAAATATTAAATAAGGAAATATAAGAGAAATAAGGAAAATTAAAATATTTCCTAAGTTAAGTTTTTCCATGTTAAGAAAATGGGAAAGGAAACTCCATCCCACATGGAAGGATGTAATAAAGTGGAAGCACTTTACTTGGGTATAAATAAGGAATATAAATCCCATCCCACATGAAAAGTGGTAAAGAAATGAAAGCTCTTCATAAGGAAGAGATTTTCCATAGTAATATTCTTTTATGAATATCATGCACCAAGTAGTCCTAAATGTCATGTAGAAACTAGAAGTTTCTCCAGATATCATCGAGAAACAAGAAGTGTCTCCAAATACAAACATGGTTACTATCTTACCGACAGGATTCACCCTACTTGGTCGATGTTTATGAAAGCTTTCTTGTATCTCGTAATGACAAAGGAAAAGAGGTTCTTGAAGCTTCAAGTATCTGCAAGAAAGTATATGGAGCATGCTTTCGAAGCTCTATTTTAAAATAAAATTAAATTCTTTATGGTACTTAGGGTTGTGCCCCCACCCCTTATGGTAGTTTATGGTAATTTAAGGTAAAAATGAGATGACAGTATATAATTGGCCAAGTCTTACAGTAATTTGAATATTCTTAGGGTTGCACACCTTACTACCCTTAATTCCCGATCACCACATCTCCAACCATTTCAAGACTTCCACTAAAACCAAGGGCATATATTCTTTTGAGCCAAACATAGCACAAGCGGCAGGTGGGCTGGGAGATCCGGGTGACCGGTTAGGGAACTTAATTTTCGGTAGCACAAAAAAATTTAAAGATATATTTTCTATATATTTTAATTTTTATTTTATAAAATATGTACAAATCTTAATCCTCTTATTAGATATTGGACCCAAACTTTTTTTACCGGTAACCCATTTGAGGTATTGGGCCTACGCGCCTTTTTATTTCGTTACTCGTTGGGGGCCTACTGGCTTTTTCATTTCGGCTAGGCCGTGGCATTTAAATTCTCGGAGATGGCACTGTGACCTGGCCATGACCCCACCAGTTTTTCGCTTGATAGTGTATTCATTTCTGGGAAAAATAAATAATACCATATATATTAATTCCGGTCCAACTAGATTATTGTGTCTGGCTTATCCAGATTATTTGAGTTTGACACACCCTTGAAAGACTAAGAAATAAAACCACATAAGACCAAGCCCAAACCCAAATAAAAAAAACAAACAAACATTAAGACTATAATCCAACACTAACATCTTAGAGCATATTTGGGATTGCGTTTAAAAAATGCTTATTGGCTTATTGGTGTTTTCAAAAAGCCAATAAGTTAAAATGTGTTTGTCAATCACAAAAATCTTTTTTATTTTAGCTTTTTAAAAGAGTTAAAAAGTAGTTTTCAAAAGCCTCATATCCTGGCTTTTCAAAATGGATTTTTAAAAAAGTCAATAAGCTGATAAGTATTTTTCAAACTCAATTCCAAACATGCTCTTATTCTGATGTGTTATGTCGATGTTCAAACACAACAAACGGAGTTTCTATTGTGCGCTTCCCTCGTTGAATTCACAAAATCCATTGGGTGTGAGATTCGGGACATAACATAAGCAAGTTGTTGAGATCGTTTGGGTGTGAAATCTATTAATCGACTGAATAGGCATTGTCGTCGAGGCCAGAGTTTTGGAACTGACTCTTGTGGGTGTGAAATTGATTAATACGTCAACATAAACAAATAGAAATCGGGTTCGGCAATTCGTATTTCACTATATTTTGTTTTATTGAGCACAATATATATATATATATATATATATATATTGACAACATAGACGGGTAGACTGTATGCAATCATCTTTTATATATATATATATATATATATATATATATATATATATATATATATATATATATAAAAGATGATTGCATACAGTCTACCCGTCTATGTTAATATCTTCCCATTTATTATGCAGTTTTCTTAGTAACTATTTAAAAGTGGTCATATATTAAAGATGTCGTATAATAATAAGTGTTAATTTTATAACCAATATATATTTTTTGTTTATGTAGTTATATTTTCAAAATTATATACAGAAATATAATTAGTGATAGAAATATGGTATGGTTCTGGTAGGAAGCCTAGGTTATTTAATGGAGATCAAATTTGATCCTCACATAAAACACTTCGGAAAGGGCATGGGTGATTAAATGAAAGAAGACCAAGATATTACGATCATGAGGGCATCCGGGTTTCATCATAAGTGGACCTTTGAGCTGGTGGTTTCCCCCGAAACTGAAGATAACTTAGAGGTGCTTAAAATCAGGGGCGGTTCGGGCATAGGGCGATGTGGGCGACCGGCGGGGCCCTTAATTTTCGGAGGCACAAATTTTTATATATACATATATTTTTTACGAAAAAAATGTATATTTAATGTTTTACTCAAATTATACAACAACTCGGTTGGTTTAGTGGTAAAGGTGTATGACTTCCAATCAAAAGGTTGCAAGTTATAGTCTCACTTGAGACATTTTTAAATTTATTTTTATTCACAAAGTTTTTTACACAACCTAAATTATAACTAAGTAAGTCCATTTAAAAATTTAATTGTTTAAACCAAACAAAAAACCCATTTGCATATGGCCTAAAAATTTTTTTGCTTATAGTTTCGTTACTCGTTAGAGTCTACGGGCCTTTTTATTTCGACTCGACCGAGGCATAAAAGTTCTTAGAAACGGCTCTGCTTAAAATACCCATACGGCTAAATTAGACCAACAAACTATGACCTTTTATCTTTTACTATAAGGAGTACTTACAAAATTTTTTGTTTGTTGGCTATTAGAAAAAAATATATATATACATAAATATAATGATGCATTTGCAGTTATCCTTGGAACTTTCTTTTTGTCCTTTTTGTTGTTGGCGACTATCCCTCCTATGTCCCGTGACCCATGCTATGGTTTTATACTTTTTATAGTTTTTGGCCCTTAACTATGAATATCCACCAAAATTAATTCCCCGTTGTAAATAATTAGTTTCTTTCAAACACAATGAACATTGTGAGACTTCATATATTTGCAATTTGATTATACAAGTGAAAGAAAGTATGTGAAGGAATGAGACTCCTCTACACTAGTTTAAAGTTATCTTGACAGTCGTTGAGAACATGGATGCACACATTGAAAACCTGTTAGAGAGGTTCATGAGGCGACAACTTAGGAGACCATACCCTAAAGGATGTCTGTTGAATAAATGTTTACTTGAAGGATGAAAATGAAGATATGCAAAGTTGAGGGGGCTTGGATTGTAACCTTGCCGTTTTCAGTTGGAAAACCTCGGTCCCAGGTGTTAAGGATCTTACGACTTATCCTATTTAGATATGGGCACACAAGAAAAGCAACCAATTATAGAGTGCCACGATTTCTGCAGTTGATCATAAGAAACCCATGTTCCTTGACTTCGTCACAAGACACAACTCAATTTGGATTCCACTTTAAATCCTTGGCTTATCCGTTTGTTTACGCGAATATATAACATCATATCATTATTATTATATGTTTAATATGTGTGTATATATAATAACCAAAACAGCATATTAGCATCCACTTTATGTTATTAAAATTTGAATTTGAATAAGGTAATATGAAGGAATGAGATAAAACTGAATTCTAATTTAAGTCATTCTATTTTTATCCGTTGCCAATAAAAGAATATTGTAACGACACGTATACCCTGGACCACGAGTATCCTTTGCCCTTAGACATGTATCGATTATTTCTAAGTTACGGTGATAATTCATTGTACTTAGGGGCTGTCTTAGTTCAACACCTTGTTGATCTTGTTCCTGTAAATGTTGATTTTTTTAGTGAAAGTTCGTTTTGCTGGGTAGAAAAATGTAAGGGCAAGAGGGTGGTCAAGCAAGGTACCCCTAATCCCCACCAATCCTATAATGCCATGACAGTGGCGGAATCACATACAAGTTATCGGGTTCGGCCGAACCCAGTCAATTTTTGATTTTATATATAACTATAGGCACGATTTAACGAACAAACCCATTCTTTTTCGACGAGCGAACCCAGTATCACGAAAGTCTAGAAGCATTTCACTAATCCCCAATAAAAAACAAAAACTTGAATTTTAAAGAGAGAGAACGATGTCGTTTTCTTCATCGAGTCCGTCATCGTTTTTATTTTATTGTTGACGATCTACTTTTGTTATGGTAGTTATATTGTGTTTTATAACTTTCTTTATTTGGCCAAATGACCGACCCGGCCCATCCGGACTCGAAAACTTTGACGCTGAAGAAAAACGACACCGAAAAATCCTGAACCCATAGGAAAATGTTTCTAACTCTGCCACTGCATGTCACTCTAAAACCACTTAAACAATAAGCAACATTTCACTCAACTACTCCAACTTTGTCTCTCTCCTCTCCACACACATAATTTACTCGAGTAGTTGTCCACTATCTCTGGTATCCTTAAAGCCATTTAAGTTGATGGCGGCGGTATCAACTATCAGGTATGAGTATCCGATTTCTGGTTATCGAACGTGTCTCTCTTGCGCTAATAATAACAAAATGGCTTAAACCAACCCTATTTCTTAACATAACAACCGGGTTTTTTTAAAATATAATATTTGTATGAATACAATATAACAATATATAATCGTTTGATATCCAAGTAATTTTAACCTAGAGAGAGATGTGAAAGCAATTTTTTTTATTTAAAGAGCACTTACAACAATTTGAGTTTTTGTATATGTAAAATGTATCTTAGAACTTGAGAATTCAAAACATGTAAACAAATCAAAGGTGAACACGTGAAAACAATATTACGGTAGTTTTTTTTTTTTTTGACAGAATTATAGAAATTGTCCTTCATGTTTACACTAAATTTCAGTAGTTGTTTTTTATTTTTAAAAGTAACATAATTTGTACTTTATGTTTCCAAATGTTACACCGTTTAACCTTTACCCCTAACTCAATTAGTTTTCCTCATTAACTCAGGTCACATGCCATACACACGAGGACAAATTAGTCAATCAACCCATTTACTTAACAAAATTAATAAATAAACTAAAATATAATATATAAATATAAATCATATATAAAGATATTTCATTCTCTCTCTCAAGCCCTCTCTCTCTTCCTTTCTATATTTCTGCCACAAACCCACCATCGACCTCCATAACCACCGGCCACCATCGACCTCCAGCAACCTCCATAACCGCCGGCCACCATCGACCTCCAGCAACCTCCATAACCGCGTATCAACACCACCACCACGCCTATCACCCTCACACCACCTCTGCCACCACCAACCTCCGCCGCCACTCTGCAGCTAGTCGCAACCCCACAACTCCGGAATGTTAGGGCTCGGAGCCTCGGATTTGTAAATCTCTATAAAAATCCCCAAATTCTAGGGTTTGTGGCGGCGGTTCCGGCAGGGGCTCTGGTCACATAAGGGAAGCAAATGGCAGGTGGCACGTTAGGGCTCTGGTCACATAAAGAAAACTAAAAGAGATTTGAGGGCTCCGTTTGCTTTTGCTGCGAAGGATGTGTCACGGTTTTGGTGGTGGTTGATGGTTTGCAGGTAAGGATAAAGAGGGGGGGGGGGGGAGAGAGAGAGAGAGAGAGAGAGTGGTATGTTTAATGCTTTTAGAAAGAGTATTGGAGAGAGAGAAACTGGTGTTTTCCTTCTCCACCGGCACTGATAATATTATGGTTCTGTGAAGATGGTGGTCGTGGTGGCTGAGAGAGAGAGAGAGAGAGAGAGAGAGAGAGAAAACGGTGGGTTGTTTAGTGGATGTGGTGGCTCGTCGGAGAAGACGACTCCGGCGGTGGTGGTGTATGAACGGAGGAGAGATGTATTCTTTTATTTTTTTAAAAAAATGTTTTTTTTTTTCTAATAAGTGGGTAAAATGACAAATTTACCATCATGTGCATTGCACATTACCAGACTTAATGAAAAAAACTAACTGGGTTAGGGGTAAAGGACAAACGGTGTAACATTTGAAAATATAAAGTACACATTATGTTACTTTTAAAGATAAGGACAACCACAGAAATTTGTGTAACATAAAAAACAATTTCTATAATTCTGTCTAGTTTTTTTGTTTCATTGCAAACTTATCAATGCATATAATTACTCTATATCTCATATAATAATAATAATATTTATTATTATTATTATTATTATTATTATTAAACTTGAATTTTTGTAAATAATAAAAAGGTACGTGGAATTAAATTCATGAGAGAGCCATATTAATAATACACTTTGAATAAGGTATTTTGATTTGCAAATAAAAATGATATCCATCTAACTTGTCATTCTAACCTTCTAACCTTGGCTATTGCCGGATGGTAGAGCTTGTTACCTTTTAAGAGAGAGAACTCTTTTTCATGTCCTAACAAAAGGCATAATTAAATGTATGATTAGATGGGTTGATTTGCCGTTAAAAAAACAAAAATAAAAAATAAAATATAACTAAATTTTAATATAATAATTAGGTTTAAACATATCTTGTTTTTCTCAAATAACTTTTAAATATAATATTTTATAAATTTATGAGTATACTATTACAACGATCTTATTTTTATATGCAGCTTGATATAAATTTTACTAAAAACCGAGTTACAAATAATAATATACAAGTCATCGAAGTACAAACACAAATGTCATCGTAACCGCCTTACGATATTTTTTGTTTACATGAATTGTTGTTGCTCACCCTTTTTGTTATTTTAATAATATAATGTGACTTGAGTCTTGTTTAGAAGAGAACATGTTAAATATAATTTGATCCTTTTTTTCTTTACCTTGGCCAAACGAATCGATACGATGACACCGTCTAAACATCAATACCGGCCTACCGGTGTCGTGATGTTTTGATCGATTAGACCAAGTAATACCGATACCGGTATCATATCCGAATCGGTACCGATATCTATTTTTATAGTTTTCAATCGATGTTTCTATTTCGCTTGTTGTACTGAGTGCTGGTATCGTAGCGATGCGATACTGTAACATACCGACCTTTACCGATTGAATCCTCAATGTATTTAATAAACATAGAAGTTTGAAAAGAAAATTATAAATAAAGGGCCGGTTTTGAAGAACTCCTGGGCAGAAAATATAGGCAACGAACCTAAACTATAGATCTAGGATTGCATTAGCTCATTTGTCCATCAAGCCCAATAGCGAATAAGTATAACTAATATAAAGAAATTAAATAGATCTATCTGAGAATATTTCAAAATTAGAGCATAACTAATTCTTATCCGCACCGGTACCTATATCTATTTTTATAGTTTTCAATTGATGTATCTATTTCATTGTTGTACTGAGAGGATGGCGCACTCATATGAATAGGGTGTATGACTTCCAAACTATATGGCAACACCACCCCATCCCATATGCTGTGACGGAGACAGGAACATTTTTCTATAGATTTTGATTTTTCAATGCATGATTTTTTTCCGACGTCAAAGTTTCCAGGCCCAAATGGGTCTGGTCGGTCATCCGGTGAGATAAATAAATTGCGATATCACTATAATAATAAATATACATTGTCAACATTCATTAAAATACAAAGTTAGATTTAATAAGAAAATGCTACTACATATTATTAGTGTTCCACACGTATTTTCATATTTTGAAAACGATTCATAACATCTTAAATCATGACTTAAAAAAACTTATTTCAATATAACACACACACACACACATATATATATATACATACATACTATACATATAGTCGTCACCCATCTGACTACGCAAAATCAAAGAAAGATTCGTTGTGAGGTCTGCATCAATTGAAGGCTTAAAGCAATAAAAGAGAAAGTTAGTTGGCTGGCCGTTGTTGTCGCCTTGTTGAAGTTCGGTAGGTAAGGCGATGGTTGAAGCCTTGAAGTGAATTGACGATGATGCGACGATCATTTGATTGTCAGAAACATAATTTATACGTCGTTGATGCGATGTATGTTGTTTTCGTGTTTCTATTCAATTTCCACTCAAATGTTATGTTTAAGAATGTTAACTGGGTTAGGTTTACTAGGCAACTTTATAAATTATTTGGACCTTTTTTCATAACCAATATATGGGTTATCACCGGCCCATTTATGATGTTTGTTAGCCATTTTTAAAGTTTCGTATGTTTTATAAAAAAATGTTTATTTCTAAAAAAAATTTAACTAAAATTTCATAATTAATCGGTACGGATATATCTTTTTTAAATGATACAGGGTTCGTTCGCCGAAAAAGAATGGCGTCACTCGTTGGTTCGATACTATAAGTTATATACAAAACCGAAAAGACCGGGTTCAGCCGAATCCGGTAGCCACAATGTGGCTCCGCCACTACCCTATGGGTAAGGTGCATGGCTCAATCCATGGCAAAGGTTTGGCACATAAAATTGTTTAGTTGCTGACCATTGAAGAATTAAAATGAATTAAAAAAGTTCTAGGGTACTTGTGGGCAGGTTATGTCAGTAATTTTGTGGTTTGTGAGTAATTAAGGGTAGAATGAGATGACAATACAAGATTGATCAATGCATGTGTAATACCCATGAGTGCCTCTTCCCCGTAATATGGTATGATTTTAAAATATTAGCTTTAACATAAACCACAAATTAAATTGTTCGTTATGGTTTGAAATGTTAAACTCAATCGACTAAAAGTTTTTTAAGAAAAAGAAAAAAAACTGTGAAACCAAACCGATGACCGATTTATTTGTTCAGATTGGTGTAACAGTTCAAGGAAGACCGGATAGATGAAGTAGTGGCGAAGAAGACTTTGAGGTTTGTTTTTTTCTTTGCATAATTTTCTTAAGGAAAATTGGTTTTAAATAATCTCAACTATGCCCCAACTTAACACTTAGCTAGTGACGGTCCAAACTAAAGGTGTATTTGTTTTCTAACATCCACAACTAACGGAATGTTAACTCTGTTAGTTAGGCGCCTACGTGGCAGCATAGGTGTCAAAATTTGCTTATGTGACAACTTACATGGCATGGGTCTCTTTAGATTATTTATAAATTTATTATATATAATATTAAATAATTATTTTACTTCCAGTCACAACACCCAAACCCTTTGACAGTCACAACTTCATCTCCGGCAGTCTAGCGAGCCACCACCATCATCTCCGGTGAGAAACCACCGCCTTCTCAAACTCAAATATTGAAATCCAATATTTTTAGGACCCTTCCTCTGTCACTATCGTCTTCTCCATTTGTCTTCCTCCCCGATCGAAGAAACATCACCCACCATTGTCGTCCAATATGCCCAAACACACCACCCCTACCTTTGTTGCTGGAATAAGAATGAGAATATTGATTGCCGATACTGTTGGATTTTGAGAGATATAATTCGTATTTGATTGGAGTTGGGAGACGAGATCTGGGCCGGCGGCGACATCGTCGATTAATGGTAGCGCGGATAGTGAGAGATATGCGTTGCCTGAAAAATGGAATTGAAGATCGCCGGAGAAGACGACTACGCCGAAAAAATGGGAGTTGCTGGCCATATTTTCCCATATGGTCGCCTCCTCCACAACCATAGAAATCCCCTACTCTCTGGTCGCAACCGTCTCCGCCATTCTTCTGCATTGGAGAAGAAGAAACCACCGCCATTGTTCGTCGTAATACCGTATGAGAAGTGCAACAACGACGCAGATGAGGCAAACATGGCTGGAACAAGATAGTCCCAACTGATCTGATTTATATTAGTTTATATTTAATTCACATTATGGCAAAAATTAATTTTAAAAAATGTACAAATTAATTAGAAAAGAGGAGGCCCACAAATTTGACACCTATGCTGTCACGTAAGCGCCAAACTAACGGAGTTAACATTTCGTTAGTTGTGGACCGATAAAAACAAATAAACCTTTAGTTCGGACCGTCACCAGCCAAGTGTTAAGTTGAGACTGTTATTTGTCAATAGGACATAGTTGAGATTATTTAAAACCAATTTTCCTTTTCTTAATAATATGGATAAGATAGTTATTTCAAAAACTTCACATATACAAGTATTTATTGTCACATCTAAACCTAAAACTATTATAGGCTCAACCTATTTTTCTCGTTTCTTTTATTTCACCTTTCACCCTTTTTATATATCAAAATTTACAAGTTGCAAATCTAAAAGTCCTTTATTATATCTAATTATAATGCCGAGGTTTCTAACCTACTAAATAATATATCCAACACCCATTAGTAGAAAGTGGAAACAGTATATAATTATACTAGCTTTTAGCCCGTGTGTTACGCGAGTCACTTTTAGTTTTTTTTTTAATAATTGTTTTTCTAATTATTGTTTATGTATATTTTTCATGTAGGATGTGTATAGGTATTAAACTTAAAGGTTACATGAACTTATAAAATATGTTATATTTATTAGTTGTAGTTAAAGTATAGTTTGTTTTGTTTTTGTTTATATCTCAAATGGGTCTCATTGGTCTTATAGTTAAAGTGATCCAACATTTTGTTATTTAAGATGCGATTTTTCGTCTTAATATACTGTATGTATAAAGAAATTTATATGGTTTGTGTTATTTTCGTTTGTATTGAGTTGTTACGGTTCGTTGGTGATGTAGAACGTCTTTTTTTTAATAGATCACCAAAAAGGGCTCTCATGTGTCTGTCAATTAATATAGCCACCATTTTGTTTTTTGTTGTTTAAAATATGTATATTGTCTTGATAGTGAATTAAGCTTTTAATAAATTGATTTATTTAAATTTCAATAGGCCAATTCTAGTTTCACGTCTATCTGAAATGGGTACGTCATGTGTTATCATTTCATTTTGGGTGAATTATTAATTTATTATATTTTTTCTAGTATGATATTTAGTTTGTGATTTTCTTATTATTTTGTATGTATTTTTTTGTATTTATAGATTTTGTAGTTTAGTTATTGTTGTGTATTAAAAGAACATTTAATTTGTTAATTAGTTTTTATTTTTATCAAATATAATAGAAGCTAAATTAGTTTATGAATTATATTAACGAAAATTTTATGATCATATATAAAAACTAAGTTTTTAAAAATTTATTTTCTATTAATAATGTATATGATTTTAATATTTTATACATAAATTTTGTATTATGAAGTTTTGTAGATTTAATTCATTTTTATATTTTAAAATTGGTAATAATTGAAAGCCGTCATTTGAAAGTGACGCTAAAATGATAATAAACCGTCTTGAGAAACTCTTTTCTCGTATTCTTTATCAAATCATTCGTTTCATCTAACAATTAGAAACTATAAGTTAATATTCCCATTAATTAGGACGAATTTTGTTGTTAAGTGAAAGTTTTTTAGGTTGTTGAAGGGATTTGTGTTTGTTTTTATTTATTTAATCAAACATTGTGTCAATAACAATTTACAACCACTTTTAAAATAATATATTAGTTTTAAATAATCTCAACTATCACCTTTTGACCACTATCGATCATAACTAATGAAATGACTAATAACAGTCACACCTTTTATCATTTTTTTCTACCAATGAACCTTGACTAAATAAATCCTAACGTCATTAGTTTTCATGATGTGACAAACTTATTTGGCATATATGTGGCATGCTTATGTGACATATTGCACCGCCACCACCACCACCACCACCACCAACACCATGGCAGTCACCACCACCACTCCCGCCACCACCACCAGTTTCCTAAAAATATTAAAATATTTTATATATATTTTATTGGGTGAATTATGACTTTTGAAGTCAAACCAACAAGTTCAAAAAGAAGATAAACTATTAATATGAATCTTGTCACTTAACTTCTAGAGTTCATATGGTATTTCCATAAAGCAAATGATAATACAAGATTTAACCTTGTTGGCTCCTCCTGACAAATATGAAGTTGATATTATGACTCATTTATAAATAGTCCATTACAAAGCATGATCACTAAGAAATTGTGTATACATGTTGAATCTTCTTTATCAGAAGAATTATATTTTGAGGATACAATGGAGCTAAAATAGCATTCATCTTCTGTCAAGGTATTCATAAAATTCTGTCAAGGTTAGGTGGGACTACGCGAACCCGTTAGCATGATTACAAAAAGTCAATGCAATAAATTTCAGATGACTTTTAACCCGTGTGACCCATATGACCCTTTTAGGATTATGTTTTATTCTTTGTTCTAGTATTGTTAATTAGAGCTTGTAAATGTAGAAAGTTTTATAAAAGTGTGTATATAAATGTATCTATAGTTACTACTCTAAAAATATACGCTATTTATTATAACTTCTAGATGTATTTCCAATCAGCTTACATGCTAATTGAAGTGTAAGGCCCTGATCCCGGTGCCCTACTTGGACGTTGGATTTACTTATAAACACAGTTCTAAATATAAGAGTTAATTAAAACCTTTCGCGGAATAGATGAATGTCAACCATTCATTACATAAGTCTAAAATTAAAATAATATAAAACATGTCTTTTTAGTTCAAACATTAACAACTAAGTCTTCAGATGCCAGCTTATTTATTCATCTACCATGTGTCCCCCTTCAAGCCAGCTGTCTCATCCTACTCACCTGCGTGCATACTAAAAGTTAGTTACGCTTAGTGAGTTCTAGTTAATTAAGAAACATACATGTATACACTCACTTTCATATACGCATCCGAAGATACATATTATATGATTTACCTATTACCTTTCTTTCGTACATTCATACATTCATAAATACATTCTTTCATACCATTACACTTTCAAACTATCATACTACATTCATAACTATATTTACCATCTCAGATATTAGTAGGGTCTGGTCCATTTTTTCTCTATCTCACATATTATTAGGGTCTGGTCCCTTTTATCTCAGATATTAGTAGGGTCTGGTCCCTTCTTTCCATACAACCATACATACACTCCTTTACACATACATTTTATTATATAATTTCATAAATACTCGCAATTATTCATGTATCATTCATACATCTGTTATAAAACTCACCTTTCCTGGCGATACGTGCAATATCCAAAGATTGTTCACATACCGACAAACATTCGTTCATAACCCCAATCACTATCACATAAATCATATAAGGCATACACTTACCACTTAGGGTAAGTTTATTAACTAATCACATTGAGTATGCACACAGCCCCGAAAACATACAAGGAAATGGGGTTAGAAACTCACCTGAACTCGTTCCTCTCAGAGTTAATGGTAACTCCTTTCTTTAACTGGGCACGACTAACTGTATAACAATTACACGTATCAATTAACTATCACTACCTACATCGTATTTCTAGTTTATTATAACCCTCAACAAACGGGGGTCCGGGGGCAGCGCCCCTTGCAGCGGGTTTCTAGCGGCGGCAGCCCCTAGCGGGGTCCAAGGGGCAGATCCCCTGGCTGGGGTTAAGCTGTAGTTAACAAAAATTTCATTCGCTACCTCATTAACTGCCTTAATATAAATTTAATTATAATTTTTAAATTATTATTTTATTAGCTAACTCATTCGCTATGACGAATGGTCTCTGGCTAAGACTCATTCTCTACCCCATTCGTTATGACGAATGGGTTCTGGGTATGTATCATTCGCTATGCTATATTAGTAGGACGAATGGCTTCATTCATTATAAAGTATGGCGTGGTCTGAGATGAATGTGCACATAACGAATGACTAAGGCCATTCGTGCTTTCTTTGAGACGAATGAAGGGCTCATTTATTACACGAGCAACTTGATGGCTCCATTCGATGTCTTCTCATGATGAATGAACGGATCACGAATGAATAAGGTCATTCGTGACTTCTATAGGACGAATGAGGGCTCATTGGTCACGCCTGCATTCTCATTCGTTATGATTGCATAACGAATGACCATCAATTCATTCAATCATAACGAATGAGCATCAGCTCTTATCCAAATCTTTGACTATGGGATCAAAGTCAAAATCGTCAAGAACAACAACATCAACAGACCCCAGAATTCCAATTAACCTTCGAAACATGATGAAACAACACGAATTTGGTGTCATTGATATCTTATTCCCAGCG
Organism: Bidens hawaiensis; assembly: GCF_021521415.1. Taxonomy (NCBI): domain Eukaryota; kingdom Viridiplantae; phylum Streptophyta; class Magnoliopsida; order Asterales; family Asteraceae; genus Bidens; species Bidens hawaiensis. Next base: position 470,959 of record NW_027492623.1, on the reverse strand, counting down.
CATGCAAACCCTAACCATCAAATCACCCAAACATCGTGTCTAAATGGTGCGTTTGATATATATATATATATATATATATATATATATATATATATATATATATATATATATATATGACCGGCTCTTAATACCCTCGATTAACATATCAAATGTTAATGGATTGCACTGTGAATCAGTTCGTTTGATTCATTTTTACCATATTCATATAGATCTAGGATTACTTAAACGAACCGAACATAATGAACAATTTTCCGTTATAAACGTACCTTTAACGAAACGGTTTTCACGAACACGATCTAGGTTTGATGTCGGTTTTAGCTCGTTACGACATTCTAGAACCAACAAGCTCGGGTTTTCACCTTCGGATCTTGGCTCGGGATAAAGGAATGTGTGTGTGTTTTTGTAGGTGTAGGCTATGGTGTTGAGATAGATAAAAATGGAAAGGTTTAGGGTTTAAGGGGTATTTATACTCCCTTAAGCCCATGGACCTAAGGCACATCCCATCCCTTATTTCATCTTTTAAATGTCCAAGCCCACCCTCTAATAGTTTATTTATCTAAACCGACAAACGACACGTTACTGAATAAACAAAATTTCTTTTATTATTATCATCGAAAATAGGATGTTACATTAAGCCAATAAAAGAACCGAACATTAACGAACTATTCGGACGGAAGTTCATCTTCGTTTATTTAAAAACGAACAAACATGAACATGCATTTTGGTTGCTCATTTAGGTTCGTGAGCTAAAATGAATGAGGTAAACTTAAGCCACTAATTTAGATGTGTTTTCTGGATAAATTGTGATGTATTAGACTTGTTCATATATGATATGGGCTAAATTATTTATATATATATATATATATATATAAATATTTCCCAATTTTTTATTACTTTTGAGTTAGTTTTACTAAGATAATAGTAATGAGTGGCTCATATGTGGGTTTTAATGTTTCCAATTGACAACTAGCAAAGATGAAGTATTTTTACTAAACTTAAGACCAACGAGAAAATAAATGAATTAATATTACATGTTGTTGTTATTATTATTATTTTTAGTAGTATATTAATATTATTATATTACTATTAAATATCTTCATAAATATATTTTTTGCAAAACCCTTATATAAAATCAAAACAATTAGACTAGTTAATATAAATAAAAGACTTAAATGGCTAGAGAATAATTACATTCACTTTCACAATATGCAAAAATTTATTCATTTGATTCTTGTGATCTAATTAAATTTTGAAAAATAGGCCCACACCAAATCTTTGGGCTTTGGTCTTTTGGAATAGAAGAAAAAGAAAACGTGATGGCATAAGGATGTGTTTTTAAAATGGGATAAAAAAACCTATTGGGAGATACTGAAAAAGGAGGTCAGACGAAGTCAGGAGGCAGCCCCTGGTTCGACCAGCAGATTATTAGAGGAGGCTTGCAATTCAAGATTATTTACCAAGGCACAATTTTTGGTTTGATTTTGTTGTGTTCATTATGAATTCGGATTATAGACCTACTAGTTTTGTTTCGTTGATTATCATGATTGGATAAACTGTTATATTGTCTGAGATTGGATGAATACTTTTTAAACTCATTTTATTTTCAGTCTTGGATTATTTATTGATTGGTTCATGTTTTGGTAAAGTTTATTTTTTTATTTATTCTAATCAAATTCTTAGTTCTATTCGAAGGGCACTTGTATTCGAATTAGAACTTGTATTCGAATAAAAACTTGTATTAGAGTTAGAACTTGTATTCGAACAGACTTGTATTCGAATTTGAACTTGTATTCGAATTAGAACTTGTATTCGAATTAAAACTTGTATTCGAACAGACTTGTATTCGAATTAGAACTTGTATTCGAACATACTTGTATTCGAATTAGAACTTGTATTCGAATTAGAACTTTTATTTGAATTAAAACTTGTATTCGAACAGACTTGTATTCAAATTAGAACTTGTATTCAAATGAAACTTGCATTCAAATGGAACTTGTAATCAAATGGAGTATTCGGATGCCAATTCCCATTCGAATACACCCATTGTAGGTTATTAATACCTTTATTATCATTTTCACTATATATTTTAACATCCAGTCTCCTATTATAGTATCATATCACCCTTTAAACGTTTCCATTTCTTCCATTTCCTAAGATCTAATCTGGTTATCCATAAAGCTTGAACCTTTATTGGTTCCAAACCCGTTTAGGCTAGATCTAGGAGTTTTTTTTTGCATGAACTGTATATACTAACAAGTCCACTAAGTCAATTTTTAACATCAAGTATATATTTTTACGGTATAATATTACCCGATTTGCCTTAGGGTTAAGTCTTAGGGCAAACCGTTCTTAAAAACATAATATTTATACGAAAAGAATGTACCTTTTTATGTTCTTAGGCTATGGTTAGCTTCGATAAGCCACTGTGGACTCGTATCTTGCTTGTATAGGTAATATCTATCACGAGCTAGGTTCGGTTCTTGGTCTTGAACCTTGGCCGAAATACTAGAGAGTGTTTGTGTGTGTTTTTGAGGATGTAGGGAGGTTAGAAGATAAGAATGAGGGTTTTAGGATTTTAGGAAGGTTTAAGGAGTATTTATACTCTCTTAAGCCCATGGACATAAGACCCATCACCATCCCATATTCAATATTTCATTAACCAAGTCCATACTCTTTTATTTTATTTAACTTAATTAAATATTAACACGCCTTTAAACAAACACAATTCTTTTATTTATTATTATCAAAAGTAGGATGTTACAAGTCTTCCATCCTTAATGAGGTTTCGTTCCCGAAACCTAACTATCACTTAAACAAATCTGGGTAAAACTTACTCATTTCTTCTTCAACTTCCCAAGTGGCATCTGATCCTTTGCGATACTTCCATAACACTTTCACCAAGGGAATAACTTAATAATGAACCTGTTTTTCCTTGCGATCCACTATCTCTACAGGCTGTTCAATGTAGTTCAACTGTTCATCAACCTTGATGTCTACCAATGGCACATGAGACATGTCATAACACTTTCCAAGTGGCATCTGATCCTTTGCGATGCTTCTATAACACTTTCACCAAGGGAATAACTTAATAATGCACCTGTTTTTCCTTGCGATCGACTATCTCTACAGGCTGTTCAATGTAGTTCAACTGTTCATCAACCTTGATGTCTACCAATGGCACATGAGACGTGTCATCAGCTAGACATTTCCATAGGTGAGAAACATGAAAGGTAGAGTGAATCCCTTCCAACCCTTCAGGAAAATCTAACTTTTAAGCAACTTCGCCCACACGATCTACGATCTTAAACGGTCCAATGTACCTCGGACTTAACTTTTCCCTCATTCTAAAACGGATAATTCCTTTCAAAGGCGAGACCTTGATCATCACATTGTCCCCAACATTAAACTAGATTGGTCGTCGCCGCTTAACAGCATACGACTTCTGTCTGTCTTGAACAACTTTCATTCTTACCTTGATCTGATCAAACCTTGAAGAGGTTTCTTGCTCAACTTCTAGACTTCCAATCTATTTCTGACTAATCTCTCCCCAACATACAGGAGTTCTACATCGTCTTCCATACATATCAAACGGTGGTATACCAATACTTGAATGGAAGCTGTTGTTATAGGAGAACTCTGCTAGATGCAGATGGTCATCCCAACTTCCTCCAAAGTCTAGAACACAAGCACGTAGCATATCCTCAAGGGTTTGGATCGTCCTTTCAGACTAACCATCGGTTTGAGGATGATACGCCGTAGTGATGTTTAATCTTGTTCCCATAGCTTCATGGAACTTCTTCCAAAATCTTGAAGTAAAACGGGTATCTCTATCAGACACGTCGACAATGGCACTCCATTATTAGTCACAGCTTCTTTTATGAACAAATTTGCTAATGTTTCTGACGAGGTGGCTTCTCGTATAGGCAGAAAGTGAGCACTTTTTGTCAAACGGTCCACAATCACCCAAATGGTATCATGATGTTTAGATGTACGTGGTAGCTTAGTTATGAAATTCATGGTGATGTGTTCCCATTTCCATTCTGGCATCTTTAACGGCTGCATTTTCCCATAAGGCCTCTGATGCTCTGCTTTGACTTGCAAGCAAGTTAAGCACTTACTGACATAATCTATCACATCATTCTTCATTCTAGGCCACCAATAGTCTCTCTTCAAGTCCTGATACATTTTTGTAGATCCCAGATGGATTGAATATTTTGACTTATGAGATTCATCTAAGATTCGACCCCTAAGATTTCCATGGCGTGGAATCCACATACAGTCAAACCTAGTCTTAACACCATGAGTGTTTTCCATCAGCTCGTCTTGTTGTCTGAAAATTCTTTCTTTCTTCATTAGCCTTCGTCTTTAAGCACCTCAGTCTGTATCTTGATGATTTCTTCGAAGAGATCCGAGTTAATAATCAACTTATATGACTTCACGGTTGCAATATCTTCTTCATTCTTACGGCTTAGTGCGTCAGAAACCACATTAGCCTTACCAGGATAGTACTTGATATCGCATTCGTAGTCCTTTATCAACTCTAACCATCTTCTCTGCCTCATGTTCAATTCCTTCTGTTCAAAGAAATACTTCAAACTTTTATGATCTGTGTAAATGGTACACCTAGTACCATACAGATAATGTCTCCATGTCTTGAGAGCATGCACTACTGCTGCTAGCTCTAAATCATGCGTTGGGTAGGTACTTTCATGAACCTTCAACTGTCTGGACGCATAAGCTATAACCTTTCCTCGTTGCATTAACACGCAACCTAACCTACGATGCGAAGCATCAATACAAACAACAAAATCCTCATCACCATCGGGTAAAGCAAGGATTGTAGCTTGCGTGAGTCTTTTCTTTAATTCCTCAAAAGCTTCTTCTTGAAACTTACCCCAACTGAATACTATAGACTTTCGGGTCATACCGATCAACGGTGCAACTATCTTGGAGAAGCCTTCTATGAATCTCCTTTAATAGCCAGCCAACCCTAAGAAGCTTCGTATATCAGTCGGGTTCTGCGGTGTCTTCCAATTCGTTACCGCCTCATCTTAGCTGGGTCCATAGTAATCCCTTCAGGATTGATTACATTGCCTAGATATTGCACTTCACGTAACCAGAATGCGAACTCAAAAACTTAGCATACAACTCCTCTTCCTTCAAGATCTCCAATACATCTCATAGATGATCTGCATGGTCAGGCTCACTCTTTGAATAAATCAATATATCGTCAATGAAAACGATAGCCGACTTATCCAACATCGGCCGACATACCCTATTCATCATGTCCATAAATGTTGCGGGAGCATTCGTTAGACCAAATGACATTACGAGGAACTCGTAGTTTCTGTACCGCGTTTGAAACGTTGTTTTAGGGATGTCTGTCTCTTTAACTTTTAGCTGATGATAGCCTGATCTGAGATCTATTAGTGAGAACCAACTCGAACCTTGCAGTTGGTCAAAAAAATCATCAATACGTGGCAACGGATATCAATTCTTCACCGTAAGTTTATTCAACTTACAATAGTCTATGCACATTCTCATGCTTCCGTCCTTCTTCTTAACAAACAACATCGGTGCGCCCCACGGGGAAACACTTGGTCTTATAAAACCTTTATCGAGGAGTTCTTGTAGTTGGGACATCAATTCTTACATATCAGATGGCGCCAGGCGGTAAGGTGCTTTCGCGATGGGCTGTGCTCCTGGTATTAAGTCTATTTGCAATTCTATCTCACACTCCGGTGGCAACCCCGGAAGATCATCAGGGAACACTTCTAGGTAGTCGCACACAATAGGCACATCTTTCACTTATTTCGTCTCGGCCGTAGTTTGACAACATACGCCAGGTAGGCACCGCACCCTTGTTGTAACAAACCTTCGGCTTTTATCATCGAAATGACATTAAGCCCTGAACTTTCTTTATCACCATAAACCGTCACTATACCACCATCCAAGGACTTTAACCTTATCAACCTACTCTTACACACTATCTGAGCCTCAAACTCAGATAGCCAATCTATTCCTAAAACTACATCGAATCCTCAGAAGGTCATAACGTACAGGGTAACAGGGAATTCATATCCCTCTAACCCATCTTACAATCCTTAAGCATTCTCTTTATACTAAACGAGGTTTCACTAGTGGTTTCTACGGTAAAAGTTTCGGGCACATGAGAACATTTCATTTTGGCTAAGTTACTAAATGTCGTAGCTACAAAACTCCTATTTGCACCTGAATCAAACAACACAGAAGCAGCAACACCATTTACTAGAAACTTACCTCTGATAACATCTGGGATCTGCTTGGCTTGCTCCTGAGTTAGCATGTAGGCTCTAGTCTTTGGCCTAGCTTGCTCAGCATCTTTCTTTCCACTTCCTCCGGCTCCACCATCGGTGCACTCCCTTGACATGTGACCTGTCTTGCCGCATTTGTAACACGCGGGCTTAGCACTACATTCATGAGCATAATTCCCTGCATTTCCACACTTATAACATACATTCGATCCAACTCTGCACTCCCCAGCATGGATTTTCCCACACTTATGACATGTATCAGAACCAATACCCCACCTACACTCACCACCGTGCATCTTACCGCAAATCTTGCACGACTTCTTCCCCCACACCTTCTGTTTCTTGTCCCTAGAGTTCCAAAACTGTGCACCAGGTCATTTAGCGTGATTGACCCATTTCTTATCTTTCTTTTCTTCCATCACCACAACATATTCCACAGTCAAATCATCATAAACCATCTCAGCGAGTTCCACCGCAGAGTCGAATGTAGCAGGTTTATTTACCCTAACTAACATGCGGACGTTCTGCGACAGTCCTCTTATGTAACACTTGATCCTCTTAGCTTCAGTGTTAACCATGTCAGGTACCAACCTAGACATTCGGTTGAATTTAGTAGTATACTCGCGCTGTGTCATTTTACCCGCATTCAAGTTCAGAAACTTCATTTCAGCCCTCTCTACCTCAGCATCAGCACAAAAACATTTCATGACCATCTCCTTAAAGCATCCCATCTTAAAGCCTTAATCTCTTCTCGACTCTTTCTTTGCTCTATTGACTCCCACCAGTACATAGCTTCGTCTCCGAATGATTGGGTAGCATAACCCACTGCTAGGTCTAGACAACACTCGCTAATTCGTATAATCTTATCCATGGCGGTTATCCATTGAAGAGTATCGATTGTGTCTCCTAAACCAGTTAGCTTCGACGGGTCACAACCTTTGAATGACTTGTAATACACCCGCCTCGGCCTATTCTCCTGTCATTCACCTTCACAGACCTAACCTCACTCGAGTCACCTTTCTCTATCTCGTCATCCTTCTTACATTTCTCTCCTAACCTCTAAGCAGTTCTTGCATGGCTTCCAGCAGACTTTTCAGGCCGTAATTCTTTACTGCAGCAGCTACAGCTTGAGCAATGGCGGCTTAAACAGCAAGATCTAACTGACACTCTTCATTATTGCTTGAATTTTGTTCAGTTGCACTTCATTCTTCCATTGTGTTGGTAGCTTATTCTACAGAAGGTTCTTGTAAAATACGTGGCCTACCACAACGTCCAGTACGACCTCTTTGTCCCGCAACTTTCCTTGTTCCAGCCATTCGTATTCTATAAGGAAACAAAAACGCATCACTCAAGGAACTATTTAGTACAAGGATAGTAAGGCTAACAGGTAATAACAGTGGTTGGCTGTGATTAGCTGATCACGTTACTCTCCTTGTCCTATACACTTCCCTTTGTGAATTCACTTGTGCTAAGTTCTACTTTCAAACAGTTAATCAATCAAACAATCAATTAACCCTATCCCTAACATATACATATTCTTTCTTTAGCAATTAAGCTAACATCATAGCACATTAATTATTCATATACTTTACCTTTACTTAGTGATGTGCTTGAAGTAGTCAAATAATTATTAACTAAAAATTATACTAATCTAAACACTAAGTAATACTCTAGACCTTAAACTACTAACCGGCAAGTGAACTGGTCAACTCTAGTACAACTAAGTAAGTCCGGATATCGAACCCACGAGACTCTTTAAATTACGAAACTAGCAAATTAGACTCAACTACAAGACACGACTATTTATTTATAATATTTGAGGGGGATTAAACCTAATTAATTAAAACTCTAATATTAACTAATGATTACTTTAATTAAACTATTAATAAACTAATTAATATAATAATAAACCCTAAACCTAATTATTATAATAATAATAAAACATAATCATTACTTAAACTTAATTAATTAATTAAACTTAACCTAATTTAATTTATCTAATAAACAATTTAGAAAACTTGGATTAATTCAGATGATTAGATTAACTACCCAGGCCGGAATCCCCAAAGTTACGGTTATTAATTTAAATGGAAAAACGTAAGTTATGGAACCGGGATCATAAGATAGACCCTTGACTATAAACCCGAACAGAACCCTTGAACTTCAAGCAGACGCCTATGGGTTTCTAACAAGTTTTAAGACTCACCAGTTTTGTATTAAACTTCCTTACGGTTATTTAATCGCTTATGTCTAAGTATCTTTTATGAAGAAAACCTACCTTACAGCGCGGAATTCAAAGATAGTCAAGCAGATTCAATTAACTTAATAGACTAAGTTGACAATCAAACCTAGACGGACTTCTTACGAAGAACTAAATCTAGTAATCCCGACGAGCAAAGATCTATTAATAGCCTATCACCTTACAACTTTTTAGACTAGCAGCTCACTTTTATTTGTTTAATTGATTTTATTGTTTCTATGATCTTAATTGATATCAATCATAAACTAGTCAAGAACACACAGTAAATGACCTAACAAAACCCTATCCTATGAAACAATCAACAAGGCAATGTGAAACAATAAATTCAAGTAAACTAAACCAAGCAATCATACGCGTCAACTAAATAAAACTCAACCGTTTACTTAGAACATAATATCCATAACGAAACAAAAATCCAAATAAAATCAAACCCAACTAAGGTTCATCACGACCTAGGCAGTCTATGGAATTTAGCCTAGCATATTAAAATCTAAATCAAACAAAACAAATAATAACGAAAACATGGTGAAAGTATAAGAAACGGGGAATCGAAGATGATAAAACCCGTAAACTCGAACGTGAACGTGTAGCTCTTCATCGGATGTTTTCTCGCCTTCAAAATCACCAACAAACGCGTAAAATAGCTCCAAGAACTCTCCAAAATCAGCCGGTGGCTTTTAGTTTATGTCAGGTTTAAATTAAAGGTGTTTAAATAGCGAAAACAAGGCCCGACAATAAGCAAAAACGAATTAAAAACCCATCAGCATTGCCTAGGCGCCGCGCTAAGGGATTTTTTCCTTCCCTCTTCGCGCGGTGCGGCGTGCTTCTCTAAGGAGGCCGGTCACACCGGCCCGCTCTGACCGTTCTCTGTTCTGATTCTTCCTGAAGCGTTCCGGATCTCCGTTTCGGCTCGATTTAGCTCGTTTTTCGCCCTTTTTAATCACGATCAAATCCCGGAACCCTACGACACACAAAAAGGTTAGTAGTATACAAATCTTGACTAAAACGAACAAAAACAATTAAAATATTAAATAAAATAAACAAGGGAAACATATATATTTAGCATTATATCATATATCCACACACTTATTCTTTTTTCTGTCTTTGAAAAAGTTTGATGCAGTTGGATCAGAATCGGAAAATTAAAGTCTAACAAACATATAGGTTAATTTTTTTAAAGCTCAGAAAAACACAAAAACCGCGATCACCGATATTGGTGTCCACTTAAACCCATGCTTTAATCTTTACCGGGACAAATATGATACGACAATTTATTTACTCAGTGGTTTACACAATTAAGACCCGCTTATTTTCAACTTTTATCGGACCAGACCACCCCAACTTGACTTAAACCTCAAAATTAGCAGAATTAAAACTTTTGTTGCTTTATTTTTTCATGAATAGCTAAGACGATCAAGTGTATTGTTTATCCACCTAAGCTTAAGCATCAAAGTCTACCAAGCAGCCATTAGATACGATTAAGGTTCAATTAATTTATAGCTAGTGTTCCCCACAACATGACATACCCCCGTTATCAAGCAATACCCCGAACCCATCACCATAGGTGAGCATGCAAAATTTCATCTGTAGGGCTTACATGTAGTGTGTCCCTTGTGGTCCGTTTCTTAATGGTAATGAGACGCGAGCAAGGGGACCCCACATGGCTAACAGCGTGGATGATCAAGTCTGTAGTGAATTTGCACTTTTGTACTTTTGTGATCATGTTTATAGACTTAATAGGGTTTGCTCTTTTTGGCTTAATTTTAAATATTCACAACCGCACTTGGAATTGTGAATACCCAGATGATTAGTCGGCATACAGACCTATGGTCTCCGGACCCGAAGCATCCCATCAATACAGGATTTGAGGTTATAAAACCATACGCCGATGAGGTGTAAAACACTAAACTAGCAGTTTTAAGTTTATATCACAGGCTACACGTCATACTCTAACGTTAAACCTACCCAAGCATCATATGATAACGTATTCATATTCTTTTAAAATTTATGATATTTCAACTTTTTCATACCAATAATTGAGGCTTGAGTATGGCCCGACCTTTCATTACTTATTTTCCACGGACAAAACGCTTTACCCACAAAAGATTTCCGTTTTAACCATTTTATCAAATTTGCCCTTTCATTTTCAAGGCTGAGCCTACCGACACATCCCAAGATAAGTGCATTTTCTTTTATTTATCTCATATTATTAGTAGTCTGAAAAACCAATTTCCGATAAAATCATCATCTCCCACTTTAACGCAACAAAAACTAGACTCAAGGGACATTTTTAAAACATTTTTTTTATTATTTTTATTATTTTTTATTTTATTTATTTATTTTTTATTTAAACAAAACACGAAAACGAAAACAAAACTAAAATTAGTTAAAACAATTGTGTCCCATCCCCACACTTAAAATTTAAAACAAAACTAAAAAATATAAAAATAAAAAGCAAAAACCTAAAATGATAAAAACAAAGACATAAAAATAAAAACAAAGTACAATGGAAAAGACTTAGCTGGTAATATGCGAGACTGTCAATGTGCCAGTCTATTTCCAAGGGTGCTCTCCTCACCGACCGCTCAACATGAATTGGTAACTCATTCCCTCTTTCTGAATGGACACGGCCTCTCCTCTCGACAAACCTAAGTAGCATCAAACATAAAAACTAAAACATAAAGGTTACTTAAAAAGTTCAAGCATCCACCAACTTCCAAACCGCCAGCCCAACCCAAAAGACTAAAATAACATCCGTACAGACCAAATACAAACAAAAACATCATAAAAGAAATAAAATAAAAACACAATAAAACATAAACTCCCATGTCAGCTCGTCAACTCAATCCTCATCTTCTTCCTCCTCCAACTCCTACTCCTGCTCAAGAATATGGTATGGCTCAACATTATCAATTTCTGGGTAACCCGTCCTATTAAAAGGTACTTCATGACCAAATCCGGAACCACCCGGGGCGCTCGACCCACTCGGTTCGCATCGGCCGGCTGTCGAAGAGAAGCAGGCAAATCAATATGCATTGCACTCATCATATGCCTCATGTGCTCATCCTGCCTCCGCTGGTTCGCCTCTATCATCTGTCTCAACTCTTCTCAACTCTCGGTCACATAACCCCTGATCTGATCAAAACCAGACTCCATCCGGTCATATAACAAATCCAAAGTAATATCCTCGGGGCGAGGCTTTCTGACCAGGAATTGAACACCCGGTCTCTCTGACCTGTGAGGCGGCCTCTGGTGACGGGACGGTAAGCCAGCTCGCATAGCCGCAGCAACCGCGGTCCTTGGTGGTGGATGAATCTGTGGGCCCAACTTGACATCCTCCCACTCTAACGGATCGGACCCCTTCAAAATTCCAGCATTCCTCAAATCCTTAACCTCCAAAAACTCTCTAACGGGTCCCTCTGTCAAAATCTCCGGTTTAAACCTTTCAAACACATCCAATTATCTAACAATCCATGTAAAGTCCGGGCCCATATCCAACCTTGACCTATTCTTTGTACCCTCACGTCTCTTCCGATGAAACGACCACGCCAAAAGACTCGCGTAGTTTATCGGAACCTTCTCAACCATCGCCATCAAACAGAAAATATCCAACCAATTTACCTTATTGTCGCCCGAACCGCGACCAATCAAAGTATTAACCAAAACCCGGTGGATAAACCGAAGCACGGGATCTCGAATATCCGACGCCACATTCGCTCCCGAAAATGACCAAATAGAAATTTTGTTCCAAAAAGTGGCCAACTCGCCCGAACCGATACTCATATCATGCTTATTCAAAAACGCACCCCGTAGACCCGTCACAAACCCCGGTTCTTTCACCTCCGCATCCGTATTAAAACCACTTTCTATTGCGAACTGTGCGATAGTCATATTGTGTAATTGTCTTCCCAAAGAAAACGATACCACATTTGATTGAGCAAAATTACCATCTTTATATTGAAATGTGCTCAAGAACTCAAGTGTCAGCTCGTGGTACTGTGGTTCGTTTAAATCTAACATCTCCCTAAACTTTGGGCCCAATAACTCTTCAATACGCTCTTTTTGACCAATCGAACCCACCAATTCCCAATTTATCGTTTTGAATGTGAGGAGATCCGAGTTAGCTATCTTACATAATTGATCGTACTCGGGTGAATTAACATCAAACTTAAGCAAGGAGCTTTTCTTAAGGTTGGAAACTTTTCTAAACACAATCGGTCCGGGTTGATACTCGATCACCCGAGCCCTCGGGTCTATGAAAATAACCGGTTCTGGCTCGCCACGTGGTCGTGCGGTCGAACCTCGTTTCCTCTTTCCCGCCTCTTTAGACATCTAAACACATTTAAACAAACAAACAAACATGGGAGTAAGTAAATAAAAACTAAAAAGAAAAGACAAAAATATTTTTAATTTTCGGATTTTTTTAAATACAAATAAAAACTGAAAATAAAATAAATTTTGGAAGTTCAGGTTACAAACATTTTAAACCGACTCATTTAGATGAAAAACAAGTAGGTGCGAGTGGTTTAAATATTTGCTTAAAAGCTAACGGAAAACCAACTTGTTATAGACTTTTACTAGCTTATACAATCCGAAAACGATCACACCGACTCAACAAACATCACCTCCTCCTGGCACTTTAAATGTCCCAATTAAAACCAAGTGCCAACAACCCGCAAAATTTAGTCGAAACGAGTGAAAAACCACACTTTTAGTAAAATATATATTGCTTAAAACTTGTTTTCCGGCTCGTTTTTAACTACTAAAACACTAAAATTCAACATCTCAAACCAAAAATCCAACACTAAATAACTCTCTAAAACCCAAACCGACAACCCGGCCGCAACCAAAAATAATATTTCAACAAAATCCAACCCAACAACCGCACCCAAAAATCACAACGAAACTGCAAGCCCTTCAACCCACACCCAATAATCTAACTTAAACAACTAACTTAAACAAAACCCGACAACAAAGTTTGTAAAACCTAAGATAAAAACTAACACTAATAATGTACAAAGAATACAAACATTAGAAGAAATCGTACCTTGGATAGTGAAAACCCGGATAAACTTGCAAAACTTTGAACTAAAGTGTGTGCAAGTGAGAGATTTAGTGAGTTTTAAGGTAAAATTAATGGTGGGTTATGGTGTTAAGATGATATGTAAGTGATTAGGAGGTTTAATTTGATGATTAATGGTGGAAAATATGATGATTTTGGTGAGGAATGAAGGTTGGTTCGGCTAGGTTGTGAAGGGGAAAGAGGGGTGTTTGAAAAAAAAAATGAAAACTACGCATAAAATGGAGTTTAGATTTGTAAAAATCGAATATAGGGGAGTGGAGGGCGCCACGCCGCGCGGAGGGCAAGCACTCTTGCGGTCGTCGGCCGCCTAGTCATCGCTGTTGGTTGTGTTTGTTTGTTGTTTCCTTCGCACACGCCTAGCCAGAAAAAGACCCCCGTCGCGCGCGCGATGTGGTGTTTTAACAGAAAGTTTTAAATTTTTGGGACCGCGTTTTGCCTTAGAAAAAAAATTAGATGATTACCCACTCATTCTTACGCCTATTGTACGTTAATTTTACGTGCAGAACTTACCTGGCATCTTTCGAAACCTCTTAAAACCTCTCGTTTAGTTGGTGATGATCTCTTGCAATGACCCGACGACGCAATTAAACTACAAAAACGAAAGTTAGTGACCCAACGAAACGAAAATAAAGTAAAAGAATTATACAAACTCTACACTTGAGTTTTCACTCAAGAACCCGATTTGATGATTCAGTTCGATGGATCGAGGGGAGTTTCCTCCACCTCGGTTGACTCCTCCGGCCCTCCCAGATAATGCTTTAGACGATGACCGTTCACTTTCCACAAAGTTCCATTGTCCGGATTCTCTAACTCCACCGCTCCATACGGGAATACTTCTTTCACCAAATACGGTCCCGTCCACTTGGATCTCAGCTTACCCGCAAATAACTTCAAACGAGAATTTTATAACAATACTTTATCACCTTTCTTGAAGTCTTTACCTCCCTTTAAACGCCGATCGTGCAACACTTTCGTCTTTTCTTTAATATCCAACGATCGAGAATATGCCGCATCACGAAGCTCCTCTAACTCATGAATTTGAAAATACCTTTTCCTAGCGGCATTAGTAAGATCAATATTTACCGTTTTCAATGCCCAAAACGCTCGATGTTTCATCTCCATGGGAAGATGACATGCTTTACCGTAAACCAACATAAACGGTGTAGTACCCAACGGCGTCTTGTACGCGGTTCTAAATTCCCATAACGCGTCATCCAACTTCTCCGACCAATATTTTCGACTAATCCCAACCGTATTCTCCAAAATTCTCTTCACCCCTCTATTAGCATTCTCGACTTGACCATTTGTTTGAGGATGGTAAGCAGTAGATGTGCGATGAGTGACTCCATAACGAGCTAATGCTTTCTCCATTACGGAATTACAAAAATGGGTACCTCGATCACTAATAATTGCCCGTGGAGTGCCAAAACGAGTGAACAACTTATTTAAAAACATCACAACCACTCGAGCATCATTCGTGGCCAATGCTTGCGCTTCGACCCACTTTGAAACATAATCTATTGCCACCAAAATATATTTGTGACCACCGGAAACGGGAAACGGTCCCATAAAGTCGATGCCCCAAACGTCAAATATTTCAAGAGTTTGTATGGGGTTTTGAGGCATCTCGTTTTTTGACGAAATATTTCCAGTGTGTTGACAAACGTCACAAGTCTTAACAAATTCCACCGCATCTTTTACAACTGATGGCCAATAAAAACCACAATCAAATACCTTCTGAGCCGTGGCATGCGCTCCATGATGACCTCTCGTTAGACCTTCGTGAACATGCTTTAGAATATTCAACCCTTCTTCTTTCAACACACATCTTCTAAGAATTCAGTCACCACCAATTTTGAAAAGATAAGGATCATCCCAAACATACCGATTAACATCCCGGAAAAACTTCTTCTTTTGTTGAGTAGTCATCCCTTTCAACACAAGGCCCGTGGATAAAAAATTAGCAAAATCGGTGAACCATGGCAAACCTTGCTTCTCGGCCGTAACAAAATCAATCGACTCATGCGGAAATCTATCACCAATTTCTTCTTCGCGAATCTCTTCTCTCTTCGGATCTTCCAAACGAGAAAGATGATCCGCCGCAACATTTTCCGCTCCCTTATTGTCTTTAATCTCTATATCAAACTCGGAAAGTAAGAGAATCCACCGTATGAGACGGGGCTTCGCGTCTTTCTTGTGAAAGAGAAAACGCAACGCCGCATGATCGGTAAAAACGGTGGTCTTTGAAAGTACGAGATAAGACCGGAACTTGTCAAATGCAAACACAACGGCTAAAAGTTCCTTTTCGGTGGTGGTGTAGTTCTCTTGGGCATCATTCAAACTCCTTCTTGCATAATAAATAGGGTGAAAATTTTTATCACGCCTTAGCCCCAAAACCGCTCCAACCGCATAATCGCTCGCATCACACATGAGCTCAAACGGTAAATTCCAATCCGATGACACGAGAATAGGAGCACTTACAAGTTGATCTTTCAAAAACTTGAACGCCTTCAAACAATCCTCATCGTAAACAAGCGGGACATCTTTCTCTAACAATCGGGTCATCGGGCGGGTAATTTTTGAAAAGTCTTTAATAAATCGGCGGTAAAAACCCTCATGACCGAGAAAACTTCTTATAGCTTTGACATTTGTTGGTGGAGGAAGTCTACTAATCGTATCAATCTTCGCCCGATCCATCTCTATATCATCTCTTGAAATTTTATGACCCAAAACTATCCCTTCCGTCATCATAAAGTGACACTTTTCCTAATTTAACATAAATTTCATCTCGATACACCTCTTCAACATTTTCTCAAGATGAACTAAACAATTATCGAAAGAGTTACCGTACACCGAAAAATCATCCAAAAAAACCTCCATGGACGTCTCTATCATGTCTTGAAAAATTGCCACCATACAACGCTGAAAGGTAGCCGGAGCATTACACAACCCAAACGGCATGCGACGATACGCGTATGTACCATATGGACACGTAAAAGTCGTCTTCTCTTGGTCTTCCGGTGCGATAGGAATCTGAAAATAACCTGAAAAAACGTCAAGAAAACAATAAAACTGTTGACCCGCGAGGCGCTCCAATATTTGATCAATAAACGGCAACGAGAAGTGGTCTTTGCGAGTAGCGTCATTCAACCTCCGGTAGTCAATACAAACCCGCCAGCCGGTAACCGTACACGAAGGGATAAGTTCATTCTTCTCGTTCATGACAACCGTCATCCCCACTTTCTTCGGAACAACTTGAGTCGGACTTACCCATGGAGAATCCAAAATCGGATAGATCACCCCGGCATCCAACAACTTAAGAACCTCTTTCTTGACAACTTCTTTCATATTTGGATTCAAACGCTTTTGGGGTTGAACCACCGGTTTATATTCATCTTCCATCAAAATCCGGTGGGTACAATAAGCGGGGCTAATACCTTTAATATCTGAAAGTCTCCATGCAATCGCCCCTTTATTCATCTTCAACACTTCTATCAATTTTGACTTTTCTTCCTCACTCAACTTAGACAAAACAATAACGGGCAAATCCGAGCCCTCTTCAAGATACACATACTCTAAATGTGACGGAAGAACCTGTTAGGACATGAAATGTCATATATATGTCCCCAGTTCTATCAGGGTAGGTCGGCGTGAGACTAAAGATAGTGAAACCTAGTTAACGTATTGTAAATGTCAAACGAAAACTGGTTCGATCGAACAAAAGGTTGATTCGATCGAACCAGGCTCATTCGATCGAACAAAGCTTCACTCGATCGAATGAGAGACTCATCCGATCGAATGAGTCTTCGATATATAAACGTTACTTAGGGATTTTCAGAAAGAGGGGCACACATAACACACATACACAGCCGACCTGTTCCCCGGAAATCCTCTCTGCCCGTCAACCCCTTCGGTCCTTTCCTCCGCACCTGGTCGTCATATCATCCTAGGAATTGCTACCGTTTGTGTCGTTGATTACCACCGAGTCGCCGTGTTAGTAGGATTCCGCACTCTAACACGTTGCCCCCGAGAATCGTTGGGAAACCGTCTCCCGATCGGTCCTAACAAAGTGGCATCAGAGCCTTTGGTTCTTGATTCTCGGTAGATTCGTGGTAAAAATTGCGTTTTTAGAGTCAAATTCGTTATTTTTACGTAAAATTTCCGGTAAAATCTTGGTTTTTGGTCTTGTGTTCATCGGTTTTGTGTCAAAAACAGTTAATATTGTCATATTTTGGTTTTTGATCAAAGGATTTCGTGTTAAAATTCGGGTTTTCGTCAAGAACGTTCTTCGCGTTCTTCGTGTTCTTCGAGTTTTTGGTTGTTTTGATCCGTTTTTGGGTTGGAATTAAGTTGTGTTTATGTTATAAGTTTAAAAAATAGTCATAAAGTGGTCCTCGATCGTCAAGATTTCTTGTTTTTGTTTCAAAATCCGAATTTTCGTCAAAATCTTCTAATTTTGGAAAATCCAGATTTCCCGATCGAATCAGTCTATTTTTGGAACCCATTCGATCGAATAGCCCTCCTATTCGATCGAACAAGTTTAAACGTTGACCGAACCAGCTTTTCCCGCCTCAACATACGCTCCCTTCGTTCGATCGAATAAGTCCCAATCATTCGATCGAACCAGTACCCAACCGATCGACTTAGTCACCCATTTGATCAACCCATTCGATCAGTGTCAAATTCGATTGTCATAACCCATCCGATCGACTAAGTCAACATCAGAACCGAACCAAGACCCCATTCGATCGAACTAGTTCCCAATCGATCGAACAAGATACACAACCCGTTTCGTTCGAACCAGATACTTATCCGACCGAACCTAACACCCTATTCGATCGAAAAAGTTCCCATTCGATCGAATCAGCCTCATAACACCAGAACCTTAACCCAAACAGACATTCGATCGAGTCAGCTCACACCCGATCGAATAGACCACTCATCCGATCGAATACAACACATTCGATCAGCAGACTGTTTTTTCAACACTTAGCAAATTTTAAGTGTTTTTCAGTCTTCTCGGAGTTAAGCAAACATGTCTTCAAGTACAAGCACAACCAAGAGGATCCAGTCAATCCTCGAAAGTGACTCGGAATCGGGAAGCTATAACAAGCCTCCTAAGCTAATGGCGTTAAACGAGTTCAACACTTGGAAGACTAGATTCCAGATTCACATAACCGGTGTGAATCCTGGATTATGGGAAGCTGTTCAAACAGCTTGGGTTCATCCAACCAACGACGATGGTGAAGCTTTAAGCTATTTCAGGCTGTCTGATGAACAGAAGACAGCATTTGAAGCTGAAAAGAAGGCTTTCTCACTATTATCACAAGCCCTTTCCAGCGATTTGTTTCACCAGTTCAACCAATTCACTACAGCGTCAACACTATGGAACGCCTTGGTTGAAAGATGTGAAGGGTCGGATTCACTGAGAGATATTCACGCTAGGGAACTTAAGCGTGAATTCGATTTGTTTGGTCCGGAATCAGGAGAAGATATCGAGTCACTGCTGTCGAGATTTTATCATCTCATGTCTGAGCTCAAGGCCTACAACGTTAGAACTACTGGCACTGAGAAAGTGAGATGTCTAGCACAAGGTCTCCCACCCAGTTGGAGCACCTTTCTAACGGTGATGAGAAGAAGTCATCAACTCGAAACAATTCTTCTCTCTGATTTCATTAAAGAGATCAGACAAGAGGATGCTGAACTGAGAGCCTCCTCAAGAAAGCCAAGATCAACACCTGACAAATCGTTATACATGTCAAAATCTCCGTTGTCAGATGTAAATGATCATGCACCGATCAAGACTGCTTTCGTCTCCTCAGTGTCGAATTCAAAGGGGACTGAAACAAGATCGTCTGTTCCACCACCGTCAACTCCCGGTAATGCAAGTACAAACTCCGGAACCAAGCCCATGGAAAAAGCAACGTTAAATACAGAGGGCTTGGGAGCTGTAACTGTTGAGGTTGCCAAAGAACACATGGCAACTCTGGGTACGATCATAGAGTCATACAGTTTGATGGTAGCTGGAAAGTTGGGAAATAGTCATCTGGACAGCGATGACTACGAACAATTGGATGAAGACGACATGGAACGCATAGATATTATGTGGGCACTTGGCAGTGCGTTCCGAAGGGCCAAGAAATGGACAAAGAAAACCGGTCAGGCCCTCACTATCAACAACAAATCCAAGTTCGGCTTTGACAAAAACAAAGTCAAATGTTACAACTGTGGTGAACTTGGTCACTTCGCCAAGGAGTGTTCGAAGCCCAGACGGGAAGGTCATCAATACCCTTTCCGAACCACTTCTTCAACATCCACTCCTACGGCTGCTGCTGCAAATGTCAATCTTGAGAGACAACAGGTCCCTCAAAACCCAACAGCAACAAACAACATCAACAATGAAACTGCTCTTGCAGTTCAAGGAGATGAGGGTGAAACTTGGAACTTCAACATAAATATGGCTGATCTAGATGGAGACTCAGATTCTGGGTCTGTGGTTTCCTCGAAAAACGAAGCATATATAGTCGAGGAACCAGCTACTGAAGTTCAAGTAGTAGATGCAGAGGCTGAAGTGGTAGTTACGGAGATGAAAGAGGATCATGAGAACGAGTCAAACACTCCTCAAACATCTCAAAGTTCAACAATTCACAAGGAGACTGCTAAAGATGAAGAAGTCAAAGAAGCAGAAATTAAAGTAACTTCTCCATCGTTTTTGGGTAGAGCGGGGAAACTATGCTCCGCGTTCATGGCAGACACTTCAAGTAATGCCAAGGTAAGTTCTAACCCTTCAACTCCTAAATCTGTAAATGTTAAATGTTTAAAATGTGAGTTGTATGAACAAGAAATTCAATCTCTAAAAGAGAGAATTGAAGATCTCGAGGCTTACAAACAAGCAGCCTCAAGATCTTTAATGGAACTGACTGACGCGCTTGCACAGAATAAGGCTTGGAAGCAGAAAGAGTCTGCTTTTAAAGAAAAGATTGATGGCCTTAAGCGTCAGAACAAGGAACTTGAAATATGTGTTCTTAATCAACAAGATTCTATCAATTTTCACATAAATAAGAATAATGTTTTGAAAAAAGAATTGGAAAACTTGAAAGCTGATTTTGAATCATTAAATTTCAAATTAAAAAGTTACTCAAATTCATCTTATTTATTAGAACACATCATTCCCGAGTTCCGAGGCAAAAAGGAAAAAGGAGTGGGATACAACAATGTCCCACCCCCGATCCTGAATCAATTTGCAAGCACACCAGGAGCTGTGCCGGATGATGAATCAAATGATTATATACCCGAGGACACAAACCAAACTTCTGTGTCTAAGGGTAAAGAAGTCATTGACCCGGCTCCTGTGTCCAAACAAAATGTTGATGCCACAGACTTAGGTTCTACAACTAAATCGGGCCCACCACCATCTAAGTCAAAGGCAACAACAACAAGAAGTTCTCAGAAGAAAAAATTTATTCCTAATTCTGAGAAAGTCTATGTGGAACATAGTACCCAGTTTGTAAAGGAGGGTAACGTTAATGAAAAACATAATTTCCCAAAACACCCTCCTAGACAAACTCCACCCCAAAATGTCAAATCCAGGGGGTACTATGATAACAGACAAAACCAGAGTTATTTCTCTCCACCAAGTCAAAGGGGGAGAAACTACTGTTTTTCGTGTGGAGAGGTAGGGCATATAGCAAGATTTTGCTATAAGTACACGGATCCTAAGCAGTACATATCGACTCCGGATCCGAGGTATGTCAAGTCACCTCCTAGGAGGAGACCGACCATTGACATTCAAGGTCAAGAACGGTTTCACACACCGAGGTCGGTTTCTCCTCGGAAACCTCAGCCAACCTCACCACACCAATTCTCAAACCCATCAGTTTCAAAGGTTTCCACTTCGACAAGTGAAACCCAGTCTTCAACCAGCTATCTCAAACATGTTGAGAAGAAGACTGACTTTTGGAAACCAAAGAAAACTAACACTGTTGATAACAACGTCAAATCTGAAAACAGTGTTAATGAGGGTAAATGGATTGAATTGTTCATTCGTGATGAAGATGGAAAACCCAAGACCTTAAGGGCTTGGGTTTCCAATGATATTTAAACCTTTTGTCTTTGTGTGCAGGTTGCTCGATATGATCCAAGATTCAACATGTGGATCATAGACTCAGGAGCTTCCAGGCACATGACTGGAAACATGAATCTTCTTTCAAATGTCAGACAAATAAAAGGAGGTGCAGTTTCCTTTGCAGGAAATCAAGGAGGTTTTATCACGGCCCAAGGAATTGTGTCTAATGGGCGAGTTTCGTTTGAGAAAGTTAATTTCATCAAAGAGTTGGAGAACAACCTGTTGTCCATAAGTCAAATCTGCGACAAAGGTTTCAAAGTAATGTTTGATGAACGAGACTGCCACATCTTGTCTAAGGACGTCAACTTTCCTGAAGACAAAGTTCTAATGTCAGCCGCACGCCAGAGTGATCTCTACATTCTGGATATGGCTAAGGCAGGGTCATCATCTCCAACTGCAACATGTTTTGTGTCCAAGGCATCCGAACGTGATACTGTCATTTGGCATAAACGGATGGGACACATAAACGTCAGGAACATGAACAAGCTGGTGCACAATAGAATGGTTGAGGGAGTCAATCTAAGAAGTTTTCATCTCCCTGATTCATGCGTTCAGTGTAAAGCCGGAAAACAACGAAAAAGGTCCCACAAGTCTAAGAGTTTCCACTCCATTGATATGCCGTTGGAACTTCTACATATGGATCTTTTTGGCCCAATCAGCGTCAAAAGTATTGCTGGGCACTCATACTGTCTAGTGGTCACTGATGAATATTCAAGATTCTCATGGGTGTTTTTCCTAAAAGCGAAGTCTGAAACTTTTGGGTGTATTAGTCTGCTAGTCACGACTCTTGAGTCGCAATACAAGCTGAAGGTTCGAAGAATTCGGTCAGATAACGGTACAGAGTTTAAGAACACAAACGTTGATACTTACTGCAAAGAAAAAGGCATCGTTCAAGAATTCAGTGCTCCGTATGTTCCACAAATGAACGGGGTTGCTGAAAGGAAAAACCGTACGTTAATCGAGACAGCAAGAACCATGTTAGCTGACTCAGTGTTGCCAGTCACGTTTTGGAATGAGGCAATTGCCAACGCCTGTTTCACACTGAATCGGGTTGGCATTGTCAAGCGCCACGGCAAGACTAGTTTCGAGCTTCTTCAACGTCGAAGGCCTAACTTAGAGCACCTGGAACCATTTGGGGCTCTCTGCACGTTACTCAAAAGGCAAGTTGATAACAAGTTCGAGGAGAAGATTATTAAGGGTTACTTTCTGGGTTATAGCGTTCCTCTCAAAAGGGTCTACAACCGATCAACAAAATTGGTTGAAGAATGGTACCACGTTGATGTTCAACGCTACACAGAACCAGCCAAAGGGACAGGTGAAGACTGGTTGTTTGACTTTGACAAATGGGTCAAGTCATTCAATCTGAATGATGTTGCTATTCAAATGATGTATGAGGCGCAAAATGCACCTCCTGATGAATCACAGCAACGCTCATCTCATCCTGGTCCGTCAACGTCTTCTTCCACAGAGTCAACAGAACAAGTTCTTGAGTCATCTGATTCCGAATCTGAAGATGAAACACCAACAGACTTTGTACGACCGGCACCGACACATGTTATTTCACAACCGTCCTCGTCAAATCAAGATGTGTCTATCACAGATCCGCCTCTAACGTCTACTTCAGAGGCAGCACCACAATTCGCTCCAGTTCCTGAGCTGAACACAAACAACATGGAACAAACCGCTCCAGTTCCTGAGCCGAACTTAACAAACTTGGAACAAAATGTTGTCGTTCCTGACAATCCGGTTGTTAGGACTGAACGTGATCATCCACAAGACAACATTATAGGGGACATTCAACAGGGTGTCAAAACTCGTCGACAGCTGAATTTTGGTCTCTACACAGAAATGATGGAGTCAGGATTAGTTGCTCTTAATGCCCATGAATGCTTCTTAGCACAAGAAGAACCACACAGCACCACCGATGCGCTGAAAGATCCCAACTGGGTCACAGCCATGCAAGAGGAATTATTGCAGTTTAAAAGACTTGGTGTGTGGAAGCTGGTGGATCTCCCCAAAGGTCAGAAGAAAATTGGCACTAAGTGGGTACTAAAATGTAAACGTGACGATCGTGGAGTGATTGTTCGCAACAAAGCCCGGCTGGTGGTCCAAGGGTTTAGGCAAATCGAAGGCCTAGACTACAATGAGGTATATGCTCCGGTTGCTCGTTTGGAGGCAATCCGGATGTTCTTGGCGTATGCATCTTTCAAGAAATTCAAAGTATATCAGATGGACGTCAAGAGTGCCTTTTTGTACGGTCACATCGAAGAGACCGTATATGTGGCACAACCTCCAGGTTTTGAAGACCCATATCACAAGGACAAAGCCTATCTGCTCAACAAGGCTTTGTACGGTCTTCACCAAGCCCCGAGAGCTTGGTATAAAGAACTATCCAAACACCTTCTGAACAACGGGTTTAGAAGGGGAACCATTGACTGCACGCTATTCACAAAAGAAAAAGAAGGAGATCTAATTATGGTACAAGTGTACGTGGACGACATCATCTTCGGGTCCACGAATAAAACACTTTGTAAGGAGTTCGAACAAGTGATGAAAGAAAAATTTGAAATGAGCTCCATGGGTGAGATGAAGTTCTTCTTAGGACTTCAAGTTGATCAAAAAGATTCCGGTATCTTCATTCACCAGACAAAATACGTCAATGACATCTTGAAACGGTTTGAGATGTTGAGTTCTTCTTCACAGAGAACTCCTTTAGAGGTTAATCACGGGATTAATCCTGACGAGAAGGGTGAATTGATCAATCCAACTCACTATAGAGGGATCATCGGATCTCTAATGTACCTGACTGCTTCTCGGCCAGACATAATGTTTGCTACGTGTCTCTGTGCACGTTATCAGTCAAAGCCGAAGGTCTCCCATCTGATTGCAGTCAAAAGAATTTTGCGTTATCTGAAGGGTACTCCAGATTGGGGTCTTTGGTATCCTTATGATGATAACTTTGATCTACATGCGTATAGTGATTCGGACTATGGTGGTTGTAAACTCGATTACAAATCAACAACAGCAGGATGTCAGTTCTTTGGAAGTCGTTTAGTAACGTGGCAATGCAAAAAGCAGACGTCAGTCTCCACTTCAACAGCTGAGGCGGAATATATTGCGGCTGCCAGTTGCTGTTCTCAAGTTATTTGGATTCAGCAACAAATGCGTGACTACGGTATTGAATGCTCTACTACTCCCATATATATTGATAATTCTGCTGCAATTTCAATTACCAAAAATCCGGTTCATTTTAGCAAAACGAAGCACATCGAAATTCGATATCACTTCCTTCGTG
The DNA here is from genome assembly GCF_021521415.1 of Bidens hawaiensis. NCBI lineage: Eukaryota > Viridiplantae > Streptophyta > Magnoliopsida > Asterales > Asteraceae > Bidens > Bidens hawaiensis. The sequence goes on along the minus strand of NW_027492623.1, from coordinate 445,903 downwards.
ATTGCTACGAAAAGAAGTTAATCGATGTGATAAAAATCCCCACTCAGGAACAACGCGCTGATCTCTTCACTAAAGCATTTGATAAACCACGGTTTTTATATTTACTAGAGATCAACGGCGTTAAACGTATATCAGATGATGTTCCTGAAGATATCATTTAAATTGTTTTCATTTTTTCTTTTCTTAAAAATTTAAAAAATCCAAAAAGATTTTGTTTTTTATAAATTCTAGGGGGAGAAAAGGTTCAAGAAAAACCAAAAACAATATAAAATACAAAAACCCAAAAACATTAAAAAAAAAAAAAAAAAAAAACTTTCAAAATTTTGAGAAGTTGATCTTGTTACAAGAAAGGTGATAGTACACAGACGCTATCATACTGAGACATCAAAAAGATTTGCTATTTCTGTACAGCTTATTTTCATTTTTCTTATATTAAATTTTTATACATCACTATCGCTTAAAATTATGTCGGTTACCTCAGTTTGATGGACACATTTTCGGATGTGTTTTGGTCCTTATTTCTACTAGTAGATTATGAGGATAGCCATTAACCAGATGACTGAAAGTGATCGGGGCGGGTTTTGATGGTTTTTATTCTTTCGCTGAAAAATAGTCGGTTATACTTAGTTAGAAGGACACATACTCGTATGTGGTCGGTCCAGTTGATCCATTGGATCTTCAGGATAGCCGTTTACCTGAAGACTTTGACTTGATCGGGGCGAAATAATTTAAACGTTTTTTTAAAGACATTCATTTATATTCAGAAAATGAGAAATTGATCCAACCTTGGAAAATGATAGATATACTGATTCTGTGTGCTTAACTAGTGAAGTTATTAGGCTTAAAAGGCTTTAGAACAGTCATTGTGTGTCATGGTAGCTTTTTATGGTGCGTAAAAGTAGATGTGATACAAACTAAATCTACTCGATTTTACGTGGAAACTCCTTAAGAGTTTTGTTTGTCTTCATATATATCTTTCCGAATGATAGGCAGAAAAGCGATTACCCAGTCATACACGAGCCCATAAGTGTTCTGATTCCCGTAAAGATAGTGCATGAAGAAACTGCAGTGATCCAGATTCGGGACTTGCAATTGTTTTACTACTCTGAAGTCTATGTAACATTCAAAAAAAAAAAAAAAAAAAAAAAAAAAAAAAAAAAAAAAAAAAAAAAAAATGATTCTTTATGAGTTATTGAAACATTCTAGAGTTAATAATGTCAAGACTTCTCAATTATGGAGTAAGAAAGAAAACGGGAAGCAGATGAAGACACTTACAACCTTAATCAGACACTATGGGTCAAAGTCAATTCGGGGTGACTTGGGGAAAGCCAAATACGCTTTGAGAATAGATAGGAGGCATCATAATCTCTGAGTTGTTATTCACTTAAATTTTGAGACATAATTGAACCTAACTCGTATCACAGAAACGATGAAAACCATTTTAAGTTATTTTCATGCTCATAACCTGTTTCTTTATGTCATAATACAGCTCAACACGGATCTATGTGACAGTCACTTAATTAGTATGATTCCTGTTCGGATCTTTCTCACAAAAAGAATATTCATTATGTCTTGTTCAACTTCGTATATTAAAAAAAAAAAAAAAAAAAAAAAAAAAAAAAAAAAAAAAAAAAATCTCAAAAAGTCTCAGTAGATAGTCATATACGTCTGTATGATTTCTTATTATAGATCCTTCTCAACCAAAAATAATGTGTTTTAAATTTTTGTACAGATGTTTATTTCAGTCTGAATATTATAAAAAAAAAAAAAAAAAAAAAAAAAAAAAAAAAAAAAAAAAAAAAAAAATTCAAAAACATTTTTAATTTGAATTAATTTTTCTTTAATTTTATTCTGCTTTAATGTCGATGAGAAATCATTGTGACAGGTAGTCTGATCCCTGTCCCTCCCTGTAAATAAATAATTAAGATTTTATTTTTGGTTATTTTATTTTATTCTTAATGTTTGAAAGTCGATGAGAAATCATTGTGACAGGTAGTCTGATCCCTGTCTGTTCCTACTAAATGTTTATTCAGTGTGTAGGAATGAAAGAAAAACTCATGCAGGTTGCAAAACGTTTATCTGCGCAACCAAGTGTGTAATGAGAGAAGGAAGAAGTTGCAATAAAACTGAAGTTGGTTGGACCTGATATTTTCTGTGTGTTTACTAACGTTTTATGATCTTTATGTTCTACAGGAACTGAGCTCACAAAATCGGAAAATTTCTATGCTAACTAACCAAATGTCAAAAGTTTAAGTTTTCTTGCAGGTTCAAAAGCACCGTGATCGATGACGGGGAATAAGAAGTTTAAAAGTCAAATTTTTCTAAAACTTTTCCTCATTCGATCGAACATGTAGCCATTCGATCGAGTCAGTCAATCGAATGTGCCAAATCGATCGGATAAGTTATTTTGAAAAATCAGTTTGAGGGAAGAAATCCATCCGATCGAATAGTGTGTCTCATTCGATCGGATGAGTCAAGCGAACAAGTTTATTCGATCGGATGAGTCAAAAATCTGTATAAATAGCAAAAGTCATTCGATCGGACATTTTCATCCGAAAAGAATTTGAAATTTCCCTCTCAAAATCGATCGTGCTAAAACCTCTTTTTGATCCGACCAGTTTATTCACTTTTTCGCGTAGATTTCAAAAATGTAAGTTTTATTGATTTTCGTCCGCGTTTCGATAGGTTTTCGGGCCGTTTTTGGTGTCGGAAACGGTCCCGACAATAAAACTGAGTTTTTTTGAGTTTTCGGGTCATGAGGGTCATTGGAAAACATGTAAACAACATCTTTCAATGTTTCGCACATGTTGATTGTGGTTAATCGGTCGAAAAACCGATTCGGGTCTCGTTGAAATCTGGGTTCTGGTTGAAGGAATCGAATGAGTCCATTCGATCGAACCAGTCTAAATCGATCGAATATATGTCTCACTCGATCGGATGATTAGTTCATTCGATCGAATCCTTTATAATTCGATCGAACCAGTCCAGAAGTTTAAAAAAAAAAAAAAAAAAAAAAAAAAAAAAAAAAAAAAAAAAAAAAAAAAAAAAAAAAAAAAAAATTTTTTTTTTTTAACAAATTCAGTCTTTTAGATATCTGTCTGTTTTAACATGTCTATGTATACAGATTCAATGGCTGAAGCTGCACAGGTTATTGCTCCGTACAAAACGTCGATCAAACACAACATTGTGGCATTTTTAGATGAAAAATCAAGTCACGGCAAGGACTTTGCGCAGATGATTAAGTTTTTAAAGAGGTCAAGGATATTCATTCCTATCTCAAGGATCGTTGAGCCGATAATGTCGGTTCAACAGGAGTTTTGGAGAAACGCCACGCACGACAAGTCCGTCGAGCCGTCGGTGATACGCTCCACAGTCCGAGGGCATCAAATTGTTGTTTCTGCCCAGATTCTTAGAGATGTCTGCGGGTTTGCAGATACAGACTCTGACCCGACCACATTACATCCTGCAGCAACGAGAGGATGTTTCGCACGCATGAAGTATGACGGCGATCTCAATGCCGGTCTGCTTCTCAAAGCAAATTTGTGCCCAGAATTCAAATATCTGGCGCACGTGGTGATGCACTGTCTGGGTCCTCAACGTACAAGTTTTGATAAGATAAGGGAGAGCATGCAATTCACCGTGGCAGCACTCGTGATGAACCGCCCCTTCAATTTCTCTCAAATGACATTCAGTCACATGGTGGAAAACCTCACCATAAAACAAGGGGCGGGTGAGAAGTTTCTACGGTACCCGAGGTTTGTGCAGATGATAGTTGATGACCAGGCACCGGGGCTGTTGAAAGAGAATGACGGAGATGTGGTAAAGCTAGACCACATGAAGAATGAGACTTTGAACCGTCTCAAGTCATACAAGGATCGTCCAACAAGGCCCCCACACAAACGTTGTTTTGGGCATGTGGCGAATCCGTTTTATCAGGCTCCACCAAAGAGGAAGTGGAGGAACACCTCAAGTGACTCAGATGTCGAGGACCTTCCGTATCAGAAAACCAGTGATGAATCAGACACTGAAGACGAAGTAGTCCCTGAGGACACCAGGACTGATGCAGAGAAGGAAGCTGATACCTACTTAAATGTTGAAGATTTGGAAACCGGTGAAGAAGTAGTGTTTGAGGAGCAGCCTGCTGATCAACCGACAGGTGAAGAAAGGCCGGCGAAGAGACAAAAGAGGAAGGTTACTCGAAAGTACAGGAATTTATTTCCCAGCCAACCTCGTCCCGCAATGTTACCATCAGTTGGGACCTCTTCTACTGCTCCTCCAGCACAACAAGCTCCTCCTCCAACACCTCAGTCCGCACCGCCACCTCCTCCTCAACCTCAACAGGAGATCTCCCTCCCTCCCAAGGTCGCTTCTGAAATTGCCGACCTGCACAAGGCGATGATGCAGATGTTCATGTTCAGGACACAGCAGGAAGAGCATAACAGAATCAGAGATGAACAAATGGCTCAACTTCAAGCTGACAACGACAGGTTGAAGATTGAGAACACTCAGCTCACTGCTACTGTTGCTGAACAGGGATCTGCTATCACAGAGCTCAAAGAGTCAAATCAAAGCCTGGTAGAGTCCAATAAAAGCCTTGTGGAGTCAAACAGAAACCTTGAAGCTAAGGTGACTGAGCTTAAAGGAGACGTTCTTCGTCTGGAAGGTCCAGCTAATGTTGATGTGGACACCGACGAGCTGAACTCAGATGATGATGAAGGTGAAGGTAACTGAGTGATTTTTGAGTGAATGTAGTGAGGATTTTAATGTTTAAATCTTGTAATCCTTATTTATATTCCATTGTCATATGTAATTGTTTTGTACTTAACGTTTATGATATTACATATGTTTATTTAAAAAAAAAAAAAAAACAAAAAAAAAAAATTTTTTTTTACTGTGTTGTGATTATTAATCAAGCAGGTGATGCTGATACATCAAATGTCCAACCGCTGCAGTCAAAAACAGCAGCGGAGTTTTTCACGTATCTCTTGGACAACCCAGATGAACAGCAAATCTTCTCAAGTGGAGACGTGGAAGAAGGTGAGATTTCGCACAACTTCACGGAAGAAGAGCTAGAGCAAATGTTCGAGTTTTCAAACGAAGAAACAGGCAAAGTTCTGGCCTTGCCTTCAACAGAATCCACATCTGCTGCAGCTGCTTCAACCGACTCACCATCACCGACGGCCGCTGATCCGACACAAGTCGATCCTCCTCACTTCGAAGATGTCGAAATAGAAGACTTGACAAGGGAAGAATATCCTGAGTACTACACGTCGCAAACTGACGATATTCCCAACTCATCAAGCTTCTTTCAAAACGTAAACGAGGAGGAAGTGCAGAAGAAGGCTGACGAAAGGTCAAATGCTATGAAACAGCCGTCTGAAGCCGATCAAGCCGAATTTAAAGACAAAACAGAAGAATGCAAGAAAGCGTTCAATGCTATTCTTGAAAAGATCAGGTCTAAACGCCAAGCGAAACCGACCATTCCTCACACAAAGTCATATGATACTAAGGGTCGGAGAACCTCTGGAGAAATCCTAGCTTGGGCGTGTCTGAAAGACCTGAACTGCGTAGCTGTCAAAAGGGAAAAGGGGGTTGAGTACTATCAACGAATCACAGACTTGAAGACTCTTCCAACTTACGATCTTAATCGTCTTAATTACCTGGACATGCTATACGCAAGCTCATCTCCATTCGCATCGTACTATCAGAGTGTATTACGAAAGGAATACAACTCAAAATGGAGATTGATTACACCGCAAAGGCCAAAGCGTTATACAAGTAAAAAGGAGATCGATCCGATCACCAACAGGCCGAAAGTCATTTTGAAGTACATGCCACCACTTACAATGAAGAAGATTCCGCTACGAAAGATGAAGCAGGACTTCTACAAATCGTTCAGGCATTGGTACTACGACGGAAGACTACATGAAGCAGTTATAGTGCTCAACGACAATGGTAATTGGAGCACAATCCGCATTTTTGATCCTATGTGGCTCACCAACTTGTCAAGGGAGGATGTTTTTACTCTATACAAGACAGAAATTCTTTATGCCCCCGACGACATGGAGCAAGCGCTAAAGTACAGAAATGTCATTAGGATCTGTTTTGCCTATGACATACATGCAGGATCTAACTGGAAGGAACAACAGAAGAAATATACACAGGGAACCAGTGATTAATTGTTATATGTTTTGTTTATTTGGTTTCTTTGTAATTCAAAGTTTTATCTTCTGGTTGTAATTGTTTTTGGAGTGATTTTAATATACTTTGGAATATTGTGCTAGATTATGCTTTACTTTCATGTTTGATAATCTACTACAACTGTGCTTAAATGTTAATCTTATATTCCATTTGACAGCATCTCATGATATGTGGAACCTATGGTAAGTCTGACGGACTGCACCATTGGATCGTGAGATAACTCCATGAAGACAGGAGTTTGGTGGATGCAATGAGGGCACCACTAGCTTTGAGAACAGAGAGGGAGAGATAACTCCAAGGGGGAGTTGCAGTCGAGCAAGAAATCTCGATTGGTTAAAACATAAATAGAACTGGCTCCAAGGGGGAGTTTGTTAGGACATGAAATGTCATATATATGTCCCCAGTTCTATCAGGGTAGGTCGGCGTGAGACTAAAGATAGTGAAACCTAGTTAACGTATTGTAAATGTCAAACGAAAACTGGTTCGATCGAACAAAAGGTTGATTCGATCGAACCAGGCTCATTCGATCGAACAAAGCTTCACTCGATCGAATGAGAGACTCATCCGATCGAATGAGTCTTCGATATATAAACGTTACTTAGGGATTTTCAGAAAGAGGGGCACACATAACACACATACACAGCCGACCTGTTCCCCGGAAATCCTCTCTGCCCGTCAACCCCTTCGGTCCTTTCCTCCGCACCTGGTCGTCATATCATCCTAGGAATTGCTACCGTTTGTGTCGTTGATTACCACCGAGTCGCCGTGTTAGTAGGATTCCGCACTCTAACACGTTGCCCCCGAGAATCGTTGGGAAACCGTCTCCCGATCGGTCCTAACAGAACCTTTAATTCCAACGGAGCGGGTTTTTCGATCTCTTTTTCACAAATAATTTCACTAACGTCCATAATCTCCGCCGAACAAGAAACATCATCTACCAATTTTTCCTCATCATCCTCCATAATTTCCTTTAACTCGTCATCCATCTCCATCCCAACCAAATCGGTACCACAAATATAATCAAAAAACTTATCAAAACCCGGAATAAAAGAATTGAGAAAATATACCGAATGGCATGGACACTAACATCGCCACTATCATCCCGGTGCTTCATCGACTTTGAAATATCATAAGTAACATTCTCGTCACCAACCCGAAGTGTAATTCGCCCCTCATACACATCAATAAGAGCCTTCGCCGTTCTAAAAAACGGCCGACCGAGAATAATGGAGACTTTCTCGTCGGCCTCCATGTCAAGTACCACAAAATAAACCGGAAATACAAACTTGTCAAGTTTTACTAATAAATTTTCAATAATACCTCGTGGATACTTTACCGAACGATCAGCCGACGACAACGACATACGAGTCGGTGTAAGCTCACCCAACTCCAACTTCTCAAACAATGAGTACGGCATAAGATTAATACTCGCACCCAAATCCGCCAACGCTTGACTCATCATATCACTTCCGAACGTGCATGGAATTGTAAACACACCCGGATCCGACAACTTTTCCGAGACCTGGTTCAACACTACCGCCGAACAATCCCCGCTAAGCGGAATAGACGAAAGCTCTCCCAACCGATCTTTTCTCTTAAGTAAATCTTTCAAGAATTTTGCATACTTTGGCATGTGTTGGAGGGCTTCAACAACGGAAGATTAATTTTCAATTGTCGGAACATGTCTAGAAAATGCCCGTATTCCCTCGTGTATTTTTGGTTCTTGAAACGAGCGGGATATGGAACATGGGCAATATTAATATAGGGTGGTGGCCGAAATACGACCAGGTTTTTCTTAACTTGTGGCTCAATAATTGGTGTTTTACTATGCGACTTACCCGGAGCCTCCAACTCGATCTCTTCATCAACCGATTCCTCTTCTTCAACTCCACCTGTTTCTTTAACTACCTCGGGACCCAAAACCCTTCCGCTACGAGTAGTAATCGCTTTCAATTGAGCGGCCGGATTAGTCTGAGTAGAACCCGAAAACTGTCCTTGAGGCCTTTCTTCGAGACGATGAGCAATATAACCAACGGTCTTTGAATATCGAGAATAGAAGATTGTTGATTCTTGATGAGCATATCGTATACGGTCAACTTTTTCTGTGTGACTTGATCTCTCTCCAAGATTTGCTTCATCATCTCCTCTAGACGTCCCATGCTTCCATTAGGATCCTGCACATTATTTTGAACATTAGTGCCATTGTTATTATTATTATTATTATTGTACTGACCTTGTCCTTAATTGTAAGAATTTTGATAGCCGGGTGGTGCGCCTGACGGACGCCAGTTGGAGTTATTCTGATTCGGGTTCTTCTAGGTGTTCCAATTCTGATTGTTGTTGAAGTTGTTGTTGGGAAACCTATTCTGAGCACCAACATAATCGACTTGCTGATTCATCACCGGGCACTCCAAAGTGTTGTGTTCACCTCTACAAAACTCACACTTGTCCACCTTTGTCTTAAGTTCGTTCACCTCTCGGGTCAATGATTCCAAAGCAGAAGCCACAGTAATATCCAGATTAACCTGGTGTACACCTCGAGAAGATGAGGATGTACTGTTAACGGGAGTGGAATTCCCGCGTCGTGGCCCTTTGGCGAGGTCTGATTGAGCGAAGCTCTCAAACATCTCGTTACATTCGGCGACATTCTTCCTAGCCAGTAGACTTCCTCCTGCGGTCGTGTCGAGCCGAACTTGGGTTTCATAGTTCAACCCATTGTAGAATTTCTCCACGAGAGCCCATGGTGTTAGACCATTCTGTGAGCATCGAGATAACAAGCTCTGAAAACGCTCCCAAGCATGACAATATTGCTCATCCGGCTCCATGTGAAACGAGTGAATCTGATCGCGAAGAACAGCCGCTTTAGCCAGTGGGAAGTACCTCTTGATAAATGCGGAATGTAGTGCTTCCCAAGTGGTGAACGTGCCAGGTGGCTGCGTGTCAAGACAAATAGCTGCTTTACCTGTAAGTGAAAAAGGAAAAAGATGTAAGAAAATTGCATCTTCAGTAGCACTTTGTAATTTAAAAGTTTTCAAAATGCGGTAAAGTCGGTTAATATGAGCCGGCGCATCCTCGTCATCGTTCCCATGAACTGAGTAGTTTGAACGATGTTGTTCATGACGTATGACGGAATCTGCCACGAGTTGGGGTTGTCGATGGCGGGGACAACGATGCATGACTGGTTTCCGGTTAAGCCATCGAAGGCTTGAGCAGCAATTGTCCTATCGTCGGCCATTTGAACGTTTGGTTGAATTCTCGGACTTTCGGGTGGTGAACTGTGTGGTGACGATTTTTGTGAAGAAGTAGCTTCTGAAGGTGGTTTCTCTGCAGACGAGCTGGTCTCGGTCTTGAATGAAGAAAACTCCAGATTAACCAGCCTTGCGAACGAAGATGTGGCATAAACCTGAAATCGCAACAGACCAAGTAAGTAGACTAAAAATTAAAAACTAAAACAAAAATAAACTAAAACTTAATTAGACTCCTACGACTCAAATGACAATAAAACAAATAGCACGTATGTAGCAAATAAGTCCAATTAATGCAAATAACGCAATCGCCAAGAGTCCCCGGCAACGGCGCCAAAACTTGATGTGCTTGAAGTAGTCAAATAATTATTAACTAAAAATTATACTAATCTAGACACTAAGTAATACTCTAGACCCTTAAACTTAACTTAAACTACTAACCGACAAGTGAACCGGTCAACTCTAGTACAACTAAGTAAGTCCGGATATCGAACCCACGACACTCTTTAAATTACGAAACTAGCAAATTAGACTCAACTACAAGACATGACTATTTATTAATAATATTTGAGGGGGATTAAACCTAATTAATTAAAACTCTAATATTAACTAATGATTACTTTAATTAAACTATTAATAAACTAATTAATATAATAATAAACCCTAAACCTAATTATTATAATAATAATAAAACATAATCATTACTTAAACTTAATTAATTAATTAAACTTAACCTAATTTAATTTATCTAATAAACAATTTAGAAAATTTGGATTAATTCAGATGATTAAATTAACTACCCAGGCCGGAATCCCCAAAGTTACGGTTATTAATTTAAATGGAAAAACGCAGGTTATGGAACCGGGATCATAAGATAGACCCTTGACAGAAAAACCCGAACAGGACCCTTGAACTTCAAGAAGACGCCTATGGGTTTCTAACAAGTTTTAAGACTCACCAGTTTTATATTAAACTTCCTTACGGTTATTTAATCGCTTATGTCTAAGTATCTTTTATGACGAAAATCTACCTTACACAGCGAAATTCAAAGATAGTCAAGCGGATTCAATTAACTTAATAGACTAAGATGACAATCAAACCTAGACGGACTCCTTATGAAGAACTATATCTAGTAATCCCGACGAGCAAAGATCTATTAATAGCCTATCACCTTACAGTTTTTTAGACTAGCAGCTCACTTTTATTTGTTTAATTGATTTTATTGTTTCTATGATCTTAATCGATATCAATCATAAACTAGTCAAGAACACACAGTAAATGACCTAAAAAACCCTATCCTATGAAACAATCAACAAGGCAATGTGAAACAATAAATACAAGTAAACAAAACCAAGCAATCATACGCATCAACTAAATAAAACTCAACCGTTTACTTAGAACATAATATGCATAACGAAACGAAAATCCAAATTAAATCAAACCGAACTAAGGTTCATCACGACCTAGGCAGTCTATGGAATTTAGCCTAAGATATTAAAATCTAAATCAAACAAAACAAATAATAACGAAAACATGGTGAAAGTATAAGAAACGGGGAATCGAAGATGATAAAACCCGTAAACTCGAACGTGAACGTGTAGCTCTTCACCGGATGTTTTATTGCCTTCAAAATAACCAACAAACGCGTAAAATAGCTCCAAGAACTCTCCAAAATCGGCTGGTGGCTTTTAGATTATGTCAGGTTTAAGTTAAAGGTGTTTAAATAGCGAAAACAAGGCCCGACAATAAGTAAAAACGAATTAAAAACCCATCAGCATTGCCTAGGCGTCGCGCTAAGGGCTTTTTTTCCTTCCCCCTTCGCGCGGCGCGGTGTGCTTCTCCAAGGGGGGCGGTTAGACCGGCCCGGTCTGACCGGTTCTCTGTTCTGGTTCTTCCTGAAGCGTTCCGGATCTCCGTTTCGGCTCGTTTTAGCTCGTTTTTTGCCCTTTTTAATCACGATCAAATCCCGGAACCTACGACACACAAAAACGTTTGTAGTATACAAATCTTGACTAAAAACGAACAAAAACAATTAAAATATTAAATAAAATAAACAAGGGAAACATATATATTTAGCATTATATCACTTAGCTTGCTTGAGTGACACATGGCTCTCTTGAACTGACATCTTCTTTCTTTTCTTACTTAAATCTCATTCTCTGTTCGAGTCTAAGCATGTAGGATGCTTAATTCTCTCGAACTTAGGCTCTGATACCAACTTGTAATTCCCCGATCCCGGTGCCCTACATTGAACGTTGGATTTACTCATAAACATAGTTCTAAATATCAGAGTTAATTAAAATTTCGCGGAATATAAAACTTTCAATAAACATTACACATCATTTCATAAACATGTCTTAAACAAACATCTTTTTTCATTCATAATAAAACATCATTCATAAATATTTCATAAGTCTTCGGATGCCAGCTTCTTATTCTTCTGCCATGTGTCCTCCACAAGCTAGTCGCCTCATCCCACTCACATGCGTGCATAATAAAAGTTAGCTACTCTGAGTGAGTTCTAGTTAATCAGGTAACATACAATACATTCATAATTACATACCTAACCCGCTTTTTTTTCTTTAATGTATATACATACACACATACTTTCGTTCATACTTTATACTTTCATACTTTCGTTCATTTTATACTTACTTACCTTCATACTTTCTTCCTTTCATTTTCATACCTTACGTTTTAAAGAGCATTACGCCCTACTTTCCTCGAGTATTATTAGGGCCCAGTTCCCTCTTGCCTCGAATATTATTAGGGTTCGGTTTCATCTTGCCTCGAGGATTATTAGGGCTCAGTTCCCTCTTGCCTCGAATATTAATAGAGTCCGGTTCCCTCTTGCCTCGAGTATTATTAGGGCCCGGTTCCCTTTTCTACCATACAACCATATCTTACTTTTCCTTGTCTTTATAAGTATAATCCTTATTCGTACTTTCAATATTTACATTAGCATACATATACCATTCAGAGATACTTTCCTTTACATAATCATTCCTTACTAACAACACATTCTTCTCTAGACACTACATGCAATATTCGAAGATCGTTCATGCACCGACAAGCATTCATTCATATCATAATTATTGCTATCACAACAATCATTATACCATACACTTACCATTAAAGGTAAGTGTATTAACATTTACATTGAGTATTCACACAACCCCGAAAACATAACAAGGAATGGGGCTAGAAACTCACCTGTCTCCTGTTTCTTTCTGAGTTAATAGCGATTCCTTTCTTTAACTGGGCTCGGTGTCACACCTCAAAACACGGCCTAGGAGTGTGATGACTATGTTGGTACTATATTTGTGAATAAATCAGAGTTACGTTCGATTAGCGGAAGTCTTATAAACATGTAGATTAAAGTTGTAAATATTTACATATATATAAGTCGGGATTTTAAAAGATTCCCGATCAAGTTCAAAAGATTATTTGTTTTATGCTTACAAAACCACCATTTGATATTCTAGGTTTATACAAAACAAATCCGAGCCATCGGATATATAAATAGCACTTCGACATTCCAAGCGCTAATCTTGTTCACCTGCAAAAATGTAAATAAAATACGTCAGTAACGAATGCTGGTGAACACGCTGACGCTAAAACATTTTCTTTTACTTTATTACCCCTCGAGACTACGCCTGCCTCGGCACATCATGGCTTTGGAATAACAAAGTTAAATAACACATTTATAAATTCAAGTCTCTACTCTAGGTCACCTCAGCAAACACCGCAACGTTCGACTTAGTTAAGTGCCCGTAAGTATACACAATGATCGTACTTTCCGCGGCAAAGCGTCCTACGATCAGGGTGGTGCAATGTGCCCATCGCGTACTACCATATATGTAAGGATCCAGACACACGTATACCACAGCCTGAGCGCCAGGTTTATACTTTCATTTATAATGGTTTTAGGGACACGTAGTCCTTTGTAATCATTTTCATATAACATGTTTGACTCATTTGAAAACAAGTTTAAAAGTTTAGGGGCGTATTCACTATATCGATTTGGGATCGGCTTCAACACCGTCAGAGGGTCTTTCCCTTGCTATCTCGCACCTATAGTACGAGTATAACTATTTGTTAGTCGGATATACAATCCAGCTTAAGACCTTTAGTCTTATTTTATAACTCTACCTCGATGAACCTTTAGTTCATAAATCTCTTTTACTTGAAAACCTTTAGTTTAAAAGTAATTATAAACCTTTAATTTATTTATAAAAACCCGACGTTTCTTCTTCTCTAAGAAACGTATTCTTTTCTTTAATTATTTAAGAATACCCATTATTACTTAAATAATATTTTCATAACAAAGAATATATACTTACACACATATATATCAATACTCATATTCTTATCTTTTATTTCTTTCTTTGTTATGTTTCTTTTTCTTGTATCGAGGTGTCGAGTATAACCTCGACTTAAAGTTTAAGCCTTTATAATATTTTATTATTATATTCATTGGCGTTTAAACCTTACCTTAACGGCTTGAAAACCCTAACGATTTGAGCAGCACTCCAGGCCACTTGGTTTCCTTTGTTGTCTTGATCAATACTTCCTTTCTCGTCGCCAAACGATAACACTAATCTTCAAGACTCGTTGGCACGCTTTTCGAGACTCATCACCATGATAACAAATGCCTTCTTGGTTATATGTGGGTGGAGGGTGGAACGAACTTCGAGGAAACGGGGCACGTTTATCGAGGAAATAAGGCACGAAATTCGAGGTATGATAATATGGCTAGAGAGATGTTAGAAGAGAGAGAGAGCGGAAGACTGATTTTGGTGTGAGTTGAAATGAATCTCGTGGCCTTCTATTTATAGCCCAAATTTGGATCCCTTCGCGATACGCAATGACCTCCTGGGCACTCATCGCGTATCGCGATTTAGGCATGCGCAGTCACAACGTATGTCTGCCACGTGTCGCCATGTGGCAGACGATGTGCCACATGTTGGCACGTAGCGGACGATGTGCCATGTGTGGCCACGTGTCGGGACACGTGGCAGACGGTGTGCCACGTGTCGGAACTGGTGCCAGTCGTGTCAGGCCACGTCATCGCGTATCACGATGACGTAAGTTAACAGCGATCGCGTATCGCTGTTGACTTTTTCTAGAATCGTTGACCAAGCCCCATCGCGATACGCAACGGGCTTGTCTTTTGACCCGTCACGTAGCGCGATAGAACAAGAAAAAAGATTTTTCATTATAAACCCTAGGGTTTGGAATTTTGGCATTTTTGGTCCTTTAACTTTGGAAAGTTGACATTTTGAACTCAGAATTTTCATAATGTTACACTCGGCTAACTATATATCAATTATATGTATTAATTAACTAACCCTTAACACATTATTTAGGTACCACCAGGTACTATTAAGTCTGGTTTATTCTAATCAAATTCTCAGTTCTATTCTAAGGGCACTTGTATTTGAATTAGAACATGTATTCGAATTTGAACTTGTATTCGAATTAGAACGTTTATTCAAATTTGAACTTGTATTCGAATTAGAACTTGTATTCGAATTAAAACTTGTATTCGAATTAGAACTTGTATTCGAACAGACTTGTATTCGGATTAGAACTTGTATTCGAACAGACTTGTATTCGAATTAGAACTTGTATTCAAACAGACTTGTATTCAAATTAGAACTTGTATTCGAATTTGAACTTGTATTCGAATTAGAACTTGTATTCGAATTAAAACTTGTATTTAAACAGACTTTTATTCGAATTAGAAGTTGTATTCGAACAGACCTATATTCGAATTAGAACTTGTATTCGAATGAAACTTGCATTCAAATGGAACTTCTATTCAAATGAAGTATTCGAATGCTAATTCCCATTCGAATACACCCCTTGTAGGTTATTAATACCTTTATTATCATTTTCACCATATATTTTAACATCCAATCTCCTATTATAGTATCATATCACCCTTTCAACGTTTCCATTTCTTCCTTTGCCTAAGATCTAGTCCGGTTATCCATAACGCTTGAACCTTTATTGGTCCAAACCCGTTTAGGCTAGATCTAGGGTTTTTTTGCATGAACCGTATATACTAACAAGTCTACTAAGTCCATTTTTAAAATCAAGTTTATATTTTTACGGTATAATAATACCCGATTTGCCTTAAGGTTAAGTCTTAGGGCAAACCGTTCTTAAAAACATAATCTTTATACGGAAAGAACGTACCTTTGTATGTTCTTAGGCTACGATTAGCTTCGATAAGCCAATGTGGACTCGTATTGCTTGTATAGCCAAGATCTATCGCGAGCTAGGCTCGGTTCTTGGTCTTGAACCTCGGCCGAAATACTAGAGTGTTTGTGTGTGTTTTTGAGGGTGTTGAGAGGCTAGAAGATAAAAATGAGAGTTTTAGGGTTTTAGGGAGGTTTAAGGAGTATTTATACTCTCTTAAGCCCATGGACCTAAGGCCCATCACCATCCTTTATTCCATAATAATAATAATAATAATAATAATAATAATAATAATAATGATGATGATAATAAACTTTTGAGAGAAACTAAAAATATATGTTAAATATATATAAACGAAACCCCCTTATTTTTTCTAAAGACATCAGATTGCTTTATTTGTAAATGGTGGTTTCACATGGATTTGAGCTGAATTCACGGGTATGGGTCTCAGCAAACCCAGATTGCCATTAAACGGGTAATAACATCTCGTTATATTAAAGATTAATCACACCAAATAATTGATATAAAAATCCTATAATATAGGGATATATTAAAAACTAATATCTGATATTTAAAAAAAAAATATTTATAACTGTAAAACAATTTATAGTAAAAAAATAAGCAGGTCATGGGTTTCATCAATGGGCATTTACATATTTCCTCTTCCTAACATCCTTAATTACATATTTCCCCAATACTAAAAAAATAATTACAAATTTCCCCTTCCTAACACATATAAAAAGGGGAAATATGTAATTGATTTTTGGGTTGGGGATATATGTAATTGAGGGTATTTAGCACGGGGAAATATGTAAAAATTCCTTTCATCAAACCCAGATAGCTTTTAAACTAAGAGTGTTCACGGTTCAGTCTAAAACCATGAAACCGCCCAAACTGGTCATCGGTTTGGTTTCACGTTGGTTTCTCTCCTAAATTTTCATTCGGTCGGTTTCTAAATTTTTAAACCGTAGTGAACGGTTTAGTTTACGGTTTGTACCAAAAACCGGCCGTATAAAACCGCAGCCGACCGTAAAATTTTATATATATTATTTTCTAAATATATTAATATTACATATATAATAGTTTATATTGTATTTATAAAAATAAAATTGGGCGTAGTTTTAAATTGCAAATGCAACCAATATCCAAGCCCTGGCCGACATAAACCGGCCGTATAAAACCGGAGCCGACCATAATTTTAGCCAACAGTTTTTATCATAATCATTCATATTTGTGTTTTACCTCTTTAATATCGTTTATGTGCCAAGTTTTGAAAAAGGGTTTATTTGGATAACTATAAGTTCTTTTGTATTAGGATAATTTATGGAGAGTGTTTACTGACAAGTTCTTATGTGTTGTATTAATTAGATTTGGAAAGGTTTTTAATATTTACTTCTTACATTTTATATGAGAGCCCAATAAAACCTAACCCGTGAAGCCAAACCGTTAATAACGGTTCGGTTTGGTTCAATTTGAATTTTCAACTGTTCGGTTTTGGTTTTCAATTATAAAAAACCGTTATTAATAGTTTGGTTTCGGTTTGAACTAAAAATCTTAAAAACCGGAATGTGAATACCCCTATTTTAAAAGGTTATAACATCTCATTTATGTGTGAAACACTTTCATCATCAAACCTTAAGTATATTATCAATTTCCTAACAATAAATAAAATTAAAATACAAAGAAATGTATAAATATTAGAAACATAAAATGTAAAAACAAACCACGTAATCAAACCCTAATTTAATTTGTCACTATGGATTTGGTTACATTAGAGATTCTTTTTTCTTTTAAGTTAACTTAAATGAAAAGTTTCACAAAATAATATCTAAATTATAACAAATGAACATAAACGAACAAATATAAACATCAAGTAGATAATTCCGTCAACGTTTTATTTAAAAATGAACATAACCAACATAAATTAATTAAATTATGTTAAAGTATATTATTAACTTATTACAATAAATAAACTAAAATATAAAAACATACATTCAGAATATTAGAAATGAAAATATTAGAAGCAAAAAATTTAAACAACCCTCGTAATACGGGGGATAAAAACTAGTATTAAATGAAAAAAAACATTATAAACTACATTTGTAATAACTAACAAGTAGTTAACGAAATTGAAGATCTAAACAAAAGCGTAAACTTATATGCAATCATTGATTTATATGTTTTTTCCCTGAAAAGGAAATAATTAGTAATTACAAGAATGGAATTTGAGTCCGACAGCTATACCAAGTTGTTTTCTATGTTAGTGTAGATTCCGTCTTATTTTCCATTGTCTAGCTGGTCCAAGTTCGAGTCAGCTAACCAATAAATTAGTTGTATGTCAATAACTATATAACAACATACATGCTCATACATATTACTTTAATTGCCATGCATACATGCAAATACCACAATTAACACAGACAAAAGAGATATTGGGTTCATACGATAATTTCCGCCTCGAATACCATCATCTTTTGAACGCATTAAATATGATGGAAAGGAGAATCCATGATTAAGCATGCTTGGGTGGGAAGAAATCTCACAATGGGCGACCTTTTGTGGCGTCTGTAGTTGGTAAACCAACACTAAATATGTGAACTTACTAGGGGTAGCAATCTTAATCGAAACCCTTTCAAATGCGTCAATTTGAGTTGTTTTAAAAATTAAATGAGTTGATTTAAAAATTAAATGAGTTGATTTGGGTAAAAGGTTTAACTAAATGGGTCAAAATGAGTCATTTAAAATTCCATCCTTTTATTTTCGGGTCAAAATGGGTCGACAAGTTCAAAGAAATGGGTCGATGTGGGTTAGTGTCCTAAGGAAATGCGGCAGGTTCAGATCGGAACGAGTTTTCGTACAAGATAGGTTTCGGCACGAAACGGGTTTCAGATTGGAACGGGTTCGGTTCAGGTTTTAAGCCAACACGAGTTTTTACAAGGGACGAGTTGGATTTTGGTTTCTTTTGTTTCTTTTTGGTCGATTCCGGACTCGTTTTTGTCCGTTTTTTCAATTTCGTTTTTGTTCGGTTTGAATTCTTTTAGTTTCGTTTTATATTGATTTTTCTATTTCGATTGATGTGGTTCGGTTTTGGCTTTTTGTTCCATTTTCGTCGATTTTTTCGGTTTCGGTTCGATTCTTGGTGGTTTTTTTGAACGAGGACAACATATGAAGCATTTTAGTGTTGTTACCTTTTTGTTTGTGATATATATATTGAGTTATAGTTTTTTTAGGGTTTTTGATCTTAATAGAAAACCCTTAAAAAATTCAAAAAAAAAAATAATAAAAAAATCATAACTTAAAATATAAATAAAAAACAAAAATTCTAAAAAAAAAACTAAAATGTTTATGTCGCTATTCTCGTTAAAGAAAAAAAAACACACCCGGTTCGACCCTAACCAAACCAACTCTTTTTTTTAATTGACCTGTTCTGACCCAAACTCGTTTTGACCCATGACTCATTCGACCCAACCTAACCCATTTGCCACCTCTAGAGCTTACTGTGAGTAAAACAAAATATACAGACTAGTATGATGGGTCAAAATTGTGACATTCGTCAATTTCGGGTCTCGATTTGT
Source organism: Bidens hawaiensis (assembly GCF_021521415.1). Classification (NCBI taxonomy): domain Eukaryota; kingdom Viridiplantae; phylum Streptophyta; class Magnoliopsida; order Asterales; family Asteraceae; genus Bidens; species Bidens hawaiensis. Next base: position 426,675 of record NW_027492623.1, on the reverse strand, counting down.
AGTTGTTTTGTAAACTTTTACTATGTAAACCAACTCGTTTTGTAAACCGACACTTTGGAAATAATCAAAATGATGGATTTTATGTTACAATATTGTTTCATACTTGTTGGGTCTTGAAAACATTCATTTCGGTCTTTAAAACGCGTGAAAATCATTTAAAACGAACTCCGAGGGCCAAAACTGCCAAGTTCGAAGAGTTGGAAAGTCTAGTAATCAACCCCATCGCGCTACGTGATGGGGGATACCTCTACTTGGTCGCGTATTGCGACGGGGATACCTGCACAGCTGCGTACATTTGTTGTTTTATGCTTTGTTTTGATCCATTTTCATGCAACCTCTTGATATTATCATCCATACTTGACCCAACTCCTTCCCTTATATACACACTACCATTTCCACTCATTTACCCCTGCTACAGCTTTAATTTCTCTCTCAAACATCAAAGATTCAAAGTTAATATTAGTGTGTTCTTGAAGGTTTGACTTCTAAAAGTCAAACCGAGTTTAATATTTAATTTTAATTTGTTTATCTAACCTTTTTAATGCTTGTTTATGGTGGAACAACATGTATATCATATAATACCCCTTGTTACCTTTGGTAGTTACTTCTCCGGCTCCGGTCGATGAGGTTTCGGACCTTGTAAGCCAAGGCTTCATGGAGGACTTCGTGTTCTTGATATATATATATATATATATATACTTCACTAACTTTATTATTGCTTACTAACCATGCTTAACTTCTGCTTATTTTAGTTTGTTACTCACATTTACAAGTCTTGGGTATGTGGAGACCATCTATGAACTCATTGTGAGATGGAAACCGAACCAAACCGAACTTTTGTTAAAAAGACTTGTTGTTGACTTTGTAGTTGTAGAACTTAAATATTTTCATTTGTACATTATTATACAAGATCTATGATATATGGGTATGTGGAATCCATCTATGAACTTGTTGTGAGATGGAAACCGAACCGATCCGATTTTTACTCGCTTAAGACACACAAGTGTGTTTCTAGCTATCAAGACTTGTATATTTATTTAAAAATAGTTTACAAATTGATTTTAATTATTTTCTTAAGTACTTGGAAATGTTGGATCCAACTTGATCTCATAACAAAGTTTGGACCGACAAAACCAAACACTCGCTTAGTTCTAAAAGAATAGATCTACATACTTGGTTAAGTCTTATAAAGTTTTATTGAGTTATCTCATAACATTCATTATTTTGGAAAGTTGACCTTGGGTTTGACCAATTATCAAGACCCGAACCAACAACCCGAACACTCGTTAAAGACCAGTTTTAGTATCTTTGTCCCAAAGTAACTTGCATTCTTGCATTTTACCCATCTTATATCTTAACTTAGGTTAAATAAATAATAAGGTTAGATACTTTAACACGGTTTCAAGCAAACTTACATTTTAATGGGTTATTATTATAAATTCTTAAATAGTTACATTTTAAACCTTGAACTTTAATTGTTTACTTTTTGCAACAATTATTTTATTTAAAGATCTTCAAGACAACCATTCTAAATCCAAGACTTTATTTTATTTAGGCTTCATACGTTAAACCCGTCTTTCTGGAAAATCTCCAAATTATCAAATTTTCAAGTTTATTACTTGGACGTGAGTACTTTCATACCCCGTTTTCTATCTTTTATTTTGGGGGTGACATTTCATCTTATTTAAACTAAATGTTTTATACTTGGGTCTTAAACCACAAACGTTATTTTATACTTTACTTAAATACTTTCTTGATTTGGCGTTCTATGCTTATATGGCTATGTGTTTATCGCTTTCGGTTGGTTGAATCTATAAATCCTAGACTACTTGGCATCCCCTTGTAGCAAGGTGTCGTTAACGTAATGCAATTAACGATAATCTATTAAATCCTAGACTATTTGTTATTCCCCTTATAGTTAGGTGTCGCTAACGTAATTCTATTAGCGATTTTATCCAAATTATGGCTTTTATTTAGCGTTTCGTATACTAGTTTTGAGGATATTTCTTACTATATATCTATATGTTCAAACTTATGAATTGCTCACCAACCTTTGTGTTGACAAACTTTATTTTATGAAATGTTACAGGTTTACATCTTGGTTGATTTTGGATGCTTGAAGAAAACGTCACAATTACCATTAGGATATTAGCAAATATGAACAATATTTGATTTGCTATATTTTGTTATATTTAGTTATGACTTGTTATGAATAATGTTATGTGACATTTTCGATATTGTGAAATGAAATGAGTTTATTAAATGTTGTTGCTTTAATAGTGTCATGTGCTTATGGGCAATTGTTACACCTCGGCATGTTCCGCCGCCTTTGGTCGGTGTGTGACAAAAATTAGTGTCATTATCCAACATTAATCCAATATGTGTTCCCTTGAAGTTTTGAACAGCTCAGTCGAATCCATTAATCCAACATTTGTTATTAGACGGTGGAACTAACCTTATTGATGACGATCATTTTATAAAAGCGGAGGAGGAGCTCCTTGCTCATTCCACATGAACCTACTCTAATATCCAATAAAATTGTGCCACTTAATGTTAACCAAGTTAACTAAAAAAGAAAGACACTTACTTGATGTTGGGTTCGTAGGCCATATTGGCCCGGTTTATTATTTGAAGTCCAAAGAGCATATGAGTGTAGGGTGGCCAGATCGAAGCCCTGCCCGGTTTGGATTTCTTGTTCAATAATTTACAAACCCTAGACTAGTCTATATTTAAACAACGTTATGTACTTGTAATCCTTGGTCACTCAATAAAGAATATCTAGTTGCCACCCGTGGACGTAAGTCAGTTTAGACCGAACCACGTTAAATCCTCGTGTTCAATTATTGCTTCGTGTGTGTGTTTAATCCTAACAAGTGGTATCAAGAGTTTAGGTGCAGATCACACGAAGAATACGTTGAGCCGTCTCTTTCTCTGCCGCGTAACCATTATCGCTAGGGTTCCGCCGTCATCGATTTTTGCCGCGTGAGAAGCTTGTTAATGGTGTCGCAACACTGCTAGATTCTTACCGCCGCAGCTGTAGGGAAGAAAGGGGTGATCTCCGGTAGGGTTCCGTCATACCCAGTCGCTAGAGTTGTTCAGGTTCGGTTTTATTTTCGAAAGCATTTACCACCGCATACAACCGTGTACCATTCTTTAGTTGTGGGTCAAACGTCGGAGTTCTGTAAGATATCGATTTTGAGGCAGAAGCTTAATCAATATTTTCTCACGAGCGTGTGTTTGGTAGAGAGAGGCATGACCAGGGTTAATTTTCTTTCGTTCAAGTTGCAGCATACCTTTTGACCAATATCAAGAGTTGACCAAAAATTCTTGATTCTTTTTTTTTTCTTTTATGGACCACGTAATACATCGGGCAGAGGCCCATTTGGTTTGATTTGTGAGCTTAAAGTAAAAAAAAATAAAAGAATAATTTTTGTGTGGGCCGAAGTTTGGTTAGTTTAGCCTGAAAATAAATTTGGGTCAAGATCGAAGTTGCAAAGTACGAGCCAAGTACAGTTGAATCAAGATCCTATTTTTGTTAAAGAACCGTTGTCAATCAGAAGAAGTGTTAAAGAAATCAAAACCAGTGCCAACCGCGTTTGTCAGGTTTTATCGTTTCAGTTTTCTGATTTACAGTTCGTTATTCCGCCGCGGTTTAACTAAGTTGATTATTTAACAGATTTCAGTAGCACATTCGTTAAGTTCAGGCCCGTGCCATTGATGTGCCTGTCCCTATTTTATCCAGGTTTTCGTTTTAGTCATTGTCATGGCAGAAGACGGAAATGTTTCGATACAGAAGTTTGACGAACAGAAGTTTGGTTGGTGGAAGATGCAGATTGTAGCGCTACTTTGTCAGAAAGACTTATATGTAGTGCTTGAGGATGAAAAACCAGAAAAGTTGTCAGAAGTAGAGTGGAAGAAGTTAGACAAGAAAGCCACGGCTTGTATTACATTGTCGTTGTCGGGAGATGTGGCGTTTAACGTCATGAAAGAAACCACACTCCGTGGTATGATGGAGGCACTATCCAACATGTATGAGAAGCCTTCGGCAGCGAATAAAGTCTATCTTATCCGAGAGCTAGTGACAACAAGAATGAAAGAGGGTGGGTCAGTTACAACGCATATTAATAATCATAACTCGAACCTCTCCCGCTTAGTGTCAGTCAGCATTAAGTTTGATGATGAAGTTCAAGGTCTTTTGTTATTATCCTTTTTTCCCAACAGTTGGTCGCAAACAGTGACTGCGATTTGTAGTTCGTCTACAAAAAATACTTTTGATGGGATTCGGAACTTGATTCTTGGAGAGGACTGAAGACGCAGAAGTTCAGATGAATCATCAAGCAATATATTAGTCACAGAAGGTAGAGGTCAGAGAAAACAACGAGGCAGTTGGAGCAGGCGGAGAAGTCAGTCCAAGACTCGTAAAGATATTGAATGTTGGGTTTGTAAAGAGAGGGGACACTTCATGAATTAGTGTCCGAATGGTAAGAAAGAGGTGAATGTTAAAGAATTCAACATTGCATAAGAATGCCCAGAGGATGAGTTTTTAGTTCTTAGTGTTGAGAGTAACGTTGACTCTTGGGTGATGGATTCTGGTGCATCGTTTCATGCCACGCACTGTAGTGAAACGATGAAGAATCTTAAGGTTGGTGATTTTGGATAGGTTCGACTTGCGAACGATGATATTCTAGAGGTTACGGGTATGGGAGATGTTGATTTGATAACTTCAGCAGGTACTTCTTGGACTTTGAAAGACGTGAGGGTTATTCCAAGTTTAAAGAAACGTTTGATTTCAGTTGGGCAGTTGGATGACCAGGGGCACGATGTTAAGTTCGAGAATGGGCAGTGGAAGGTAGTCAAAGGGAATCTCATGGTTGCTCGTGGCAAGAAAATGGGTTCGTTGTATATGGTCGATATGTCACCGAAAGGAGTGGATCCAGTTTCGGTGAAAGACAAAATTCGGTACACAGAATCTCGTGGGTAGAAGAAGGTTCGTTTTGCAAGTAACAAATCCAGAGCCAAAGTGATGATTCAGGAAGAACGAGCTAGGAAGGTTAAATCAGTCAGCGGACATCGTGACAGTGGGAGCACAGGTCGTGTTTCAGTTACAGTTCCTGGTCGACAGTGGGTTAAGAAAACCAGTATTCCATCTGTAAAAGTCTCTCCAGTGGATTACTTGCTGAGTATGGAGAGTGCTTGTTCTTAGGGTATCTCAGGATCCGGTAGTTTGTTTCAGTGGGAGCCAGTAGGGACAGAGAACGGGTCACAGGCAGTTTTAGCCATGACTGATGTTGGAGCTCCAGGGAGCTTCAACGGGCCTTCAGGTTAATTGATGAGAAGGTGGTGGCAACTAGAAGATGTTTAGATTACAGAAGTACGACGAGGAGTGCCGACGAGAGTTCTCAAGGCCCCCCGAGTGGGAGATTGTTGGGTTCGTAGGCCTTGTTGGCCCGGTTTATTATTTGAAGTCCAAAGAGCAGATAGGTGTAGGTTGGCCAGACCGAAGCCCGGCCCGGTTTGGATTTCTTGTTCAATAATTTACAAATCCTATTCTAGTCTCTATTTAAACAACGTTATGTACTTGTAATCCTTGGTCACTCAATAAAGAATATCTAGTTGCCACCCGTGGACGTAGGTCAGTTTAGACCGAACAACGTTAAATCCTTGTGTTTGTTTATTGCTTTTGTGTGTGTGTGTTCGGTCTGTGCGTGTGTTTAATACTATCACTTGAACCCATAACCACTCTTACATTTATATTTGGGTTATTGGATTTTAATAATTCAGACTTTGACATATCAGCCGTCATTGGCGGACCTACACTTTAAGTACATGGGTTGGTTGACCTTGTGAAATTTCTTTAAAGGTATATATATGTTAAAATCCCTACCGATCCCTATGAAATTATAACACCAATAATCTTCCGACCCTGTGAAATATTTTCCAAGATCTGCCACTATTGACCGAGACTAAATATATAATACATAGGTAAAAATTGTTTTTAGAAAAATAGAAAAAAAAGAACCTAAAAGCTGCAAGGTCAATCCCGTTTTGCCTCTACTTTCCGTTTACGTTCCCCTAAATTGACAAGTACGATTTAGACACATGTGCATGCGGCTTCATAAACGCTTTGATATCACGATCTTTTTATTTTTCAAGCATCGTACTCATCCTGATTTCTTTCCTTTTTTCGACCACTTTTTTACAAAGATAAATTTTTTATTTTATTCTCTCTTTTTCTGACCAACCCTATTATCATCAATATATACTAATCTTTCATTTCCTTAGCTAGACGGATTGGCCACTTTCCTTCCTTTTGTTGCAGCCTTGTTGCTGTGGTGTTCTTCTTGAGTTCGTTAAAATCGGAAATTTATGTAAACCATCTGATGAGCTTGTATAATTTTCCTACTCGGATGTTTTTGTTCTCTTTTAGAGAATGACCCACAAAATCTGAACCCATCAATGAAACAATAAAAATGTATTAGAACTAATGTAACCAAGACTACAAAAATATTGAAATGCACTAAACATCTTACATTTTTAGCAAGCCCCCTCAATTCAATATTTGAAACAATGAACGAGACCTAATTTTTCACAAATAAGAGAAAGTTGAGTTGGAAACAAACCTTTGGTAAAGATATCAGCAAGCTGATTAACTAACTTGGTTTGTTCAATCTTAACCACACCAACTGCAACCCTTTCCCGCAAATAAAATAAGGCCACTTCAGAATGTTTAGTCCTATCGTGAAACACTGGATTTGCAGCAATGGATATTGTTGTAGTGTTATCACAATATAGGTTTACAGGTAATGAGACAAACACTTTCAACTCACTTAACAATTTTGTCAACCAAATCATCTCACTAGCAACATCACACATGGTCCGATATTCAGCCTCAGCTGAAGACCTTGAAACCACTCGTTGTTTTTTTTACTTTTCCACGTCACCAAAGGTTCACCCAACAAAACACAATAATCAGTAACAGACCTCTGACTAATCAAACACTTTGCCCAGTTAGAATCCGAAAAAGCGGTCAAATTCATATTATCAAATTTCTTTATTATCACACATGTCCCAAGGGATTTATTCAAATACATTAGTAATCTTAATGCAAGCCCTAAATGGATATTAGTCGGGCTACGCGTATATTGACTAAGATACTGAACTAACTAAGAAATATCCTAGCGAGTGTGATATATAAATCAATTTTCCAACTAATTTATGATAGTAATACTTTGCAATGGACTATCGTCCTTTTTATTTAAAGCAGATATTAAATAATCCTGTTCGATTGGCACATTAACGAGTTTATAACCAGTTAATCCAAATTCTTTTAACAATTCTAAACAATATTGTCTCTGAGATAGACAATAATCTCCGTTTTCAAAACTTTTCTCTAAATATCACTACTGCTTAAAATAAAACTGATACTTAACAAAACACCTACAAGTTTGAATTCCACATTCTTAGTCTTATTTTAGACCATACAAGGAATTTTTTAGCTTATAATTTTTTTTTTTTCATTTTTAGAAAAGTATCCTTCAAGTAAAGTCATATACACTTCTTCAAATAAATATCCATTGAGAAAAGCATTGTTAATATCAAGTTGATACATAGGCCAATCAGATTGTACAACTAAAAACATAACACATCTAAGCCATAAGAAACTGCATCAACTTTATTAGTGTATTAAAATCATTAAAGCCATAAGAAACTGCATCAACTTTGGAGGTTTAGCAAGAACATGAAGGCAGCTGCACAATAGTATCAAGTTGTTTCCACAAAGTATTTAGTTTATGATAATAATCGAGACAGAGTCTCCATTTTGTTATAACAAGTTAATATTTTAAAACGTATTAAAAACAACTAATCCATCAATTTTTTCATATGTTTCCCGCAATTAATTCCAAACCTCGTACTCATAAGCAAGTTGTGAATAAAATTCCCCCACATACAACTCTTCGTATATAGAATTAAGGAGGGCGGTTACTATACATTAATCCCTTATCGTACAAACCGTACGTGAATAATCCAAGCGTCCGATCAAAAATTTAAAACACGCGCCTCTATTCTTCAAAAAGGGTAAGATCGTCAACTAGTCTCCATTAATCTACCTAAAATCAATCCCAATATCTCGGCGAAGAAAGCGTACAAGTAATAATCAACCTCTAAATCAAACTGATACAGGCGACGAAAGCTTATTTACAATAATCAACCTCTAATCAACTGAACTATCCTACATTCAATTGTGTCGAATATGGATAAACAGAAGAACCCTAACTCATCTGCTTTGATTAAGGAACGAAGAACAAAGGAAAAACAAGATAAACTTCATATTACTGAAAAATCAGGTGTTTGTTTATCATTGTTGCAATCGTTTCAGGTTCTAGAGAGATTTGAACCATTGTTTTCGTGAGCGTTTGACAAAAATTTGTAACTGTAATAGTTTTAGGTTTTAATTTTAGGTTTTCTTGTATAATTTATTTTTAATTATTGGTTATTACAATGTCAATTAATTTGTGATTTCAAGCATTTGATAAGCGTTTGGGATACTAGCAACATACGACCCTGTCTAATTAATGTAAATGTAACTATGAGCGTTTAGTAAGTGTGTTTGTAATGACTATACAACTGGATCTGTCTAATAAACGTTGTGCATTTGATGAGCGTTTGACTAGCGTTTAGTGACCTTGTTTGTGATGACTGAACAAATGGATCTGTTTAATTAACCTTGTGCGTTTGATGAGTGTTTGACTAGCATTTAGTAACCTTGTTTGTGATGACTGAACAACTGGTTCTGTACACAGGCTTATGCATTTGATGAGCGTTTAACTATCGTTTAGTAACATTGTTTGTGATGGCTGAACAACTGGTTCTGTATCTAGGCTTATGCGTTTGATAAGCGTTTGACTAGCGTTTGGTGAGCTTGTTTGTGATGAATGAACAACTGTTCTGTATCTACCATTATGCGTTTGATGAGTGTTTTGAAGTTTTATAACATCTTAGTTTTATGTGTCATCCAGTTAAGCGAAAGGTTAAAACAAAACAAGCTGATGCCGGACTGAAAAAGCTTAAAACAATACATGTTGAATCAAACTCTGATTCGGACTTTAAAGTTCCAATCAACAAGTTTTTTGTCAAAAAAAGGAAAGAGATAGAAGACAGTAGTTCTGACTCAGACTTTCAAAAACCAAGAAACAAGGTCTTTAAAGAAAAGAAGCCTGCTAAAAGGGTACAAAGGAAACCTTTTGTTGAGTTTATAGACAGAAGGTTACGAGTTAGATGTGCAACTTTAACATTGTGGATGCAGTTACTGCTATGAACTCTAACCAAATGTTTAGAAAAAAATGGGATTTGGGTCAATATAAAGATTACAAGTAAGCCAAACTCCATTGATGTTAGGGCATTGGTTTCTGATGAACTATGATCACCGGTTAATGAATTGAACATCGGCAAAGGTTCATGAGGTGTTGGGTATACCAATGGGTAAGATACCCGTTTTAGACAGGATTATACCAAGGTTGGGGGATGATGCAACAACGGATCTGTTCAAGAAATAATTCCCGACTCCAAGAATAAGTATAAAGCATGTGAGAGAGAAGTTGACGGACGATCAAGGAGTTGGTGACTTGTTTAAAATTAATTTCCTAGTGTTGTTCAACACATGTATAGGACTTATCACAATATCAACAACTATCAACCAACGAATCATCACCGCAATCAACAAAGTCTATGATATCCCAAATATGGATTGGTGCAGTTATGTAATTGACAACCTGAAGATAAAAAAGAAATAATGGAAGGATGTCAATGGGAAATACAATGGTCCAATCACCTTTCTTGTAATGCTTTATACCCATGAGTTCCAGAAGAGATATGGTCCGTTTGGGGCTCCGTTGACAACAACAGCAGTCAACTACATAACATCAACAACTCTATCAAAGATGGAGAGATATTTATATAATAATGGACCTCCTTTAGATGATGATTCTGAAAACGAGGAATACGCTTCTACATATGAGAATGCTGAAACGATTGGTGTTGAAGCTGATGATGGAAAAGCTGCTGATACTGATGATGCTGCTGTTGATACTACTGTTGTTGGAAATACTGCTTGTAAAGATGATGTTGCGGTTTTTCCGGAGGCTGATGCTGATAATACAGTTGCCTTTGCTTCTTCTGCTGATAAACCTGCTGATGCAGTTAGTGAGGCAGCTGCTGGAGACAAAGCGATGCATCAGCCTGATGCAGATGGCGACAACCAAAAACAAGGTAACAAAAACTTGCTATTTTCATCTAAAAAACCCTCTAATGTGTATTTCTTCTAATGATACATTTATAACATAACATCTATAAGGGACAGATGGTGGAAGTGAAACTGAAACAGATAATGCCGATCACCATGCCGTAGGCGAATTTTATGATGATAATGATGATGATGATGAAATGCCATTGGGAACACACACGCAAGAGCTGGTCGACTTTTATCTACCCCCACCTCAACTGTCTGGGATGTCTGCTTACCTACCACCAAAAGAAACAAAGGAAGAGAAGGTGATACATTTGATTTATTGAAAATATCTAAAATCAATCAATAACTATATGAATATCATTTTACAGTCTTAGAATAAGACAATGGATAAAAAGATGGAGAAATTTGAAAAACTTTGCTCAGAGATCAATGAACTGGTCCGTGAAGGAAAGAACAAGCATATATCTAATTTCAATATCTTTGAAAGATGTTGTGAATGGGAAGAAAGATTCAACAAAAATGTGGTTCCAAAAACACAAGAAGGTGAGACCATGAAAACCAACAAACTCCTTAATTTAGGTGAGGAAACAATCTAATTCTCTTTCAAAGTTCAACCATATGCACTTCTTTAAATATATATATATATATATATATATATATATATATCTTTGAAAGTTCCCACTTCTTATACAACTATAGCGATTGATTCAATTCATTCAGATGTTGTAGTTGGTGATGCTGTAGTTGGTTCAGATACTGTAGATGGTGAAGAAGGTAGTGGTACTATTCTATACACTTCTACTATAAACGCTCAACAAACTCTGATCTAAATTTTGAATCCCAGATATTCCTGAAGTTTATAATCTATCTGAAGAAAATAAAAAATTTGGGGAAACTATTGGTGATGCAGTGGTTATTGATGCCGAGGTTGCAGGGGTTGGTGATGGTGATGGTGATGCAGGGGTTGCAAATGTAAGGGTTGGTGATGGTGATGTAGGATTTGGTAATGAGGTGGTAAATAAAGGGGTTAAGGAGGCTCAAAAAGGTATACAATTTATAAAACTTCTTTTATACAACTTTAAAAGCTCAAATAAACACTCAGATTATTATTTATATGACAGATGCAGCTGTCATTGATGTAAACAATGATGAAGACATTATAGTAACAGAACTAGAAGGGAATAACAAACATGAATCAGTTGTTACTACCGTACTTGCATGGGCTAAGGAAGCTATTAAACGCTCATCAAACGCTCATGTTAAAAAATATGGTTAAATTTATCTGCATACAACTTGAACGCTCATCAAATGCTCATGTTAAAAATGTTTATATTTTATATGAAAGATACACAAGTTGGATCGAAAGAGGACAAGATGGAACACACTGTTGCAAAAAGTCCAGTGTCTACTAAAATTCCAAAAGAAGCTGAAGGTATCAAATTTTTGGTAAAACATATTCATAAATAAAAACGCTTATTAAACGCTCATACTTATTGCTTCACGGCTATCTCACTTGGAGCAGATATGGTGCATGTTCATACAAATGCTCAGGAGTCTAATGAACAAAAAGGAGGTGAAAACCAGAGATGATGTTAATCTCATAAACACTGATGGGACTCTAGAAGATATCATAGGTAAGACACATAAAAAAATGCATTGGTTTATAAAAAATAAAATTAGTAAACTGCTACAGTCACTTGTCCTTATTGTTTTCCAGTTAGTAAATTAGAATAGAAAAACCAAGAATCAAAAGCTGACACTGGTTTGTCACCAAGTGAAAATATCATAACACCAACATTAACTTCAAAGATGATACCCAAAATTACATCTCCGGTATCATTATTACAAGAAAATAAAGACAAAGAGTTGGTGAAAGAAGGAAGAAAGAGAAAGTTAGCTCCTGCGTTGAAATCACCATATCTTTTAAGAGAGGTTGAGATGGGCACAAATGTCACAGGGGATGAAAGAATAATTTCAGTGTATATATTTTTTTGTCTTAAAGACATTTGGGAAGAGGTTTCAAGTCTACTTACACAGATTCATTTAAGGTGATTTTTGAGAGTTTTTGTCCTGGTTTGTATTTAACAACAAATGCACTGGATGCATTCTGTGAAGTGATGAATTATGAAGAGAAGAAAAAATCTACATAATCACCATTCAGGCTCTTCAGTACAAGCACACTGCTGGTATGGTTTAATCTACCTAATATCTTTAAACACTTATTAAACACTTATTAAACGCTGGAACATCTATTATTTGAATCCTTATACAGACAAGTGACCATTATGATGAGGCATTTGGTTACACTTTAATCTGCCTATTATCTTTAAGCGCTTGTTAAATGCTTCAACATCAATATTTTGAATTCTTGTGCAGACAAGTGACCATTATAATGAGGCATTTGGTCACACATACGAACAAAGAATCGAAGTGTTTACGGACAACATTGAAACACAAATGAAGAGGATTGAGTTCAAATAATGAAGGAAGTTGCTATATTCCTCGTGCCAATTCTGCAAAAGGATCACTTCTATGTGATGTCTTTCAACCTTCAAGCAAGAGTGATAGAGTTGCTTGACAATAGTGCACATCAGGAAGTATCGGCTTATAAAAAGTTTAAAAAGCCAGAGGACAAACAAAAAGCAATCAGAAGGCTTTTTGAAGAAAGATACAACAAGAATCCTCAAATCCTAGTAAACGCTCATCAAACTCTCAACAATGTCTATTATAAATTTGTGAAATACTTAAGTGCTTTTTATTTTTTAGAGAACCGTCTTTTACATGTATCTTAAGAAAATTAATCACCCCATTGCTTATCAAATACAAAAGGCTCCAATCACAAGATTAAGGATGACATGGAGAACAACCGACAATGGGGTAGATTGTGGGATTTTTGCTATGAGACACATGGAGAAATATGATGGGAAGAAACCGTGGGCGTGCGGATTTTAAAAGGAATGCCCTAAACAAGTGAATCAGCTAAAAAGGTTAAGGGCAAAGTATTTAGGCAAAATCATCTGTCAGATATAAACAAGAACAGAGATTCTCTTATCCAGAAGGCGCAGGAATTTAGTGAAATTAACGACACTACTTTGACCGGGGATGAGTTGATTGAAGAACTCCAAAAAAGGCAACAACTAAATTGAATTCTTTCAAAACTTTGTTATCTATTTTAATCAATGGCCTTATGCTAATATAAATCAACTAACAAAACACTTGAAAACTATTATTAACAAAGCACACAGAAAATACTACATGATGAAAATATTGAAAAAACATTACAAACGCTCATCAAACTCTCAACACATCAGGCCACTAGCCACTACTCTAATAGTGACTTGATAAAATCCAACTTCAATTTCATTGAGTAGTTTAGTTCAAGAATAGTCTTTGATAATACTTTTGAACTGTTCCAACTCATTCTTCCCTATATCAACCATAAACAAAACCGCAAGATCTCGGATAGTACTAGCAGGCATTTTGACAAGAACATTCGTAATAACATCCCTGTAATCCATATTGTTGTTAAGCATCACAAACTCATGTGTTAGCTTATCAGGGCAAGCTTTGTCTGTGGCGACCTGCTCCACAATCTTCATCTTCAATGCTTCCTTGAAAGATGCTGATTTAGATAATGACGATGATGATGATGATGATGATGATGAAGCATCCATTATAACTGATTTTATATGTGTGAATATAAGTGTAACCAAATATAGAGTATATATAGGAAAAGATCACGGACCAAATAGTAAAAAAAAGGACAAAAAGACAAAAAATAACTGCAGATTCACGGACCAATATAATAATAAAACAAAACAAAACGCTTGAACAACGCTCAAAAACTGTACACTAACGGGCGAACATAGAACAGTGTGTGGACGTAGTTCGCTCCCATACGCTTGTAATATGCTAGCCATTGTATCAGGTTAAAAAACTAATTTTTAATCTAGTTTAATTACATTTATTACTACTCACCTGCCAAAAATTGGAAAAAGATTTTTGTAATGATAGCCTACATCAAATCAATTAAATTAAATTAAATTAAATTAAATTAAACTATCTCAACTACCAAAAGATATCTTTAAAGTATATATAATACGCTTATCACACGCTTATGTGATGATAAGAGCCTACATCTAAATTAATATAACATTTGTATGATAATGATAGCCTACATCAAAATTAATATAACATTAAATAACTCTAACTCAACTACCCACAATTAATACAAAAATTATGTCTATATATTTCACTTCTCTTCTTGTTATTCAGATCACACAAAAACAATCAAAAAACACACAAAAAAATGTTTTCATGTGATAAAACTGTGAAAAACGTGGTGAAAGCCAGGTTGGACCTTGAGAAAGAAAAGGATGAGAAGTTTCTCACCGCCCTTCAACACTCACAGGCATACGTGCTTCAAGAGAAATCAAAAACTCTTGATGCATATAAGGAACTCATGGAGCTACCAGACAGTGAGTTCAAGGCACAAACTGTTGAGTTCCTGAAACAACAGACTACATGCTACGACTCCATGTATGGTACTTTGGTTGACACGGTTTCAAAAGTGTCAACAAACATGGAGTTCAAGGAAGATGGGCATGAGAACATCAAGAAACAGGGAGTGATCGGGGCTAATGGGGTTTGATGATGGGGTCTGATGATGTTAGCGTTTTATTTTCTTTTTTTTATCTGGTAAGTTTGCATGGTCTGATGATGATGGGGTCTGATGATGAGGGGGTGTAACCCGCATGTTTTAAAAAATATAAATAAATAAAAATTTTCATCTAAACGCTAGTCATACGCTTGTGATACTCTTGTGAAACGCTTTTGTAAAAATGGTAACAATAACAATCTAAAACAAATAACTAACTCATTCTATCTAAAACAATCAAATTACCTAAACGCTTAAAAACGCTTCACTACGGATTCATTGCTGCGGTTGCTGCTGCAATGCTTTACAAGTTCTGATGTTATGCCCAGGTTGGTGACAAATTTGACACTCCTTATAACCCTTTCCAGAGCGACTAATGGCTATCTCTTTCTTTGATTTAATTCTTTTGTGTGAGCCACGACCCTTGTTTCTTATTCCAGTACGTACACGAACGGTAACTTCTAATGGTTGTTTAAAACCTAAAACAACACCAAATCTATCCCTTTTCGATGGACGTACTCTTTCATACCGAGTTAAGTCTACTTTTTCAATCATCAAATTCATCTCATCTCTAATTTTAATCAGTTCATCAATATCTGCAACATAACTGTTGATAAGGTATTCACCGGCGTATTTTATTTCTCTAGAAATCTCTTTGATCTTCCTGTTCTGATCATTACCAAACTCAGACATTGGAACTGTTCTGATGTTCACCGCAGCCTCTTTCCTCCATCAATCATTTATATATCTTTTCGGGAATTTCTTGACTTGATACATATTCATGGCGTAGAAAATATACTGACACAACAAACCATATTGTTCAAATCTTTTGCAGGAGCATGTTGCAATAGACTCTTCGCCAAACTCACCTTTCTTCTTAAACACAACCTAAAAAAATGTAAACGCTTGTTAATTAATATTACATTAAACAACTTTGAACTAAAACGCTTACTAAAGTCTCATACTTACCTCCAAAAAACCTGGAACATACGCATTAAAATCCATTATTTTACACCTTAAAAAACATCCTTCTTCTTCACAAGAACTGAATTGTGAAACACCACCAACAATTTCATTCATATCATCTTGAACATCGTTAAAAATAGATCTTGTATATATCCTAACCGCTTCCCTTTCAAGATTACTTCTGGTTTCTAACTTCAGATACGTGCACCTACTATCATGATCACACTGTCTGCCATTGTATCTCTGTATCTCCATACAAAAATCAAAATGGTTGAAAAACTCAACTAATGTTAACTAAGAATTTGTAGCATGTCCAAAAAAATGGTTTTCGCTCTCTGATCTTGATGTTTTACGCATCAATCCGGACAAAGGTTCGCCTCTATAAAAAGCAGGTATACAATCAAATCTGATTTCATACATGTCAGTAAGCCATTTATTCTTGTCAAGCTCAAACTCAACCATTATCGTCTATCATTTATCCTCAAATTTAGAAGGACTAATTGAATTCGTCCACGCAATATTACATAGCCTACTCTTAAAATCTTCATTTTTACATAGATCAGCTCCCACCTGATAAAAACATGTTAAACGCTCATTACCAAAATATAGAATAAAAATAAGTTACGCTCGTAAAACGCTTACATATTAAACATCAAAAAATACTATTACCATTAAACGCTTGTAAAACGCTCATCATTTAAGCTGCTTAAAATAGTTAAATCAAACACAGTTAAAGGTTACATTGTCGGCAACTTTCTTCATTATATGCCACATACATAACCTATGCCTTGTATTTGGAAATACAGATGCAATAGTTTGCTTCATAGCAGGGTCTTGATCAGTAACAACAACCTTCGGTGCACTACCAAACGACTTAAGTAACATTTGCAATAACCATGTATACGATTCAATAGTTTCAGAAGCTAATAATCCAGTACCGACAGTCACACTATGACAATGGTTATCAATTGTCGTGAACGGTACAAAAACCATCTTGTACCTATACATAAAAAAACATATTCATACACACAAACTAATATGCTTGAATATTATATTGAATTTGTATGAATCAATAACTTACTTGTTAGTCTTAAAAGTATCACCAAAAGATATAATATCCCCAAATGCAAGATAATTACTCTTTGAAATCTCATCAACCCAAAACACGCGAATTAACTCACGATCATCATTGAATAATCAGATGAAAATGATCTCTTCGCACACAATCTCTAAAAAAATTTCACAACATCATACTCTTCAACATAACAATTTAAACCTTGTTTAAAATTCTTACAATCATCTTTAGTTGTACCTACTTTTTCAAAACCACCATACTGTGTTCTCATAAGGTTAAACGTTTTAACAGGTCCCATGTTCATATTAGACAACTCATGTATGGCTTCCTCTTGGACATGTGTTAACTTCCTCGCAGAATGAACAAACTGCATATCAGAATCTGCTACCATTCTATGATTATGGCCTTCAACAAAATCATGTACTTCAAAAATTACACCATCAACAGATTTTAACTGAACATGTGTTCTACAACCACATCTAATTGTCGGCCTCTTACTCCTTTTATATTATAGCTTGCTTGATTCATTACAATCACATTTTGAATCACTAATTTTTGCTGGCTTGTGACCTTTGCAACATGTAAAATACTAGGTCTTTAGTACACCATCATGCATGTTAGATCCACCTTGTCGAACCCCAAATCCAGCTTTTTTAGCATATTCACTATAAAAATCAAATGCTTGATCAATTGACGAAAACATCATTCCTTTAACAGGTATGTAAGAAGAAGCAACTTCAGAAATGATATCAACCCCTTGATCTTCAATGAAAACACTTGAATCATCTACACAAACATCAAATCAAACGTGTTAACACCAAAAAAACCTAATAAAGTAATCCAAACATGCTCATAACACGCTCATATTATTGAATCAACCATTTTAACAATCCTAAAATTAACACGCTCATGACACGCTAACATTATAATCAGTCATACTAACACGCTCATAACACGTTCATATTCTATTCATAATAACACACTCATATTATTGAAACAGCTATTTTAACAATCCTAAAATTAACACCTCATATTCTGTAACATTATAATCAGTCATACTAACACGCTCATAACACGTTCATATTCTATAATATTATAATCAGTCATACTAACACGCTCATGATACGCTCATAGTATAAACACCAGAATATCAACCATGTTAAAACACTACTACTATGAACACGCTCGTAACACGCTCACTAACTAAACTAATCAATTATCATGTGATTCTCATAGAAACTAATATACAGGTTACTGCCATGATTATAAACACAGTATACATCTACTGTTGATTAGTTAAAACAAAGAAAAAACTTACATTCATGATCGTCTTTCATTTCAAAACCCAGGTTAATACTATATGATGAGTGGGTGTTTGGTTGTGACTAATTATTCATAATATTGCATTTTTAGTTAAATATCTATGAGAAAGAAATTACATCGAGTTGTTTTTGTATTATGTAGGTTCAAGACGAAACGAGCTTATAATGACAAATTGATTATATATTGGAAGCTTGAGTTAGACTTGTTCTTACTAATGTCAAATTCAAACGTGCAAAATCAATGAATGAATATTATATGATGGAATAATAAATTATGGAAAGCTACATATCATAAAGTGAGAGTTGCATTTGAATTAAAAGGATATTTCTAAATGAATTTGGAAAAGACTCGACAAATGGGCTGATCAAATTCATGAGGTCCACAAGTTAATTATTAGTAGCTTACAAGCAAGCCCACGTGAGGAAGAAAAAAAAGGCAGATTGATACAGAGGTTTTTTGGAGACGACATTACAAGTCAAACGACAGTAGGGTTTTGACACAAGAAAGATTTTTCTCTCAACTCTTAAATGATTTTTTATCATAACGAAGATGCAAGGCTAACCCCTTCGTATGCTTCAGGTGTTGGGTTTTGTATAAACATTTTATGATCGGATTCTATGTGCTTCGTTGATTTAGAGCTTGATTAAATATATTGTTTTATCTTGCTTTGCTTTAGTAATTTATTGTTTAAACAGTTTATGTTTTTTATTATTAAGTCTTGCATCAATTATCTGGTTGTGTTCATCAACATTTAGGACTGGTTCTTGTGTCATTGATCCAAAACTATTAGTCATTGTATATCAATTGGTTTTCATAATATAAAACTCGTAATTGGTAGATCGCGTTCAGTTGTGTTAACAATTCGGATAGGGTTTCGGTTGTCATCACAACCAAACTACTAGGTCTTGTAATTATTGCGCAATTAACTTAACTGAATTCGTAATTAATTTGTTATCACATTACCTGAACCTGAAGTGGGTCACTTTTTCTCATAATTGTTTACAAACTTTAAAAGTAATCGTCTTTCCTTTTTTACTTGCATCAATTAATGGCGCCGTTGTCGGGGAATCAACATGCAAAGTGCTAGTTTAGTTTAATTTTTAGTTTTTGTTTTTACTATTTCTTCGTTGATTGTACGTGGGGTTTTGTGTTTTCGTGTGTGCAGATAAATCTACAGGTTCATGCATACAAAATATTCGCGTGGTAAAGAGCCAGCAACTGGATCCATGACTTTTACTTGCCATTTCCTTTGATTCCCTGAGGATACGACCTTACTTACCAGTACTAGTTATAGGTATTGAAGCTTAATAAATACTTGTTTTTGTTTAGAGCACGACATCTACATCAAAATGGCCCTGTTTCAGGATAATCAACGCTCAAAGTGCTAGTTTAGTTTAATATTTAATTTTTGTTTTACTATTTCATCGTTGATTTACGCGGGGTTTTGTGTTTTTTTTGTGTGCAGATAATTTTAAAGGTTCATGCATACGAGATATGCCCGTGGTAAACAGTATCAGTACAATCCAGAAATCGAAAACACGACTTAAAGAAACCGAGCAGCTCAGCAAACGGGGTTGAACCGAAAACGAGAAACCACAACATCAAAACCAAAAAAAGAAGATATGAGCAACCAATATAATAAAGACCCACTTGTCTATCAACCTGAAAACGAAGACCAACCACTGAATCAAGAGCAACCAGTCCCTTAAAACAACCCACCTCCCAACCAAAACCAGAATGCTAACCGTAACAGAAATCAAGTAAATCGTGGGGGTGGCAACCGAAATCAAAGATGCCAACTAAACTTTGACGATAACCGATTAGTCAGATCAGCCCCAAATATTTGTCAAAGGCTAGTAGAATTCAAAGAGAGGGGCCATGGCTTAATTAGGGTGAGTACGGGTTGAGAATTGGAACATAGGGAATGATGCAGATCTTGATTATGAAAATGAAGAGGAGTTTGAGGATGCTAATGGGGTCATTATTAATTTCCACGAAACAACCTAGCACCTCAACAAAACCACCCACAGTATCAATATCCAGAAAATCAACAATACCAGACACCGAGATACCAGCCTAACCGGGGACCACAAGCTCCTTATTATGACTATGATGATGTGTTCCTGAGAGCTTATATCCCACCACTAGTTAGAGGGGTTCAAAGTCATTTTATTCCTCATGTTTCATCAAACCCCTACCGATTATTGTGCCGGTTAGAGAAGGGAGAACCTACTCAGTGAGACAAGGCCGCTTGACCGAGGTACCCACCTTTCATGGAAAAGCAACCCGAGGAACCTTACCTACACTTGAGTATTTTTATTCGATCGGCGCACATATCTCAAGTCAAGGGTTTATTGCAGATGAAGTAAAGTTGGTAGTTTTTCAATTCAGTCTGAAGGATGCAGCCAAACAGTGGTTACTATCATTACCATCAGCTAGTATTTACATATGGCGTGATTTGGCACAACAATTTTTAGACAAATATTACATGCCATAGAGAACTACAGAAGCTTGAATGCCATTCAGAATTTTTAGCAGCATACGAGTGAGACCTTCTATGAGTCGTTTCAAAGATTCAAATTGTTACTAATGACATGCCCTCATTATGGAATTGTCCTATAAGAGTTGATTAAGGCATTCCACGATAGCTATCTAATGATGATGTTCGACATCTCCAGGCTACTACTAGTGAGTCTTTCTTAACAAATGAGGAGAATGTGGACTGGAGACACTTGGAGAGACATGCAACGAGTTCTAAGAGACATGCTTAGTCAAATAGAATGGTGAAAATGGAAATTGTGAAAGCGGTAGATATTAAGGTTTCGGATGACAGAATGGATAGATTGGAAAATAAAATGGATCAATTGATGGTCATAGATGCAAAGGAAAAGAGTAAGTCAGGAAAAACATACCCGATTTGTGAACAATGTGGGGAATTGGGACATGATGTGTCGAATTGCGGGGTAGTGTATGATGTAGAGAATGGGGAAGAGATCAATTATGTTCAGGGTGAGAGGAAATACAACAGTAACATGAACTCAAACACCTATCACCCGGGCCTTAGAATTCACCCAAATTTTAGCTACGGAAATGCAAGTTCTCAATCGAACCCAAACATTCAAGGAAATTCACAAAATTATAACTCAGGAAATTACCAGACGGGGTCGTATCGACAGAAACAAGGGTTATAATAGTCTAGATGGGTATAATCAGGACAACAAACACAGTCGTTCAGGTTCAGATTATGTGGGCACAAAGTTAGACGCATTGATGACACTGGTTCTAGAATGTCAGAAAAAGTATAAGAAAGACAAAGAGGTAGCAGACAAGTCCAATGCGGCAAGAGATAAACAAATTAGTCAACTAGTGGAAGAAGTGACCAAGTTAATGAATAATTCAGGACGTCTTCCAAGTGATGTCGTGAAGAACCTGAATCATCAAAGCAACGGTTCATCTAATTCCAAGAATGCACATATTTTTGCCATAATCATTGTAGATAACCGGTGAATGACACTGTTGAAGAATTGAAACGAGGGCACCACTTACTTCCATTCAATTGGCGAGTTCAAGACCACCAAGGCGTTAGTTTATTATGGTGTGAGTATAAGTGTGTTACCCGGAAGCGTGTATGACAAATTTGATTTCGGGCTTTTACAAGAAGTTGAAACCACCATGGTGTTAGCTGATTCTACATGAAGACGACCCCGGGGAAAGTTGGTTGGAATTGCAGTAAAAGATGGGGGATTTTTATTATCCTAAAGATTTATGGGTGCTTGATTATGAACCGGTTGAGAATGAAGAAGAACTCCATATGATATTAGGGAGACCGTTTTTGTCTACATCAAATGCTTAGATTAACTACCGAGATGGAACAATGTGCATGACCTTTGGTAGTCGTAAGTTAATTTTAAATATCTTTTCAAATTCATATTATTATTATTATTATTATTATTATTTTAAAAATAAATATTCTAGGTCATGTGTTACTAACAGGTGTCTTTCTCGTGTAAGTGAGGAGGACACCAAAAGGAAAAAAGTATTGTTTTTGACAGGTCTAAGCGTGAGAAAGAGAAGGAAGAGTTGAATGTGGTAGAAATTCAAGAGTAGGGAGCTTGTTTGTTCAACAAACGATACCAAGACAATGATGAAAGTGGTGGTCAATGAGGAGAAGGATGGAACAAGCTAGAAGAAAAAACCAAATAAAGAGAATGTAAAGAAACTGTAGGTTCCCAGCCGGATCTACACGGAATATCTCGTTCTACGTAGGTGCGGAATCCCTACGTAAGACGATACGAGCGTAGAAGACAATACACGTTAACACGATCAAACACACGTTACAATAAACAAAGACACGTTGTATTGCAACTGGAAACACGTGATTCACTGATCACCGATTACACAACTCGTAAACTCGTTACAACTCGATTCAATAAATACTAATTAACTCAGTCGTAACCTAGCAGCTTATAAAGCACGACAACTTCACCTAGCATGCTTAGGCGAAGTTGTCCCTAACTTCGCTTGTTCCACAAGTTCGCATATATCAGCGAACTTGTGAGAACTTCTGAAGGCTCCCGGACGGATCGTACACGGGATGTCGCTATCTGCGCCGGTGCGGAATCCCTGCGTAGTTAGATACGAGTGCAGAATATGTAAATCAAACACACGAGCAATGAACGAACACGTTATATTGATAACCGAACACGTGACTCGAGGTCACTATTACAGACACTGACTAGCAAACACGTAACACTCGAACTCAACAACTGAAACGAAACCTAACCAACAACTTAAACTGTTACGGTGAACAGTATATAAACACGACAACTTCGCCTCAGGCGAAGTTGTCAATAACTTCGCTTGTTCAACAAGTTCGCCTAAGCGAACTTGTTGACAACTTCGCTTGGTACAAAAACATAAACATAATCAAAACATAATTACATTACAGACTCGATTACAAATGGTAAACTATGAACTACTGACACACATGTACCAACAGACTCCCCCTTGGCAGTAGCTTCATATCTTGATCTTCAAATCTTGAGTCTTGTAATCTTGCATCTCTACGCGTGCGCTCCCTCTCTAACACACACCGACACCACCCGTTGATATTTCCTAGCTTGATCCTTCCAAGCAGGAATGTAGAAGATCTTCTTCTCGTTGAGCACCTTCAGATCAGCCTGCGATAAATTAACAAGATGCATCGAGTCGTAAACCCTAAGCACTTCTTGTTCATCCTCATCTTCCATTACCGCTTCAGCTGTCTCACAGTCCACAAACCACCATTTTAGGTCTTTGAGCACGTCCTTGGGCATGAGCTTCATCGGTACTTCTTTAAGGCACCGGATCGGTTTATATTTCATAACCATCCAAGGTTTTCCATCAGCTCTCAGACCTCTATCCTTGTCTTCGACAAGTTTCCCCTTTTGTGGTCTCATCAGCTCAAACTTCTTCTCCTTAATACACTCCTTCCACACGATCTTCCCGATGATTCTAGCCATGTTGTCTTCACTTCGGTTTATCAATCCCAATCTGGCTAAATCTTTTACCTCACATTCAGGCAGTGTGTTTAAAGATCTCAACGTTCTTCTGAAGTACTGAATTCCATCGTATCTTTTGATCACGAAGAGCCGCAGCTGCTCATCATATATCCAGCAGATAATACCTTTCTTTGCTTCTGCGTATCCCTTAATATTGTAACTCTTTTTGAACATTTTAGGGATCGCCGGCTTCTTCGTCTTTATGAACCAGTGAGCACAACCCTCCTTCCAATTCGGTTGTTCCTCCCATTCAGTATCTTCCACCACGCTCTCATCACCCAACTCTGGTCTCTCAACCTCCGGAATCTCGTGTTCCACGGAGTCATCTACAATCTCCCCTTCCTCTATCACGTTTTCAACAGTAATTTGCTCACCGATCTTCTCAATCTCATCAACCGGCAGCACATCTTCTTCAATCATAAACTCATCATCCTCCTCATCCAGCTCTTTCAACGCGTCTATAACATCTTCAACATCAGCATCATCATTAACATCTACCACGTCGTCACCGGCTGCGCTTGCAGACTCCCCCTCAGCTGTGGAAGCCCCAAGAGCCTGAGAGGTTCTTGGCAGCTCACCACCTGCACCTTCCGGTGCATTGGGATCATCGTCTTGATCTTCTCTCCGTTTTGTCCTCAACTCATCTCCCCTACAAGTCTTCTCCCCCTGAGATGCCAAGAATGCCTTGAAGGCATCTATTACTTTTCCGTGTTCAACCAGGAGGGCTGCTTGTAGTCGATTGGATTCCACTAGGCGTTCAATGGTCTTTGACTGTACATCAACAATCCGCTCTAGCGATGTAATCCTTTCGGAATCTGAAGTAGGCGTTGGAGTAGGCGGGACATCAGCAGCAGAAGTGACCGCAGGTGGTACACTTGGTAACCCTGCAGCAGTAGTGACGGTCGACTCAACAAATCGTGCAACTACCACCGGTGGAGTAAGCGATTGGGGTGGTAGAGACACAACTGCTGGGGCCGACGTCTCGACAGCAGTAACCTGTGCTGTAGAAGGAATAAGAGACATACCAGACAAGGCAGGTGGAGCAAAACGTACCAGCCTCGAAGATTCTCCAGCTCCCGAACCCATACCTGTCCGTTCTCTTCGTGAACGTCTGAGCACAATCTGAACTGCTTCCTCTTCATCAACTTCCTCATCATCCTCGTCAACAGTTCTCGGCCTCTTTCCAGTAGTTCTCTCCCAAGACACCATCAGTCGTCTCACTTCAGCAAATGTTTCGTCAAGATCGGAGTCAGCTACCGAAGTAACTGCTCTAGTAACCTCCATGACCTGAGAACCTGAGACCTCCATATCAAACAATCCATGGCCGCTAAAAGCAGCATCAAGATCGACATCTTCATCAGTAGGCACAGCAGGAGATGCAGCAGCTGGCACAGCAGCAGAGGCAACAGTAGATACAACAGGCGCAGCTGGTACAGCATGGGGTGCTGCCGCCTGATGTGGCTGTGGGTCTCTGAACTCGTCCCCTCCTGCAGGAACATACCCCGGGTTGATAAGATACCCGAACAGTGGAGTATGCCTGGGACGCAGCTCAGGCTTGCTACGTGTGCTCGAAGTCCGGCACTGAGCAAAGATACGCTTCGTCACACATTCGACGTATCTAATAGGGCGTCTCTGCGGTAGCGACGGAGCGACATGATTAAGAATCATTTGTAAGAACCGAGGATACATAATAAATCGCTCGCGCGCCACCGCCCTCCTCTGACGATCAATCTCGTAAAATATCAGCTGACTAAAAGAATATCGTCTGTTGTAAGTCAGCGCAATCATGGCTGACTGCATTGTCGCGCCCATCCCATCCGTTCCTGCCTTCCTCCCAGACATGCATACAATCAAGACATGCATTAGGAAGCCACTGATCCAGTAAAAAACCTTTCCTTCTCTGTGTGTCCCCCAACGGACCTGAATAACCCATCCTCAGGTACGCCCCACCACGAAAAGGAGCTACGAACTCCGTTGGGTCATCCCTTGTTTCTTCACCAAACTGCAGAGCCAACCGTATATCTTCCGAGGAAAACTGCACATCATGACCATTGACGGTTGCTCGCATCACCGGGGGCTCAGGCCTGCAATCATAATAAACCGTCTGCCAAAAGTCTTCTATGTTAGGCAGTGAAATGGGCAGAGTATTTGTGATCGCATGAAAGATCCTTGAGCGCTGGAGAAACGTGATTATCTCCCTGTAGTCTTCCACACCTCTTGCGTCTGGATCTAACGTGATGTATTGGTTGCGGGCCGGAAAGAACTGTCGTTGATCATCACCGTCGTCACCACCAGCACCGCCAACAGCAGCCATATCTGCACAAAACGAAACAAGTTAGACAACGTTTAAGCAACTCACAAGTTCGCTTTGTACCACGAGCGAAGTTGTGATTAAACCTGTACAGGCGAACTTAAAGGTGAGGCGAAGTTGGGAACAACTTCGCGTCATCTGTAAGTTCATCTAAAAACTGTTAAGTGAATTGGTATAGGCGAAGTTGATGATAACTTCGCCTTATCACAACATCGCCTCAGGCGAATTTGAGTTCAAGGCGAAGTTAAAAATAACTTCGCCTCAGGCGAAATTAAGCTTCAGGCGAAGTTGTGGATAACTTCGCCTTAGGCGAAATTAAGCCACAGGCGAAGTTGCGGATAACTTCGCCTAAACCCTAACTTCGCCTGAATCTGAAACGGCGACTGTTCAGATTCATAAGGCCTAGATCCGATGTTTTCGCAACGATTTGACGATCCAGGAGTGAAGAACAACATATATTAATGGTTTTGAGACGTAAAGTTCGTCCATGAACACGTATCACAAGGTTGAAAAACTAGGTTTTGAAGGTCCGACGACCCGCGGTCTCGAACCGGGTAAAAACTATAAAGAACGAGTATGTTTGTGAAAGATATCGACACCACATACCGTCAATGAATAATAGAAACTGGAATCAAAGATCGAAAACGGAAACAACTCTAGTTCGCCGGAATTTTTGTAAGTTCGCCGGAAATAATTTGAGAATAATGATATTGTTACTGTTTAAAAGTCCTTATATAGGGCAGAGTTTGTTCAGGCGAAGTTACGCTTAACTTCGCCTTGGCGAAGTTAAGCACAACTTCGCCGAATTCAACAACTTCGCCCGTAATTTCAAAATCAACCCTTTAAGTTTGAAGAATCTTGCACTTAACATTAGAAGCTTCCAAAAAGAGTTAAACAAATATGATCATGTCCAAGTAACCAGTTATACAATAATACAACTACAAAAATAGAAAAACTTATAAAAATTTAACGAAATAAGGGATCAAATTTCAGTCTAGTTAGGGACCACCACGTTTTTAGAAAAGATCCTAACAGGAATCATACTAACTACGTCACTGTCACTTGGATCCGTGTTTAGCTGTATTATGACATAGAGAAACAGGTTGTAGGCATGTAAATAACTTAAATGGTTTTCATCGTTTCTATGATACGGATTAAGGTTCAGTTAAACTCAAAATTTAAGTGGGCAACAACTCAGAGATAATGATGCCTTCTATCTATTCTCAAGGCGTATTTGGCTATACCCAAGTCATCCCGAATTGACTTCAACCCATAGTGTCTGATTAACTTGTAAATACTCGTTGTCTGCCTCTCGTTCTATTCTTACTCCAGAATTGAGAAGTCTTGATTGTTACACTGACTCATAAGTACTGAAAAATATACATGTATATATATATATATATATATATATATATATATTTTTTTTTAACTATACATACTTATAGACTTCGGAGTACTAAACCACTGCAAGTCCCGAATCTGGATCACTGCAGTGTCTTGAAATGCTTTCTTCACGGGAATCAGAACACTCACGGGCTCGTGTATGACTGGGTAGTCGCTTTTCTGCCTATCATTCGGAAAGATATGTATGAAGACATTCAAAACTCTTAAGGAGTTTCCACGTAAATTCGAGTAGTTTAAGTTAGTATCACATACACTTTTACGCACCATCAAAATTACCATGACATACAATGACTGTTCTAAAGCCTTTTAAGCTTAATAACTTCACTAGTTAAGCACACACAATCAGTATATATATCATTTTCCAAGGTTGGATCAATTTTCTGTTAAACAAGCATTGAACTTCTTACGAAGTATTAGACTTGAAAAGTAATTTCATTTCCCCATAAAATTTTTATTTCAATCGCCCCGATCACTTCAAAGTCTTCAGGTAAACGGAAATCCTGAAGATCCAATGGATCAACTGGACCGACCACATAGAAGTATGTGTCCTTCTTACTAAGAATGACCGACTAATTTTCAGCAATTGAAAGAACACACGTCATAACTGCCCCGATCACTTTCAGTCTTCTGGTTAATGGCGATCCTCATTCTCTAAGTCGAACCGAGGACCAAAACATATCCGAGGATATGTCCATCAAACTGAGGTAACCGACTAATTTTAAGCAATAATGACAATTTTTTTTTATTATTTTTTAAATAAACACGAAGACATGGTTACTCGGGATTGATCATCCCGTTCAGCTCAATTAGGTTATGAAATCTGGATTTATCAAACGCTTTTGTAAACAAATCAGCAAAATTTTCCAGTGTATCAACCTTTTCGATCTTGATTAGTTTCTTCTCAGCACAATCCCGTATGAAGTGATGACGAATGTCAATATGCTTAGTTTTACTATGCTTCACGGGATTGTTAATTACTGAGATGGCGGCAGTGTTATCAATTAAAATAGGAGTGAGTAAGAAATTCAGACCATAGTCGCGTAATTGTTGCTGAATCCAAAAAACCTGAGAGCAGCAGTTGGATGCTGCCATGTATTCAGCTTCGCATGTTGAAATTGCAACTGATGTCTGTTTCTTGCACTGCCAGGAAACTAATCTTCATCCAAGAAACTGACAGCCTCCTGTTGTTGACTTCCGACTCTGATTGCATCCTCCATAATCAGAATCTGTATATGCCACCAGTTCAACGTCTCCTCCCTTTGGGTACCACAACCCTAGCTTCGGCTTGCCCTTGAGATACCGTAGTATCCTCTTTGCACCTTTCATATGAGATTCTTTCGGATTTGCCTGAAAACGTGCACAAAGACAAACAGCAAACATTATATCAGGCCTAGAAGCAGTTAAATACATTAATGAACCTATTATCGCTCGATACAGAGTTGGGTCCACATCTGCGTCACCATCTGATTCAGCGCCTAATTTGTGATTGACGCAGATTGGAGTGTCATATGGAGAACTGTCCTCCATCTTGAATCTCTTCAGCACATCATGAACGTACTTCGTCTGATGAATGAACATCCCGTCCTTCTTCTGATCAACCTGCAATCCTAGAAAGAAAGTTAGTTCACCCATAGCACTCATCTCGAATCGTTTCTTCATGACAGCCTCAAAATCCTGACACATGGATACTCTTGATGCAGCAAAAATGATATCATCCACGTAGACTTGAACCAGTAGGAAGTCACATCCTTCTCTCTTCACAAACAGCGTACTGTCGATCAATCCCCTTTCAAAACCGTTTTCCAGCAAGTAGTCTGATAACGTTGAATACCAGGCACGAGGTGCCTGATGTAACCCATACAACGCCTTGCTCAACCTGTATACGTGATCAGGAAAGTCTGGGTCAGGAAAACCCGGAGGTTGCTCAACATACACAACCTCATCAACTTTCCCGTTTAGGAACGCGCTCTTCACGTCCAACTGAAATACCTTCATCTTTTTAAAAGAAGCAAATGCCAAAAACAATCTAATCGCCTCCAACCTGGCGACAGGAGCGAACACCTCATTGTAATCAATACCCTCTTGCTGATTAAAACCTTTAACAACCAGCCTCGCCTTATTTCTTATGATAATCCCCTTATCATCTCTCTTGCACTTGAATACCCATTTTGTGCCTATAGCATGCACATTCTTTGGTTTTTCAACCAAAGTCCAAACTTCCATCTTTTCGAACTGAGCCAACTCTTCTTGCATGGCTTCGACCCACGAGCTGTCCTTTAAAGCCATTTGATAATTCTTTGGTTCAATCTGGCTTATAAAGCAGGAGTACAAACATTCGTTCAGTATACCCGTTTCCTTAATGCTTGTATAGACACATGTGTGCTCATTCAAGCTTCTTCTGGTTTGTACACCGGTGGACACATCCCCTAGAACATTCTCCAAAGGGTGATCTTTGTGAATTCTCGTGGTCGGAACAGAACCGACATGCAAATTATCTTCCAAATTTGAAGAGATCTCATCTATGGTTGTTTCTGGCTGAGAGTGAAAAGGATTAATAAATTCATCTTCAGTTGAGGCCGCAGGGGTACCGATAGTGTTTGATGTGGAAGGTTGAGATTTCTCAATCAGCTGTCGTTGAAATAGATTCTCTTCCTCATCAAGTATCATCTTCGTCACAGCTCTTTCGTCTTCTTCAGAAATTTCCAAATCAGGTACGTTAAACCACTTAAAGAGCTTAACATAGTCGAAAAGCTCAGCAGGTCCATTGCTTGGTTTTGGCGATTGGTAACTAGTAATGTCGGTGTTACAAACCACCTCCACCTTGCAAGTCGAAGTATTGAAGACCCGTCTGTTGGGAGTCCCAACTACATAACCGACTAAGATTCCTTCATCGGCTACCTCACCAAATTTCGAATTAGTCTTCAAAATCGAACAAGGAGACCCAAATGGTTCAAGACCGCACAAGTTGGGCTTCCTTCCATGCATAAGCTCGTAACAAGTTTTTCCAAGTCTCTTAACGGTTAACACCCTATTCAGAACATAGCAGGCTGTAGCAACTGCTTCAGCCCAAAACATCACAGGAAGCTTCGAGTCTGCCAGCATAGTTCTGGCTCCTTCAATTAACGTTCGGTTCTTCCTTTCAGCCACTCCATTCTGTTGCGGAGTATACGGAGCGCTGTATTGATGTTCAATTCCTTTCTGAAGACAGAAGATTTCCATTTCAAAGTTCTTGAACTCTGTCCCATTGTCACTTCTGATGTATTTAACTGATTTACTCATGACGTTCTCAACTTTTGTTATTAGATTCTTCACCATCTGAGCCGTCTCATCTTTCGATTTCAGAAAATATACCCACGAATATCGCGAGTAATCATCAGTGATCACCAAGCAGTAAGAAGTACCCCCTAGACTTTTTACATTCACTGGACCGAAGAGATCCATATGAAGTAGTTCTAGAGTACCGGCAATAGAATTAATCTTCTTGGTGAGATGGGATTTCTTGTGTTGCTTTCCCTTCTTGCATGCTATACATTTGTCTTCAAAGTTAAAACTTTTTAAGGGAACGCCCATCACAAGCCCATTTTTGACAATGAAGTTCATCTTCCGAAGATGAATATGCCCCATTCTCCTGTGCCATAACTCTGATTCTGATTCGCTTGCTTTTGTCATTAAACAAGTTTCTCCGGTGGCCATTTCAGTAGACCTCATGTCCATCACATATGTATTCGTTTCACGTGGAGCTTTCATAACTATCCATTCGTCTGGTATTTGAAAACCAGGCTTCAATACGATCGCTTCATTCTTCGTGAAATGGACAGTGTAATCTTTATCACAAATCTGCGACACACTCAGCAGATTGTGCTTTAATTCCTCCACAAAGTTCACATTCTCCAGTGTCATTCTCCCATTCGACACTGTTCCTCTACCAGTAATCCTTCCTCCGCTCTCACCAGCAAAACTAACTCTTGCTCCCTGAACAGGTTTTAAATCTTGCAACAAGTGTTTGTTGCCCGTCATGTGCCGGGAACAGCCGCTATCTACAATCCAAAGACTGTTGGCAGCCCTGTTCAACTGTTCCTGCACAATAAAACAAAGAGTTAGAATCTTGGGAACCAAGACCAATTGGTCTTGGATCGATACATCCCGTACCCTGGCTTTCTCAAGTTAGCATCAGGATAATTTCTGTAAGTCCTGTTAGAAAATCTCCTTGCAGATTGAGTGTAATGCCTCCCAAACCTATATGAATTGAAAGTGTTATATCTTGTGGTTTGGTTGAAAAACTGAGGTTTGTTTTTATGAAAACTTGAATTAGATACATTTTGGCACTTTGTAAAGTTTTCATTTTTAGCAGTAACAAAATGACGCTTATCCTCAGTTTTATTTGGCCTCACACCTCTGAATCTCGGCTTCAGAGGGCAATCTGCAACTAGATGTCCTAATTTGTTACATCTAAAGCAACACCGACTCTCCTTTTTCTTGTCAAATGTTGGTTTGGATGTAGAGGCAGTGTTACCAGCCGTTCGTCTCATATAAGGTGGGACGTACGGATTGAGTGGAGAACTCTTTTTAGAAGTTTTATTTTTATCTCCACCGGTGGGTAACCTTACCTTCTCTTTTGTCTGACCAGATTCAGACAACTTATCCGATTCCGATGAGACTGGACTCGAGACAGAAACTTTCACATTTGAAACAGGCGAACTCGTTTCGCCACAGCTAACACTCGGTTCTATATTTGTAACCTTGATGGGAGTTGTCTGAGTAACCTCGAAATCAACAGATTTCTGAACACTCGGATTATAAGTATAGTTGTGGTTAAAGGGTGGTGGAACTTCGTGATAACCGATTCCTCCCCTCTTTGCAGAGATACCTTGATCACTCACGAGGTGATCAAGGATGGCCGAGGAATTCCTGAACTGCTCAAGTTTGCGGTTCAGTTCCACCACCTTCACCTGGTGGTCAGCAATCTGTTTATCCCGATCAGCAATCAATTTAGTTTTTTCTTCTAAAACTTCATAACTAAGATCAATTATTTCAATTTTCTCAGCAAGTTTAGTTTTTAAGCTTTGAATGTCTTTTTCACATGCTTTTATTTTAATTTTATAACTGTTTTCTCTTGCTTTAGTAAAATGGTGATCTTCTTTAATAGTTTTAAAATCAGCATCTAAACGGACGTACTGATCAGTTATTGTTGTTAGTTGCTCAGACAAATTCTCACAACTAGTACAAATATTCTTAGTACTTACCTCGGAGCGATTATCCTTGTCATCTGCCATGAATGCGGTTTCTTCTTCAGTAGCTTTCTCATTTCCATCAACCTTCTCACATTCTTCAACTTCAGCCTCAGCCATGTTTGCTTGCTCACCAGATTCATTAGAATGCAGGTTCCAGTTGTACTCACCTGCTTCTCTGGTCAACATGGCATTAATCTCTCTGTTAACTCCAGAGTGTTGTGTAGGCCGACCTTGTCCTCGTTCAACCCTCTCATTCCTACATTCTTTGGCAAAGTGCCCGTATTGTTGACAATTATAGCACCTTACCTTAGATTTGTCGAATCCAGGCCTACCACCAACAAACTTTCTCCCAGTTTTCTTCATAAACCGTTTAACTCGCCTCACAATCATTGCCATTTGCCATTGCAAATCCATCCCCTCCAGATCATCAGCATCGATCTGGTCGTAATCCTCATCCAGAACAGCAGGGTCCACAATCTTCCCCTGGATGTAGTTTTCATAGGAAGCAATAAATGATGCATAGACTGCAAACTGCTCTTCAGCAGATTTTACACTCATAGGCATCTTGGAATAATTATTGCTTGAGGCATTTGCAGAGAAACCACTTGTGGATGCTTGAGGCTTTGAAGTACTTGATCCTCCAGCAACGAAACAGACATCACCGTTCGAGTTTACAGAAACGTTTCCTTCATGAGAAGAGTCAGAACCTGACTCCCCTTTTGAGTAATAAGCAGCTGATTCAGGCCTCGAACTTGAGCCTGAGTTAACCTTTGCACCATACATACCAGTGTCTTGTATCTGATCTGTTGGTGTTTCTTTTCGAACCATATTAAGCTCATAAGTTCTGAGCTTGTTTACTGCCGTTTCCAGATCATAATTAGGAAAGTCTCTGTCTTCCCTCATAAGAACGGTGTACATTTCCCACTTCGGTGGGAGAGCATCGAGAAGCTTTTCAACGATCTCTTCTTCTCGGTAAGCAATCGAATAATTGCTAAGCTCTGTCATTAGATCATAGTATCTGGTGATAATATCATCCAGTGATTCGTTCTTCAAATATTTGAAGACGGAGAACTGAGTCTTCAAAAGTTTAATCTTTGATGCACGGATACCCACGTTCCCCTCGAATCTATTTTCAAGAGCATCCCAAAGCTCTCTCGCAGAAGTGTACTTTCGGAACGTATGGAGAACCTCTTGAGGAAGTGCCATAGTTATAGCAGCATGGGCCTTGCTCTCGGCCTCACACATTTTCTTTTCTTCGTCCTCCATTTTGCTATACTTCTTAACCACATCACGACCTTCGTATTGCATAGTTGGAGGGATATATCCATCCTGGATGCACACCCACATTTTTGCATCCTGATATTTAATGTATTGGATGAATCTGTCCTTCCATGCCACGAAGTCAGTTCCTTTCATTAACCTCGGGGCCTTAGTGGCTGACCCCGCTTCTACTTCCATCTTGACTAAATCGGAGATGTTAATTGACATCTTTGCGAAAACACGAAAACCCGAAAATTTAAAAAAAAATCTTCCAAACAGCACAGTAGGCGAAGTTAAGAATAACTTCGCTTGAAAGTTAACTTCGCTGGAAAGTGTAACTTTGCTGGGTCATAAATTCGCTTGACTGGGCGAAGTTAA
Source organism: Bidens hawaiensis (assembly GCF_021521415.1). Taxonomy (NCBI): domain Eukaryota; kingdom Viridiplantae; phylum Streptophyta; class Magnoliopsida; order Asterales; family Asteraceae; genus Bidens; species Bidens hawaiensis. The sequence continues at coordinate 392,284 of NW_027492623.1, read as the reverse complement.
GAATAACTTCGCTTAGAAAGAGCGAACTTAGGAGGTAAGCGAACTTGGGAGGTAAGCGAAGTTGAGGATAACTTCGCTTAGGCGAACTTATGAGGTAGGCGAAGTTGTGGTTAACTTCGCTTAATCCTTATATCTTCGCCGAAACCCTACTTCCTGTGACGGCAACTTCGCCTGAAGAACGGTAACTTCGCCCGATGAACAAGGAAACTGTTCAGATCTGATTTCGTCAATCTAGCAGTTTCCGATCGATGTAATGGCTTGAAAATGACTGTCAAACACGAGTATAACACAATCCCAATAAAAACACGTCCCGCGAATAGGTCAAACGAGACGTTTTCTACACCCGCGTGAAATCCCGAACCTCACAATCGAGCCGATGGCTCTGTACCAATTGAAGGCTCCCGGACGGATCGTACACGGGATGTCGCTATCTGCGCAGGTGCGGAATCCCTGCGTAGTTAGATACGAGTGCAGAATATGTAAATCAAACACAGGAGCAATGAACGAACACGTTATATTGATAACCGAACACGTGACTCGAGGTCACTATTACAGACACTGACTAGCAAACACGTAACACTCGAACTCAACAACTGAAACGAAACCTAACCAACAACTTAAACTGTTACGGTGAACAGTATATAAACACGACAACTTCGCCTCAGGCGAAGTTGTCAATAACTTCGCTTGTTCAACAAGTTCGCCTGAGCGAACTTGTTGACAACTTCGCTTGGTACAAAAACATAAACATAATCAAAACATAATTACATTACAGACTCGATTACAAATGGTAAACTATGAACTACTGACACACATGTACCAACAGACTCCCCCTTGGCAGTAGCTTCATATCTTGATCTTCAAATCTTGAGTCTTGTAATCTTGCATCTCTACGCGTGCGCTCCCTCTCTAACACACACCGACACCACCCGTTGATATTTCCTAGCTTGATCCTTCCAAGCAGGAATGTAGAAGATCTTCTTCTCGTTGAGCACCTTCAGATCAGCCTGCGATAGATTAACAAGATGCATCGGGTCGTAAACCCTAAGCACTTCTTGTTCATCCTCATCTTCCATTACCGCTTCAGCTGTCTCACAGTCCACAAACCACCATTTTAGGTCTTTGAGCACGTCCTTGGGCATGAGCTTCATCGGTACTTCTTTAAGGCACCGGATCGGTTTATATTTCATAACCATCCAAGGTTTTCCATCAGCTCTCAGACCTCTATCCTTGTCTTCGACAAGTTTCCCCTTTTGTGGTCTCATCAGCTCAAACTTCTTCTCCTTAATACACTCCTTCCACACGATCTTCCCGATGATTCTAGCCATGTTGTCTTCACTTCGGTTTATCAATCCCAATCTGGCTAAATCTTTTACCTCACATTCAGGCAGTGTGTTTAAAGATCTCAACGTTCTTCTGAAGTACTGAATTCCATCGTATCTTTTGATCACGAAGAGCCGCAGCTGCTCATCATATATCCAGCAGATAATACCTTTCTTTGCTTCTGCGTATCCCTTAATATTGTAACTCTTTTTGAACATTTTAGGGATCGCCGGCTTCTTCGTCTTTATGAACCAGTGAGCACAACCCTCCTTCCAATTCGGTTGTTCCTCCCATTCAGTATCTTCCACCACGCTCTCATCACCCAACTCTGGTCTCTCAACCTCCGGAATCTCGTGTTCCACGGAGTCATCTACAATCTCCCCTTCCTCTATCACGTTTTCAACAGTAATTTGCTCACCGATCTTCTCAATCTCATCAACCGGCAGCACATCTTCTTCAATCATAAACTCATCATCCTCCTCATCCAGCTCTTTCAACGCGTCTATAACATCTTCAACATCAGCATCATCATTAACATCTACCACGTCGTCACCGGCTGCGCTTGCAGACTCCCCCTCAGCTGTGGAAGCCTCAAGAGCCTGAGAGGTTCTTGGCAGCTCACCACCTGCACCTTCCGGTGCATTGGGATCATCGTCTTGATCTTCTCTCCGTTTTGTCCTCAACTCATCTCCCCTACAAGTCTTCTCCCCCTGAGATGCCAAGAATGCCTTGAAGGCATCTATTACTTTTCCGTGTTCAACCAGGAGGGCTGCTTGTAGTCGATTGGATTCCACTAGGCGTTCAATGGTCTTTGACTATACATCAACAATCCGCTCTAGCGATGTAATCCTTTCGGAATCTGAAGTAGGCGTTGGAGTAGGCGGGACATCAGCAGCATAAGTGACCGCAGGTGGTACACTTGGTAACCCTGCAGTAGTAGTGACGGTCGACTCAACAAATCGTGCAACTACCACCGGTGGAGTAAGCGATTGGGGTGGTAGAGACACAACTGCTGGGGCCGACGTCTCGACAGCAGTAACCTGTGCTGTAGAAGGAATAAGAGACATACCAGACAAGGCAGGTGGAGCAAAACGTACCAGCCTCGAAGATTCTCCAGCTCCCGAACCCATACCTGTCCGTTCTCTTCGTGAACGTCTGAGCACAATCTGAACTGCTTCCTCTTCATCAACTTCCTCATCATCCTCGTCAACAGTTCTCGGCCTCTTTCCAGTAGTTCTCTCCCAAGACACCATCAGTCGTCTCGCTTCAGCAAATGTTTCGTCAAGATCGGAGTCAGCTACCGAAGTAACTGCTCTAGTAACCTCCATGACCTGAGAACCTGAGACCTCCATATCAAACAATCCATGGCCGCTAAAAGCAGCATCAAGATCGACATCTTCATCAGTAGGCACAGCAGGAGATGCAGCAGCTGGCACAGCAGCAGAGGCAACAGTAGATACAACAGGCGCAGCTGGTACAGCATGGGGTGCTGCCGCCTGATGTGGCTGTGGGTCTCTGAACTCGTCCCCTCCTGCAGGAACATACCCCGGGTTGATAAGATACCCGAACAGTGGAGTATGCCTGGGACGCAGCTCAGGCTTGCTACGTGTGCTCGAAGTCCGGCACTGAGCAAAGATACGCTTCGTCACACATTCGACGTATCTAATAGGGTGTCTCTGCGGTAGCGACGGAGCGACATGATTAAGAATCATTTGTAAGAACCGAGGATACATAATAAATCGCTCGCGCGCCACCGCCCTCCTCTGACGATCAATCTCGTAAAATATCACCTGACTAAAAGAATATCGTCTGTTGTAAGTCAGCGCAATCATGGCTGACTGCATTGTCGCGCCCATCCCATCCGTTCCTGCCTTCCTCCCAGACATGCATACAATCAAGACATGCATTAGGAAGCGCCACTGATCCAGTAAAAAACCTTTCCTTCTCTGTGTGTCCCCCAACGGACCTGAATAACCCATCCTCAGGTACGCCCCATCACGAAAAGGAGCTACGAACTCCGTTGGGTCATCCCTTGTTTCTTCACCAAACTGCAGAGCCAACCGTATATCTTCCGAGGAAAACTGCACATCATGACCATTGACGGTTGCTCGCATCACCGGGGGCTCAGGCCTGCAATCATAATAAACCGTCTGCCAAAAGTCTTCTATGTTAGGCAGTGAAATGGGCAGGGTATTTGTGATCGCATGAAAGATCCTTGAGCGCTGGAGAAACGTGATTATCTCCCTGTAGTCTTCCACACCTCTTGCGTCTGGATCTAACGTGATGTATTGGTTGTGGGCCGGAAAGAACTGTCGTTGATCATCACCGTCGTCACCACCAGCACCGCCAACAGCAGCCATATCTGCACAAAACGAAACAAGTTAGACAACGTTTAAGCAACTCACAAGTTCGCTTTGTACCACGAGCAAAGTTGTGATTAAACCTGTACAGGCGAACTTAAAGGTGAGGCGAAGTTGGGAACAACTTCGCGTCATCTGTAAGTTCGTCTAAAAACTGTTAAGTGAATTGGTATAGGCGAAGTTGATGATAACTTCGCCTTATCACAACATCGCCTCAGGCGAATTTGAGTTCAAGGCGAAGTTAAAAATAACTTCGCCTCAGGCGAAATTAAGCTTCAGGCGAAGTTGTGGATAACTTCGCCTTAGGCGAAATTAAGCCACAGGCGAAGTTGCGGATAACTTCGCCTAAACCCTAACTTCGCCTGAATCTGAAACGGCGACTGTTCAGATTCATAAGGCCTAGATCCGATGTTTTCGCAACGATTTGACGATCCAGGAGTGAAGAACAACATATATTAATGGTTTTGAGACGTAAAGTTCGTCCATGAACACGTATCACAAGGTTGAAAAACTAGGTTTTGAAGGTCCGACGACCCGCGGTCTCGAACCGGGTAAAAACTATAAAGAACGAGTATGTTTGTGAAAGATATCGACACCACATACCGTCAATGAATAATAGAAACTGGAATCAAAGATCGAAAACGGAAACAACTCTAGTTCGCCGGAATTTTTGTAAGTTCGCCGGAAATAATTTGAGAATAATGATACTGTTACTGTTTAAAAGTCCTTATATAGGGCAGAGTTTGTTCAGGCGAAGTTACGCTTAACTTCGCCTAGGCGAAGTTAAGCACAACTTCGCCGAATTCAACAACTTCGCCCGTAATTTCAAAATCAACCCTTTAAGTTTGAAGAATCTTGCACTTAACATTAGAAGCTTCCAAAAAGAGTTAAACAAATATGATCATGTCCAAGTAACCAGTTATACAATAATACAACTACAAAAATAGAAAAACTTATAAAAATTTAACGAAATAAGGGATCAAATTTCAGTCTAGTTAGGGACCACCACGTTTTTAGAAAAGATCCTAACAGGAATCATACTAACTACGTGACTGTCACTTGGATCCGTGTTTAGCTGTATTATGACATAGAGAAACAGGTTGTAGGCATGTAAATAACTTAAATGGTTTTCATCGTTTCTGTGATACGGATTAAGGTTCAGTTAAACTCAAAATTTAAGTGGGCAACAACTCAGAGATAATGATGCCTTCTATCTATTCTCAAGGCGTATTTGGCTATACCCAAGTCATCCCGAATTGACTTCGACCCATAGTGTCTGATTAACTTGTAAATACTCGTTGTCTGCCTCTCGTTCTATTCTTACTCCAGAATTGAGAAGTCTTGATTGTTACACTGACTCATAAGTACTGAAAAATATACATGTATATATATATATATATATATATATATTTTTTTTTTTTAACTATACATACTTATAGACTTCGGAGTACTAAACCACTGCAAGTCCCGAATCTGGATCACTGCAGTGTCTTGAAATGCTTTCTTCACGGGAATCAGAACACTCACGGGCTCGTGTATGACTGGGTAGTCGCTTTTCTGCCTATCATTCGGAAAGATATGTATGAAGACATTCAAAACTCTTAATGAGTTTCCACGTAAATTCGAGTAGTTTAAGTTAGTATCACATACACTTTTACGCACCATCAAAATTACCATGACATACAATGACTGTTCTAAAGCCTTTTAAGCTTAATAACTTCACTAGTTAAGCACACACAATCAGTATATATATCATTTTCCAAGGTTGGATCAATTTTCTGTTAAACAAGCATTGAACTTCTTACGAAGTATTAGACTTGAAAAGTAATTTCATTTCCCCATAAAATTTTTATTTCAATCGCCCCGATCACTTCAAAGTCTTCAGGTAAACGGCAATCCTGAAGATCCAATGGATCAACTGGACCGACCACATAGAAGTATGTGTCCTTCTTACTAAGAATGACCGACTAATTTTCAGCAATTGAAAGAACACACGTCATAACTGCCCCGATCACTTTCAGTCTTCTGGTTAATGGCGATCCTCATTCTCTAAGTCGAACCGAGGAGAAAACATATCCGAGGATATGTCCATCAAACTGAGGTAACCGACTAATTTTAAGCATAATCATAAACATAATTACATTACAGACTCGATTACAAATGGTAGACTATGAACTACTGACACACATGTACCAACAACTTCGCTTACATCCAAAACACAAATCCAACTAACTCGATTACATACACTATATACTGAACTACTGACATCATGTACCAACAGACTCCCCCTTGGCAGTAGCTTCATATCTCTATCTTCAAGCACGTGTCTTGTAATCTTCAACAATCTTGTATCTTTCATCTTCAAGCATGAACTCCTTCTCGTACACAAACTGACACAACTCTTTGATATTTCTTCGCTTCTTCTTTCCAAGAAGGAATATAAAATATCTTTTTCTCGTTCAGCACCTGCAGATCAGCTTGAGACAAATTCACCAAGTGCATCGGATCATACACTCTCAGCAGCTCTTGTTCATCTTCATCCTCCATTACTGCCTCAGCTGTTTCACAATCTACATACCACCACTTCAGATCTTTGAGCACATCCTTGGGCATTTGTTTCATCGGCACTTCTTTTAGACACCGGATCGGCTTATACTTCATGATCATCCAAGGCTTGCCATATACTCTCATTCCTCTATCTGTGTCTTCAATAAGCTTTCCTTTCTGTGGTTTCAACAGCTTGAACTTTTTCTCCTTTATACTTTCCTTCCATACTATCTTCCCAATGACCCTAGCCATATTATCATCACTCCTGTTTATTAACCCCAATCTGGCTAAGTCCTTCACTTCATATTCAGGCAACGTATTCAACGATCTCAATAGCCTCTTGAAGTACTGAACACCATCATACCTTTTAATCACAAAGAGCCTCAACTGCTCATCATATAACCAACATATAATCCCCTTTTTCGATTCAGCATAACCCCTAATGTTGTAACTTTTCTTGAACCTAGTAGGGACCGCCGGTTTCTTCGTTTTTACGAACCACTGAGCGTAGCCTTCTTTCCATCTTGGCTGCTCTTCCCATTCCGTCTCATCGCTTCCCATATTTTGACCTATATCTGCCTTATCAACTTCCGGAATCTCATGCTCAACATTCTCTTCTACAATCTCTCCTTCTTCAATCTCACTATCAATAACAATCTCATCACCAATCTTCTCTATCTCTTTAACCGGTAACACATCGTCATCACACATAACATCATCATCCATCATCTCATCAACATCCACGACCACCACATCATCACCTGAACCGCCAACTGCACTCGTTGACTCCCCCTGAGATGTGGAAGTCCCAAGAGCTTGTTCAGTTCTTGGCAACTCTCCACCTGCACCTTTCGATGCATTGGGATCATCGTCTCGATCATTACGCTTCTTAGTCCTTAGCTCATCACCCTTACAGCTCATCTCCCCCTGAGATGCCAAGAACAGTTTCAAAGCATCAATTATTTTACCATGTTCGATCAGCAGGGACGACTGTATCTGATTCTCTGCAACGAGGCGCTGAATAGCATAGGTCTGGATAAGATTTACCCTTGATTGTTCTGCCACGACCCTTTCAAGCGCTGCTATTCGTTCCGAGTCGGATAAAGTTGCATCGAAATCAAACCTCAGATGTGATATATCTTGAGTGTACTGAGGAGGGATTTCCAACGTAACTGGGACCTCAGAAGTAGGTGTAAACGTAACCGCAGGTGGTATCGTAACTGACAACCCTGCAGTAGCCACCACTGTCGACACAATAAATCTTGCCACGACCTCCGTTGGAGTAAGAGTTGGAGGTGGCAAAGATACAATCTCCGGAGTCGATAGCTGGAATGTAGTGGGTGGGAGGCCGAATGAGGATGAGGTAGCCACCACTGGAACATCCGTGGCGCTTGGCCTTGTAACTGGCAATGATGAAGGAACTATAGTCATACCAGACAGTGCGGGTGGAGTGAAACGTACCACCCTTGAGCTCTCACCAGCTCCCGAACCTGCACCTGTCCTCTCCCTTCTCGATCTGTGGACCAACTGATGTATATCTTCCTCAAAATCTGAATCACTGTCATCATCGTCTCTCTTTCTCTTCCCTTGAATCCTTTCCTGTGTTACTAAGATCCGTCTCGCTTCAGCCACATCATCATCTGACGAGTCAGAATCAGCCACCGTCGTAGCTGCCCTAGCAACGTCCATACTAGTAACCCGGGCTACCGAGACCTGTACCTCTTCTTCAGGATCAACACGCTCCATATCAAAAAATCCTTGACCGCCTAACGTAGCATCAAGGTCTACAGTCTCCTCCGGTGTCACAACAGGAGCAGCAGATATAGCTTGTTGTACCTCAGGTGGTTGAGGTGCTCCAGCCTGTTGTGGTTGAGGATCCCGAAACTCGTCCCCACGAGCTGGAACATACTCTGGGTTGATCAAGTACCCGAATAATGGAGTATGTCGAGGACGGAGCTCAGGCTTGCTTCTTGCACTCGATGATCTACACTGAGCGAAGATCCTCTTGCTTACACTTTCCACATATCTAATTGGGCGGCGCTGAGGTTACGTGGGAGCAACATGATTCAAGATCATCTGAAAGAATCTTGGATACATAAGAAATCTCTCACGCGCCACCGCTCTTCTTTGACTATCTATCTCGTAGAATACCATCTGACTAGAGCTGTAACGCTTATTGTAAGTCAGTGCAGTCATCGCCGACTGCATGGTCGCACCCATACCATCTGTACCAGCCTTTCTCCCTGACATACACACGATCATCACGTGCATGAGAAAGCGCCACTGGTCTAGCAAGAACCCCTTGCGTCTCTGAGTATCCCCCAAAGGACCAGAATATCCCATTCTCAGAAACGCACCATCTCTGAATGGAGCCACAAAGTCGGTAGGATCGTCTCTCGTTTCATCCCCAAACAGTAAAGCCGCCCTGATCTGTTCAGACGAGAACTGAACTATCTGATTATTAACCGTTGCACGCATAACCGGGGGCTCGACTCGACAGTCATATTCCACTGTCTGCCAGAAATCTTCAATGTTTGGCAAAGATATCGGCATGTTGTGGTAATCGCGTGGAATATACGCGAGCGAAGTAGAAACATGATGATCTCGCGGAAATCATCAACACCGCTCGCATCCGGGTCCAATGTGATGTACATGTTATGCCCCGGGAAAAACTGTCGTTGGTCATCTCCACCTTCATCACCACCTGCACCACCTGCTCCAGCTACAGCTACCATTTCTGCAACAAAAACAGACTAAGTTAGAGAAACGTCGAGGCAAATCACAAGTTCGCCTGTTACCATGAGCGAAGTTATGATTTATTCTGTATAGGAGAAGTTAGAGGTGGGGCGAAGTTGGGAACAACTTCGCTTCAACTTGAACTTCGCCTGATAAATGTTAAGTAAAAAGGGCCAGGCGAAATTAATGATAACTTCGCCTAACCACAACTTCGCCTCATATACTATTACATAATTAATTATCTGGCGAAGTTAAACCTCAGGCGAAGTTACGGATAACTTCGCCTAAACTGTAACTTCGCCGGAATATGAATCGGCAACAGTTAGACGTTTAATACGACGTGTAGTTGGTGAATTTGGAGATTGAGGATCTCGTAAAACATGTTTTTAAGACGATCTAGACGATCAAGTTGATTACGACCACGTAATAACAGGTTTGAAAATCGGGTGGTGAGGTTTCGAAAGAACGAGGTCATGAAACGGATCGAAACGACCTTAGATTTACATCAATGACAGTGAATATACTTTATATCGACACTACACACCTTGAAATCGGATTAGTATTGAGAAAAATAACACAGTGGATTCGAGATGTAACTTCGCTTAGGGTTCTGTGTATAAGTTCGCCTGGTTTGAAAATAATGAAAAGCTTTGACCAAGAATTTCTTTATATAGGGTCAGAGTTATACAGGCGAAGTTATGGATAACTTTGCCTATTGCAGGCGAAGTTATGGATAAGTTCGCCGGTATTAAACTTTACAAAACAAACCCCTATAATTTGAACAATTTTCAATTAAGTTTTTAAAACATCCTTTAAAGAGTTAACTGATACGATCAAGACCAAGTAACCAGATATAAAATCATACAACTACATTAGTAGAAAAAATTTTAAAATTAAAGTACACGGGATCAAATTTCAGTCTCAACAGGTACTACCACGTTTTAGAAAAGATCCGAACAGGAATCATACTAATTACGTGACTGTCATATAGATCCATGTTCAGCTTTATTATGACATAAAGAAACAGGTTGTAAGCAGGTAAATAACTTAAAATGGTTTTCATCGTTTCTGTGATACAAGTTAGGTTCAATTAAGCTCAAAATATAAATGGGCAACCTCTCAGAGATTATGATGTCTCCTATCTATTCTCAAAGCGTATTTGGCTTTCCCCAAGTCACCCCGAGTTGACCTCGACCCGTAGTGTCTGATTAAATAGTAAGTACTCTTCGATCTTTAGACTCTTCTTCCCGTTCTCTATCTTGCATCTTGATTGAGAAGTATTAACATTATGAACTCTAGAATGTCTCAATAACACCCATTTTTTTAAGTATTTACACAACTTCAGAGTAGTAAACAACTGCAAGTCCCGAATCTGGATCACTGCAGTCTCTTGACACGCTATCTTCACGGGAATCAGAACACTCACGGGCTCGTGTATGACTGGGTAATCGCTTTTCTGCCTATCATTCGGAAAGATATATGCGGAGACATACACAACTCTTAAGGAGTTTCCACATAAAATCGAGGAGATTTAGTTAGTATCACTTCTACTTTTACGCACCATAAAAAGCTACCATGACATACAATGACTGTTCTAAAGTCTTTTAGGCCTAATAACTTCACTAGTTAAGCACACAGAATCAGTATATCTATCACTTTCCAAGGTTGGATCAATTTTCTGTTAAACATAGTAAAGGAACTTCTTATGAAGTAATAGACTTGAAAAAGAATTTCATCTCCCATAAAAAATTTTAACTTCTATCGCCCCGATCAAGTCGAAGTCTTCAGATAAACGGCTATCCTGAAGATCCAATGGATCAGCTGGACCGACCACATACAAGTATGTGTCCTTCTAACTAAGTATGAACGACTAATTTTCAGCGAAAGAATAAAAACACATCATAAACCGCCCCGGTCACTTTCAGTTATCTGGTTAATGGCTATCCTCATATTCTACAAGTAGAAATGAGGACCAAACATATCCGAAGATATGTCCTTCAAACTGAGGCAACCGACATAATTCTAAGCGATAGTGACGTTTTTTTTTTTTTTTTTTTAAACAAAAACGAAAAACACGGTTACTCGGGATTGATCATCCCATTCAGCTCAACAAGGTTTTGAAAACGAGATTTGTCAAACGCTTTAGTAAACAAGTCAGCGAAATTATCTAACGTATCAACCTTTTCGAGCACAATCAGTTTCTTCTCAGCACAATCCCGTATAAAATGATGACGGATGTCAATGTGTTTAGTTTTGCTATGCTTTACGGGATTGTTAGTTACTGAGATAGCAGCAGTGTTATCTATGCAAATAGGAGTATGAGTGAAATTCAGACCGTAATCGCGCAATTGCTGTTGTATCCAAAGAACCAGGGAGCAGCAGTTCGATGCTGCCATGTATTCTACTTCACAAGTTGAAATGGCGACTGAGGTCTGCTTCTTGCATTGCCATGACACTAATCTGCCTCCAAGAAACTGACATCCACCTGTTGTTGACTTCTGATTCTGATTGCACCCTCCATAGTCAGAATCTCTGTAGGCGACCAACTCCAGGTCTCCTCCTCTTGTGTACCACAACCCTAGCTTAGGCTTGCCTTTGAGATATCGCAATATCCTCTTCGCACCCTTCAAGTGAGATTCCTTTGGGTTTGCCTGAAAGCGAGCACAAAGACAAACTGCAAACATAATATCAGGCCTAGAAGCAGTTAAATACATTAAAGAACCTATGATTGCCCGATATTGGGTGGGGTCCACATCTGCATCGTTGTCTGAATCAGCACCCAATTTATGGTTGACGCAGACTGGAGTATCAAATGGAGTGATGTCCTCCATCTTGAAGCGTTTGAGAACGTCTTAGACATAGTTAGTCTGATGAATGAACATCCCATCTTTCTTCTGATCAACCTGCAATCCTAAAAAGAAAGTTAGTTCACCCATAGCACTCATTTCAAACCTCTGTTTCATGATGGCCTCAAATTTCTGACATATGGCGACTTTTGATGCAGCAAAGATGATGTCGTCCACGTAGACTTGCACCAGAAGAAAGTCGCTTCCTTTTCTCTTAAAGAACAGTGTGCTATCAATCTTTCCCTTTTCAAATTCATTCTCAAGCAAGAAATCGGATAGAGTTGAGTACCAGGCACGAGGGGCCTGATGTAGTCCATATAGAGCTTTACTTAGCTTGTACTCGTGATCAGGAAAGTCTGGGTCAGTAAAACCCGGAGGTTGCTCAACGTACACTACCTCATCAACTTTACCGTTAAGAAACGCACTTTTCACGTCTAACTGGAACACCTTCATCTCCTTGTGTGCAGCAAATGCCAAAAACAATCGAATCGCTTCTAATCTCGCCACAGGAGCAAACACCTCATTGTAGTCAATCCCCCCTTGCTGATTAAAACCTTTTACAACCAGCCTTGCCTTGTTCCTGATAATTATCCCTTTCTCATCTCTCTTGCATTTGAAAACCCATTTTGTGCCAATCGCATGCACATTTTTCGGTTTTGCAACCAAATTCCATACCTCCATCTTCTTGAACTGGGCTAACTCTTCTTGCATGGCTTCGACCCACGAGCTGTCCTTGAGAGCCATTTGATAGTTCTTTGGTTCAATCTGGCTGATGAAGCAGGTGTACAAGCATTCGTTAATGATGCCTGTATCTTTAAAGCTTGTGTAAACACCGGTGTGCTCATTCAAGCTTTGTCTTGTTTGTATACCGTCGGACAGATCACCTATCACGTTCTCCAAAGGGTGATTTTTGTGAACTCTCGTAGTCGGAACCGAACTGACTTGCAGATTGTCTTCCAGGTTCGAAGGTAGCTCATCAATGGGTGATTGTTGTTGTTGAGAGTGAAACGGATTGAAGAATTCCTCTTCTGTAGAGGCAGCAAGGGTATCGACAGAATTTGACGAGGAAGGTTGACATTCATCGTACTGCGGTCGTTGCACAAAGTTGTCTTCCTCACCATAAAGCATCTTCGTAGCAATTCTCTCATCAACTTCTGCACAATCCAAGTAAGGCATGTTAAAAAGATTTAAAAAGCCTATCATAGTCGAAAACCCCAGCGGGTCCCGTGCTTGGTATTGGTGATTTGTAACTTGTGATATCAGAGTTACACACCACCTCAACCTTGTTGGTCGATAGATTAAAGACTCGTCTGTTGGGAGTCCCAACAACATATCCGACCATAATACCTTCGTCGGCTATCTCACCAAATTTTGAGTTCGTCTTTAATATCGAACACGGGGACCCGAATGGTTCGAGACCACTCAAGTTGGGTTTCTCCCATGCATAAGTTCATAACATGTTTTATTCAATCTTTTAACAGTTAAAACTCTATTAAGGATATAACAGGCTGTTGTGACAGCTTCAGCCCAGAACACGACAGGAAGTTTCGAATCAGCCAGCATGGTTCTGGCTCCCTCAATTAGCGTTCTGTTCTTCCTCTCAGCCACCCTATTTTATTGTGGAGTATACGGGGCGCTCTACTGGTGGTCTATCCCTTTCTGTAAGCAGAAGATCTCCATCTGATAGTTTTTGAACTCTGTTCCATTGTCACTCCTGATGTATTTAACCCGTTTCACCTTTATATTCTCAACCTTGGTAATCAAATTTATTACCATCTGAACCGTTTCATCCTTTGACTTCAGGAAATATACCCAAGAGTATCGAGAGAAATCATCAGTTATCACCAAGCAGTATGATGTTCCTCCAAGGCTTTTTACATTCACGGGACCGAAGAGATCCATGTGAAGTAGGTCTAGGGTACTGACAATTGAATTAACCTTCTTGGTGTGATGAGCTTTCTTGTGTTGCTTTCCCTTTTTGCACGATAAGCATTGATCTGCAAAGTTGAAATTCTTCAAGGGAACACCCAGCACCAGCCCATTCTTGACAATGTAGTTCATTTTTCGAAGATGAATATGCCCTATTCTTCGATGCCATAACTCGGACTCCGATTCAGTTGCTTTTGACAGAATACAAGATTCTTCTGTTGCCATCTCAGTCGACCTCATGTCCATAACATACGTATTCTTTTCCCTTGGAGCCTTCATTACTATCCATTCCTCTGGTATCTTGAAACCAGGATACAGCACGATCGCTTCATTCTTGGTAAAGTGCACTGTGTAATCTTTGCCACAGATCTGCGATACACTCAGCAGATTATGTTTCAGTTCTTCAACGAAATTCACTTTCTCTAACGTCATTTTACCATTAGTCACTGTCCCAATTCCAGTAATCCTTCCACCACTCTCTCTAGCAAAACTCACTCTTCCTCCCTGAACAGGTTTCCATTCGTGTAACAAACTCTTGTTACCCGTCATGTGCCAGGAATAGCCGCTATCCACAACCCATAGATTGTTTGCAGCCCTGTTCAACTGTTCCTGCACGATTAAAGCAAAGGATTAAAATCTGGGGACCCAAGACCTATTGGTCTTGGGTCGATACATCCCGTACTTTGGCTGTCCAAAGTTATTATTAGTATGATATCTGTAAGTCCTAAAAGGATACCTTCTTGTAGATTGACTATGAGGCCATCCAAACCTTCGTGAATTAAATGAATTATTACTCATGATTTGGTTGTTAACAGGGAAAAACTGAAATCGATTTCTTTGAAAACCTGGATTAGTCCAATTTCTGAACTTTAATGAGTTTTCATTTTTACCATTACAGTGATTACTGTTAGTTCTGTTCTCAGTTTTCGAAGGCCTCATACCTCTGAATCTCTGCTTCAGAGGGCAATCAGCAATCAGGTGTCCTAATTGATTGCATCTGAAACAACTCATGTGTTCAACTTTCTTATCAATAGTTGTTTTAGATGTTGAGGCTGCATTACTGCCCGTTTGTCTAACATATGGTGGGACATACGGGTTTAGTGGAGAATTCTTTTCATTTGATTTATGTTCCTCTCCACATTTTGGTAATACTGCCTCTTCTTTTGTCTCAATCGACTCGGATGTCTTGTCCGAATTTGATGAGACAGGACTAGGAGCAGAAATTTTAACATTAGAAACAGGCTTACTCGTTTCGCCTTTACTAACTTCTGGATCTTTAATCGTAACCTTAACCGGAACTGTCTGACCAATTTCAACATCAACAGATTTCTGATTACTAGGATCATAAGTATAGTTATGATTATAAGGTGGTGGAACTTCATGATATCCAATTCCTCCTCTTTTAACTGGTGAACTTTGATCACTAACGAGGTGATCAAGTATAGCGGAGGAATTTCTAAATTGCTCAAGTTTTCTGTTTAGTTCCACCACTTTCACCTGGTAATCAGCTATCTGTTTATCCCTTTCAGCTATTAATTTGGTTTTCTCTTCTAACACTTCATAGCTAAGATCAATTACTTGTATTTTTTCAGCTAGACTGGCTTTAAGACTTCTGATATCTTTCTCACTAGCTTTTATTTTTACCTTGTAACTATTTTCTCTAGCTTTAGTGTAATGATGATCTTCTTTTAATGCTTTAAATTGAGCATCCAAACTAACAAACTGATCAGTTATTGTTGTCAATTGTTCAGACAGATTTTCACATTTAGTACACGAGAGTTTAGTACTTACCTCGGAGAGCTGATCTGTCACTTCTGCCAAGTAAGCTTGATTTTCTCCAGTTCCTTTCTCACTTCCTGCAGTTTCGATGTTCGCCAAATTGGCCTGTTGGAACACTTCCTCAACATGCAGATTCCAATTGTATTCTCCGTTCTGTCTGGATATCATGGCCTTATTCTCATTACCACCCCCACTCTGTTGTGTAGACCTGTTTTGACTGCGTTCTACACGTTCATTTGTGCACTCCTTCGCAAAGTGGCCATTCTGTTGACAGTTATAACACCGCACCTTTGACTTGTCAAAACCTGGTCTTTCACCAACAAACTTTCTACCAGTCTTCTTCATAAACCTTTTAACCCTTCTTACAATCATCGCCATCTGCCACTGCAGATCCATCTCTTCCAGATCATCAGCATCGATCTGATCATAGTCTTCGTCTAAAGTTGCAGGGTCAACAATCTTACCTTTAATGTAATTTTCATACGAAGCAATGAAAGATGCATAGAGAGCAAACTGCTGTTCAGCAGATTTAACATTCATGGGCATCTTAGAGTAGTTGTTGTTCGGAACACTTGAGGAAAAACTACCCTTGGTTGCTTGAGGTTTATAAGCATTTGTTCCACCAGCTACAAAACACACATCACCATTCATGTTGAGAGATACATGACCTTCATGTGTTGAGTTAGCGCCCGAGTCTCCCTTTGAGGTGTAAGCAGATGATTCAGACTTTGAACTTGAACTTAAATTAACTTTCGCACCATACATTCCCGGATCCTGAACCTGATCAGTTGGTGTCTCTTTTCGAACCATGTTAAGTTCAAAAGTTCGTAGTTTGTTGACTGCTGTTTCCAAGTCATAGTCGGCAAACTCTTTATCTTCTCTCATCAAGACAGTGTACATCTCCTATTTCGGTGGGAGAGCATCAAGAAGCTTTTCTACGATCTCATCTTCTTTGTAAGCAATGGAATAATTGCTGAGTTCGGTCATCAGGTGATAATATCTCGTGATGATATCATCAAGTGATTCATTCTTCAAATACTTGAACACCGAGAATTGGGTTTTGAGTAGTTTAATCTTGGATGCACGTATCCCCACATTACCTTCAAATCGGTTTTCAAGTGCTTCCCATAGATCTCTAGCAGTTTTATATTTCCTGAAGGTGTGAAGAATCTCTTGTGGAAGGGCCATTGTAATCGCAGCATGAGCTTTGCTTTCAGCCTCATACATCTTCTTTTCTTCCTCTTCCATCTTGTTGTATTTCTTAATCTGTTCACGACCCTCATACAAAGCAGTTGGTGGAATGTATCCGTCTTGAATGCACACCCACATCTTAGCATCTTGGTATTTAACATACTGCTCAAACCGATCTTTCCAAGCCACAAAATCGGTACCCTTAAGCATTTTCGGTGCCTTAGTAGCTGAACCTGCTTCCACTTCCATCTTCACCAGTTCCGTAATATTTATCGAAGTCATCTTTTACGAAAGGAAAACACACAGAAACCCGAAAAATAAAAATTTTATCCTTAACAGTATTGTAGGCGAAGTTGTGGATAACTTCGCTTAAGTCTTAACTTCGCTTGAATTCTTAACTTCGCTCTCCTTTTTAAATTTGCCTGATTTGGCGAAGTTGTGGATAACTTCGTTTAAGTTAAGCGAACTTGTGAGGTAGGCGAAGTTGTGGATAACTTCGCTTGAGATAAGCGAACTTGTGAGGAAGGCGAAGTTGTGGATAACTTCGCTTAACCTTATATCTTCGCCTAAACCCTACAAACAGTAGCGGCAACTTCGCCTGATGAACACGATGATTTTGCAGGTTTGATTTCTGGATTTTGTGAGGTATGTGAAGGTGTAATGGGTTGTTTTTGATGGTGGGAGGTGAGTAGGACACAAAAACTCGGTAAACTCGTCCCGCGAATAGTCGAACGGAACGATTTCTACACCCGCGTGATAATCCCGAACCACACAATCACGAGCAAAAGCTCTGATACCAATTGTAGGTTCCCAGCCGGATCTACACGGAATATCTCGTTCTACGTAGGTGCGGAATCCCTACGTAAGACGATACGAGCGTAGAGGACGATACACGTTAACACGATCAAACACACGTTACAATAAACAAAGACACGTTGTATTGCAACTGGAAACACGTGATTTACTGATCACCGATTACACAACTCGTAAAGTCGTTACAACTCGATTCAATAATTACTAATTAACTCAGCCGTAACCTAGCAGCTTATAAAGCACGACAACTTCGCCTAGCATGTTTAGGCGAAGTTGTCCATAACTTCGCTTGTTCCACAAGTTCGCCTATATCAGCGAACTTGTGAGAACTTCGCTTACATCCAAAACACAAATCCAACTAACTCGATTACAGACACTATATACTGAACTACTGACATCATGTACCAACAGAAACCACTCGGATTTGAGAATGAAAAAATGAGGTTGACATGTTTTGGGCCAAGATGGGTAGCATTAGAGCTACCATTGTGCTAGAGAAGCACACGAAGTCAGATGGAGGAAGGTAAGCAATCCATTGGACCACCAAAACCACCAAATTAGGTAATGATCTAGCTGAATACCTTAACAAAAACTTAGCGTTGACCGGGAAGCAACCCGGGTTTTAGTTTTTATGTACATTTTAGTTTTTTTTATATATTTATATATTACTAATTGTTTATTTCAAGCGTACCACTGTAGAAAAAGGTAAGTGTGGGGATGCCACACCAAAAATCTTAGAATTCGTGGTGTTCGGTGTAGAAGCTATCATTGCCCGGCTTGCTAGTGTTGCTTAGCTTGTAGATCTGTGTGGCTTGCTAGGTCTATGTGGCTTTCTTGGTATGCTTGGCTTGCTAGTGTTTCTTGGTCTACTTGGCTTGCTAGGTCTGTGTGGCTTGCTAGGTTTGCTTGACTTTCTTGCGAGGGGTGGCTAAACTCTCGAAAATTTTATGTGGCTCGTGCTATGAGACAGGTGAACCTTTAACCATTCGTGACGCTCGAGGATTTTTTTAAAAAAATTGTAATGGTACACCGACCTGTTCGAACCACTTGGAGTACGTTAATTATTTGCTAAGGTTAATCCAGGTACATGTATATTTTGTTGTAACTAAATATTTGTGTGTGTAGTTTCTAATAAACCCTCACGAGACCTTGCTCGTCCACCTGGGCTACCGGAGGGTTTAAAGGGCTTGTTGCATATGCTAAATGCAATTGTGATTCTTACGAAAGTGAGTTAGGTCTTTAACATTTTTACTTGCTTAACAAATTTAATTATGAAATTTATTTAAATCGGCTTGGTAATTAAAATTAATAATTTTGCAAACAGATTGAAGACCTATCGTAACAGTTGTGAGAAGCGTGCTTCTACACTTTTGAGAGTCTGCAGATATTGTTGAGTGAGTTGAGGAGACAAGTTCGTCTAGAGCAAGCACGAGTGCACACGAGTTACTTATTGCTATATCAGGTGATTTCATTTTCATAATTTTCTTTGTTTCAATAGTTTGTTTGTTAAAAGTGTAATTGTATAAATTGTTGGGACCATCACATTAAGCCCGGTTTTAAAATTAATAAGCGTTAAATTTTAACCCCGTTCTCGTTAATGTTCTTTTAAATGCTAAATTTTAAACATTAAGGACAATGTTAACCTTAAGTGTGGGGATGTGTAAAAATTGAAATTTTTGCCTCAGAGTACCTTGATTGTGCACAAAAGCCGGAACTGTAATTTTCTAATTGCTATTATTAATGACAAGTAGAGGTCTTTGGTCATGGTCAGTTTTTAAGCTTCTCGAAAGTCTTCATATCAAATTTTTTTCAAAAAGGGAAATTAAAATTGACCATTTAGATAGGGATAGCGAATCATGAGGACAGATACACATGTTTCATATCGGCAACCCATTTTTTCCTGTGCGTGTGTGAGATTTGCCTTATATATAATACACATAATATATATATATACATGTCGTATGAGTGATATTAAGAATGTAACTAGTATGTTCATGATATCTAGAACTTGTTTGTCATATGCAAGTCGAGATCTTAATACCACCACATGTATGAAGAAATAGGACTGTAGAAAACCACATATAATGGCCTTTATATAAAAAAATAAAATAATACTCCCTACCCTACATTATCCCTTAGGGGCCAAGTGTGTGCATTTTACATTTCATTTATTAAACCCATATTATAAGCCATGTTAGACTTGGTATTTTATTAAACCATGTGGATGAAATCCTGGTATGTTAAGAGTTGTATATAAGTTGTTTGTCGAGCATAGTACACAATGTACGTATGTCTGAAGTCAGTTGTTTGTATATATTGATGTTAGTATTTATTAAAAAAATCAAATCGTAAAAACAATGAAAAATGAAAAAAAATAGAAAAACGAAAAAAAAATAGAAAACAGTGAAGAACTCAAAAATAGTCAATGTTTGAGTCAGTATTGGTTGTAAATAAAAGTTAGTGAGTTTGCTTATTCTTTTAGTCGTTTGAATAAATTGGGTTTCATCCACCATACGTCACTAAATAAATCATATTCCATACCCAAACCTAAGCCACAACAAAACCTTTAATCCTATTCTTTATGCATCAGGTGGTTAACAGGTGGAGATATGACCGGCTCGCAAGCTTATTACTTTGTGTTCATACTTGGTATAGAGGGCAGAGAGATACTAGCACACTTTTTGCTGGTCCAGATATTAAATGAGAGGAGAGATATATTTGTGAGGGGTGTGAACATGTGTTTTTTAACCGGAAACAAAGTACACTTGTTTGGGCGGTTCCATTGTTTTAAATGTGTCATTAAATTGTTTGGTGGGTTATCAATCTTAAAAGTATCAATATTGGGAATTGGGTAGGCCCTTAGACCTTACTAATATTAATGATGATAATTGATGAACCATCGATCGAGGTGTATGTGTTGCATGATAGTTTACTTGAGGGCTAGCAAATGATAATTGTGGGGATGTGATAAGTGGATGTTTGGCTGTGACTAATTATTCATAATATTGCATTTTTGGTTAAGTATTTTTGAGAATGCAATTACATTGAGTTGTTTTTGTATTATGTAGTTCAAGATGAGATGAGCTTAAAGTGACAAATTCTATATATAGTGGAAGCTTGGGTTTAGACTTATTCTTACAAATGTCAAGTTCAAACATGCAAAATCAATGAATTAAAATATATGACGGGATAATAAATTATGGAAAGCTACATATTATAAAGTGAGGGTTGCGTTTGAATTAAAAGGAGATTTCTATATGAATCTGCCAAAGACTCGATAAATGTGCTGAACAAATTCATGGGTCCACAAGCTAATTATTAGTAGCCTACAAGCAAGACCACGTGAGGAAGAAAAGAAACGCAGATTGATACGGAGGTTTTTTTTAGACGACAATACAAGTCAAATGCCAGTAGGGTTTTGACACAAGAAAGCTTTCTCTCTACAACTCTTGAATGATTTTTATCGTAATGAAGATACATGGCTAACCCCCTCATGACCACTTCAGGTGTAGGTTTGTGTAAACTTGTTATGATCGGATTCCATGTGCTTTATTGATTAAGGTGCTGTTTGTTTTTGCAGACATAAACTGTCTGCAAGCTGATTTCATCTGTTTTCATGTCTGCAACTGAAGATGTGGTCTGAAGATCTGCAAGCTGAAAATATAAGACTGTTTGTTTTTATAAGCTGATACTGTCTGCATAACTGTCAAACTTATCTCACAAGATAGAAGTCATTTATTCAAGTTACATCTAGTTTTTAGTCTTTGCTTGCCATGCCGATTTGGTTTTGGTGGGTGGTGGAAGGTGGTGGTGGTGGATGGTGGTAGTGGCGGCGGACGGTGGGTAGTGGCGGTGGATGGTGGTGGTGGACAATGGGTGGTGGTGATGGATGGTTTTGGTTGGTGGTGGACGGTGGTGGTGATGGATGGTGGTGGTGGTGGGTGATGGATGGTGGTGGTGGCGGTGATGGATGGTGGTGGTGGTGATGGATGGTGGTGGTGATGGATGGTGGGTGGTGGACGGTGGTGGTGATGGATGGTGGTGGTGGTGGCGGACGGTGGTGGTGATGGATGGTGGGTGGTGGACGGTGGTGGTGATGGATGGTGGGTGGTGGACGGTGGTGGTGGCGGTGATGGATGGTGGTGGTGGTGGCGGTGATGGATGGTGGTGGTGGTGGGTGATGGATGGTGGTGGTGGCGGTGATGGACGGTGGTGGTGGTGGCGGACGGTGGTGGTGATGGATGGTGGGTGGTGGACGGTGGTGGTGATGGATGGTGGGTGGTGGACGGTGGTGGTGGCGGTGGATGGTGGTGGACGGTGGCGGCGGGGTACGGGGGTGGTGGTGGCGGCGTACGGTGGGTGGTGGTGTTGGCGGACGGTGGTAGGGGCAGTGGATGAGAGGGTGGCTGCAAAGGGAGAAGAGTAGGGTTTTTTTGTGAAGATGTTTTAAGCAAGATTTCCTTGCTTTTCTTTTAAGATGAAAGAAGATAACTTCAGATCTGTTTTAAGAAAAAAAACAAACAGTCTTCAAGGGTAATGTCTGCGCGCCTGCAGACATTAGCTCCCTTGAAGATGTTTGAAGAAAAAACAAACACCCCCTAAGACTTGGTTGGATATATTATTTAATCTTGTTTGCTTTATCAATTAGTTGTTTAAACAGTTTGTGTTTGTGATTATCAAATCTTGCATCAACTATTCGGTTGTGTTCATCAACATTTAGGACTAGGTTCTTGTGTCATTAATCCAAACCGTTAGTCATTACATATCAATTGGTTTTCATAATATAAAATTGGTAAATTGGTATATCGCGTTCAGTTGTGTCAACAATTCATATACGGTTTCATTTGTCATCACAACCTAACTACTAGGTCTAATAATTACTGCGCAATTAATTTAACCGAATCCGTGATTATTTTGTTATCACATTACCTGAACCTGAAGTGAATAACCTTTTCTCATAATTGTTTACAAACTTTAAAAGTAATCGTGCTGCATTCAAACATCTTTCTAAACTTCTTGACATCTTCTGTTCGCTTAGTTAATTAATCTTTTAAAGTCATGAGTTAAACTTGCACGCTCCACTGATTCACTGTGGAGACGACCATACTCACCCATACTAGTTATAGGAATTTAAGTTATTATAAATTCTTGTTTTTTATTAGAGCACGACATCTACATCACTATAAAATTGAACTTATCCCATTGACTCTTTAGAACTTCATCATCAGTAGGTCTTTCACATATGCCATTGACTAAACCTAGTTTATTCTTAACTTGAAGTGCAAGTTAGCATGAGACCACATAGAATAACTTTTAGTTCCTTTAATTTTAAAGTTAATAATAGTCATGGTACTAGAATCACTAGCATGTAAGTATAGTGGATTACTAATATCAAGTTTACTTATTAAAGTCTCACTGTTAACCACACCTAGGGGCGGATCTATATAGTAAATGGGTGGTTCCCTAGAACCACCTGAGTTTTGAAATAATAGTGTATCGATATACAAAAAATAATAGAGAAACCATCTTATAAATTAGAAAGAAACCACCTTATCGATAATTCTAGCGCTGTAGTAGCTGATAATTTGTTGGTTTTGTGTACAGAAGGTCGCGGGTTCGATTCCGTTCAGCAAACAAGCTTTTAAAACATTTTTTTCAATAATTCAACCTTATATATCTCTTTGGGATTTTATAAAACAAACACTTACACAACAACGGCCTCTCTCCCTTCTTCATACTCACGCTCTCACGGAGTCACGGCACACCACTACCTGCCCATTGTTGTTCGCTGACCACCGTTGTTCATCGATCACCATTGCTGCTTTTCTTTTCCAGCCGACCACACATCACCTTTGGTCTGTTACTCCTTCCACCTACCTTGCTACTCTTCCTAGATTCCTTCCACTATAAAGGCAAGTTTAGGTTCATTTGTTAAAAAAAATTTTGTTTTTGATGTTGTTAATTGTTAAGTTATTTGTTTAAGTTTAGATTTAATTTGTTAATTTGTTAGTTTTAATTTGTTAGTTTATTAGTTTGTAATTGTTGATTTGTAGGTATTGTGAATATCAAGAGATATTTCCAAAGAGAACCATCGAACCTTGAATGATCATATTCAAGTAGTAAACCGTCAAAAATAAATTTGTTAGTTTTTATATTGTGTATTTTTAAAATTTTAATGACAATGTTTTTTTTAACTATTTTATCATGTTTTTATTATGTAATAAACTTTGTCCGAATCATCGAACTGACTCGAACCTCGAACCGGCCCGGAATATTTTATACCCAACTCTATGAAATTGAAGCATCTAATAGTAGTGCATCACCTGAAAAAAAATCATAGATCCGTCACTGACCGCACCGGAACCAGAATCACCCATTTTAACAACACAAGAACTAAACATAAAAGTATGCCAAGATCACACAAGCAGACGCACAGAAATTCGACAACTACCAGAGCCAGGTATGCACACCTCTCAAGGAGGCAGATCAAGGATTAGTAGAAGCGACATGCAACAATGAAAAAAAAGTAACACACTCACAAGTGATGCACAGATATTCCTTGAATGTCTAATGCACACAAAAAAACCAAGCATGTACATACGGTATCAACAAATGCCTTATGCAAGAATCAATATCAAGAAATAACCAAAAAATAAAGAACGATCTCACCTAGCAAACGAAACAGTAAAAGATAGTCGTAATCTTGACTTAGGGTTACCGGCCACCTACTAATAACAAGAACGGCCACCATCTTCAACAATATACCAGATCAATAAGAAAACCAAAAACCTAACACCACCGGTCAGAGAAAAAAAATGTAACGCGAAAGAGTGATAGATCAGAATCGCTTTGATACCATGTCAGATTAATATTTCATCTTCAATTAAACTCACAAAAATAGGATGATTGCGCCAATCTTTCAAACCGTTTACAATTGAAATTGATGAAGTTTATAGCACCGATTAAACCAACTACACACAAATTAGATCATCAACACAATGATCTAAAGTTTAATAAACTTTCAAGAACTCACAATGATTAAAACTCTTAACTAAAACGGTTTTAGATATAACAAACTTGAGAGGAGACGAGAGGTTGTTTGAACAGGAAAAAGCTTGACCAAAAAACCACCAGTAACATACTTCATGTTCGATTTATAAGATCAGCAACATCAACAAGTGGGCCGGATCCAAGACAAGAAACAACCACAAGCCCAACTTCTACCAGCTACAAGCCCACTACCTCTTTTCTTTTAATAACTCTAAGCCCAACAGCAAACTCAAAATAACAAACAATAAAAACGTATTAGAACTAATTTAACCAACAATACAAAAATACTGAATTGCACTAAACATCTTACATATTTACATGTAACAACTTAAATAAAAAAAATACCATCTGGTAGGGGTCTCCTCTTTTTCCTTTTCATATTCCTCTTCCTCCTCATTTCCGTCTTCTTCTATATTTCATTATCCGCGTCGGAACCAACACATGTCGGGCCATGGTATGGTAATCCACTTCTTCCTCGTCCTCCTTATCCTCCATTTCATTATCTAAGTTGCTATTACCGTTTTTGGCAGTGTGGGCTTGGGTCATGAGACCCGTTTAACGGTCAATGATAGGTTTGTGGGGTGCTTGTATAATAGTGAAATGACTCGGTGTGATTTTAGTTTACAAGTGTTGCATAGGTGAAGGTTGGGGTAGTATAGTGGATATTGTATAGGTTGGGTTGGATATGGTTCATTTTGCCAAGCTCGAACATTCTGCCTAAGGGTATGGCTTTGAGGATGCAGATTATTTAAGTGCCCACCATTGGAATAATATTTTATATGTGTAGATATATAATACTAGAAGAGAAATTCAAGAAATGTTAAAAAAAATGTGTATCTATAGTACAAAAAACTAAAAATAGTGGGTATAAAATTATTTTTGTAAAAAAAATAAAAAGTCCAGTGGCTATCTAAACGTTGAGGAATGGTCTTTTTTAGTCTCCTCTCATTCGGTTTGTAAAACTCACTCGCAAACCCATTTTCCATACTCTCTTGGGCTGCAATGGTTTTATCAACCCAACCCGCTTGCCATGCGAATCCTCGAGTATCACATACGCAAATCTTATATTAGCCTTAGGTAAAAAAGATGTCGGGTCCATAAAAATAGGGATGAGATCGGGATACCTGTATTGGTACCCAAAAGTACCCGTACCTAAACTCAATAAATCTTGGTACCCATACCTGAATTATATGGTACGGGTACAGGTACAGGTACTTTGGGTACGGTACTCGCTTTGGTACCCCATTGTTCTTTTCTTAAAAAAATTTGTATCAGTAATGGCACGGCACCGACAATCAATTATCTATAATAGCACAACCATAATGCCACGACCATAACTGTGATAACGCAACATAAACTAAAAATGAAACCAATCAACCATAATATAAAAAACATTCCCTTTTCCTTTTCTTTGTTTATTGCTTCCTCAAATTTTATAGAAAAACAAGAGAGAAAGTTAATACATGTTATTTAATGATATACACCATTACACATATATGAAATAAAAAATATACGAATACACAATAATTGAATATACACATATAGATTGAGAATGGACTTATTCAACTAATATATATATTATGTGTTGAAAATCGCGCTTGAAAGTTATGAGTGCTGGAAACCTAATAAAAGCTCCTAGATATTCTAAACGGATACCAGTACCCGTAATACCCGTACTTGTACCCGAAAATATCCGTACCTATAATCAGTAAATTTGGATACCCACCCGTACCCAATAGACACGTACAGATACAGGTACGGGTGCTTAACATGTACGGGTACGGATATTCGGGAAAAAAATCTCATCCATATATAGAAATGTTTCACCTCAAAGGCCATCAATGTGTTTTGGACGCATTAGTTATGGATATGAGAACTAATGCGTTTGGAGGTGCAATTGTGGACGATGAACAAACCCAAACCTAACATGTATTTGGGTACGGGACTAGGTATGGTGTCAGCTGTAAGAAATTTATAAAGAATTAGAGAAGTATGAGATTAAGTGATACATGATCCGATTATCCGAAATATACGTAATCAATTACCCTAACAAAAGCCATAAATATTTGGGAAAATCACATAATGGGCCATTTATAGAATGTGTTTCCAAGATTATCTCCATTAATTCAAGTTTTCAACTTTGTCCCTTTGGTATCTCGTCGCTGACGACATGATAGCGAACACCGACTATGCGTTACTGAAACAAATAGGATAACGACACGTGGCCGGAATCTAGCAGGAATAGATTTAAAGCAGGGGTTCCACGATGCGTTAGTGAAAAACGCGTCGCTGCTACCCTACGTTAGCAACATAACACATCGCTACTACCCTACGTGAGCAACATAACTCATCGTCAACCCTATGTTATAACCAACAAGTCGCCGGCCATGAGATCTGGTAGGTCATCGTCGACGATGTGAACACGGATGTCAGGTATGGCAGCCCGTCGTTGACGTCGTTAATAAGAACACGTCGTCTGTGATTAAATGGGCCGAAGAACACATCGTCGATGACCTATTCCGACCAGATTCCAGCCACGGGTCGTTATCCTGTTTGTTTCAGTAATGCATTGTCGGTGTTCGCTATCATGTCGTCAGCGATGAGATACCAAAGGGAAAAATTTAGAAACTTGAATTAGTAGGGGTAATCTTAGAAACACATTATATAAATGGGTAATTATAAAAATTTTCCCTATATATTTTCATTTTATTTTATTTTACTTTTTAACTTTTGACGTGTCAAGAGATCCCCGCACATCAAGCTTTTGATCTTATTTTTCTCCCATACTTAGATATTATTCAACTCCAAAATCATTAAATTGCCACACAAACATAGTACATCATGTCCCCTTGACAGTTGTATTTCGTATTATTTTGCTTCTTTCACGTGTAATTCCGTTCAACGCTTACTCTGTCACCTGAAATATTGATTCTTCTAGAACGAATGTGGTAATTTAGAATGCACAGTTGACAAGTTATTATTGTTCGATATTTGAAAATTTTGGAATCATAAATATCAATTAAACATGAAAATATGGTCTAAAAAGACTTTGTAGTTTGTAACTGCATAACCTCATAAGGGCATCCGGGCTAGTGCGTGGTGAGGAGCCATCACGCGTGATGGCCTCACGCACACCGTCGCCGGTCCCCCATCTCGCGTGATGGGGGTGTGTGCGTGATGGTTATCACGCTGTGATTGGGGTGTTTTCGAGAAAATATGAATGTTGGAAGGGGAGTGAGTTGTTGGGGGGGGGGGATTTAAATAAAAAAAAGTTAACCAATATAAAACCAAAACCAAAACATAACCAAATCCAACTCAAAACCAAATCTAACTTAAAACACTCTCAATCTTCCCCTTCATTCACAACAAAAAATGTGAAATTTCCGAAAGACTTGGTTCCATTAGACACCGATAGCTCTTCGTCTTCGAACGATGACATTCTCGAATGGTTCCCCTTCTGAGAGAACTTCATGTGAATATCTACAATTCTTTTGTAACGCGATTATTAATTTGTATGGCAAAGAGTTTCTACGAAAACCAACAAGACACGACATTACACGTCTTTACGCCGCGCACGAGGCTAGATGGCATTTTCCAGGGATGCTCGGTAGCATTGATTGTACACATATCGAATGGAGGAATTGTCCACGGGAGTTGCGAGGGGCTTATGTTAGGGGTGATATCAAACGACCGACCATCTCACTTGAAACGGTTGCGTCAAATGATTTATGGTTTTGGCATTCTTATTTTGGTGTTCACGGCTCAAACAACGACATCATTGTTCTGTACACATCACCGTTGTTTCAGAACATAACAGATGGTACCGCACCTTTATGTCCGTATTTTATTTTGTCAACGGGAGATATTACAGATGTGGCTACTATGTTGTCGATGGTATCTACCCGCAATGGTCTGTTTTTGTGAGAGCCTTTTCGTTTCCTGTTGAGGAAAATAAAAAAGCGTTCAAGAAGTTGCAAGAATCGGCAAGAAAAGATGTCGAGAGAGCTTTCGGTGTTTTAAAGGGTAGATGGTACTTAGTCGACCGGTCCGTGCAATGAAAAAACCCACGATCTCTAGCTACGTGTATGCATGCATCATATTACACAATATATGTTAATAAAAGAAGATGGACATGCAATTTCTCCAGATTGGGTACCGGATCCTCCTACTCAATTTTCCGTTCCCGATGATGTGCAATTAGACTTGCGGGATGAAAATATTCACCATCGGTTGAGATGGGATCTAGTTGAAGTTATAGGTTCTTTAGGTTTGGAATTTCCGGATTCAAACGAGGAGTAGACATTTATTGTAACTTTTATTTTTTAATTCTAATTTTTAAGTTATACTATGTTCTAGTAAAATATTGTTTTTATTTTGTATGTTCTAGTAAAATATTGTTTTTATTTTTTTAAGTTGCAAAAAACAAAAAACAAAAAAAATCCATCACACCACACCACCACCCCTACTAAAATCCATCAAATGTGATGGAGTTGGAGTTGGTGATGTGGCACACCACCATTGGGTGTGGTGGGTGAGGAAAATGGAACCCCCCCTCCACAATGATAGCATGCCTTACAAATCTAGGATCGTCTCCTATATATTTTGGTGTCGAAGGTGAAAAAAATTGGGCCTTAAGTGTAAGGTTTTTTTCTTCCTTTTTTTTCGGTTATGGTTTACGTTAAGCAATTCCTTTACGTATGTATAATCAAATTAAAAAACACACCAAAAAATAAAATAAAAAATACATATAAAAAAACTAATCTATTCGTTATCTTCGTCCTCTTTCTCGTCTTCATCTTCGTATTCGTTCTCCTCCTCGTCTTTGACTTCAACGGGACGATTATCCTAAAAGTGTTGAACCAAATCCGTCTTAAGCTAGTTATGTATCTCACTTGATGTGAGCGCATGAACGTTTTGCGTTCGTCGCTCTTCGGTTGGTTCAGGGAATTGTTCTGTAACGATCCATGGTATATAGTGTTGGCATGTTGGTCTGCCCTTGTCTTCTAAAATCATTGTTGGTGCATAATGTCAGTAGTTCATAGTCTAGTGTCTGTAATCCAGTCTGTAATGTTAATTGTGTTTTGTTTATGTTTAAGCGAAGTTACTGACAAGTTCGCTTATCAGGCGAACTTGTTAGTCAAGCGAAGTTAGCAACAACTTCGCCTGAACATATCAGGCGAAGTTGTCGTGTATTTATACGCTAGGTCACGGCTTGTTTAGAGAGTTTTTAAGGTAATCGTATACAGACGTGTGTGAGTCGAGAGACGTGAGAACCAGAGAGTATTGAGTCTGTATTCAGTGATTATATCACGTGTTTTGGTTATAATATAACGTGTGTTCGTTTATTCGTATCGTGTGTTTTATCGATTAGTTTTCTACGCTCGTAACGACCTACGCAGGGATTCCGCACCTACGTAGATCGAGATATCTCGTGTGGATCCATCCAGGGAACCTACAATTGGTATCAGAGCTATTGCTCGATTGTGTGGTTCGGGATATTCACGCGGGTGTAGAAATCGTCCCGTTTCGACTATTCGCGGGACGTGTTTTCTGTGTTTTTGTGTCATTCTTACCTCCTACCATCGTATTCAACCCTTTACACCGTCAAAAACCTCGAAAAACCCAGAAATCAGATCTGCAGAAACTTCGTGTTCATCAGGCGAAGTTGCCGTCACTGTTCGTAGGGTTTCGGCGAAGATATAAGGTTAAGCGAAGTTATCCACAACTTCGCCTACCTTCTCAAGTTCGCCTAACTCAAGCGAAGTTCTCTACAACTCCGCCTACCTCCTAAGTTCGCTTACCTCAAGCGAAGTTAAGAATCAGCGAAGTTCTTCAGCGAAGTTAAGACTTAAGCGAAGTTATCCGTAACTTCGCCTACAATACTTTTCAGAAGAAATTTTTTTTTTTTTCGGGTTTCTTAGTTTTTGAGAAAGATGTCGTCAATTAACATCTCAGAGTTAGTTAAGATGGAAGTAGAAGCAGGGTCAACTACTAAGGCCCCAAAGTTGCTTAAAGGAACCGACTTCGTTGCTTGGAAGGATCGGTTCGAACAATATGTCAAGTACCAGGATGCGAAAATGTGGGTATGCATCCAGGATGGTTATATTCCACCAACTATGGAGTACGAAGGTCGTGATCAGATCAAAAAGTACATCAAAATGGAAGAAGAAGAGAAAAAGATGTATGAAGCCGAGAGCAAGGCTCGTGCTGCTATCACTATGGCTCTTCCACAAGAGATCCTTCATACTTTTAGAAAGTACAAGACATCAAGAGAGCTTTGGGAAGCTCTTGAGAACCGGTTTGAAGGAAATGTGGGAATCCGTGCTTCGAAGATCAAATTGCTCAAAACTCAATTCTCGGTCTTCAAGTATCTGAAAAACGAATCACTTGATGATATCATCACCAGATATTATCATCTGATGACTGAACTCAGCAACTATTCAATTGCATACAAAGAAGATGAGATTGTTGAGAAGCTTCTTGATGCTCTCCCACCAAAATGAGAGATGTATACTGTGTTAATGAGAGAAGATAAGGACTTTGCTGACTATGATCTTGAGACAGCAGTTAACAAGCTCCGAACCTTTGAGCTTAACATGGTTAGAAAGGAGACACCTACGGATCAGGTTCAAGATCCAGGTATGTATGGTGCTAAAGTCAACTCTAGTTCAGGTTCGAAGACTGAATCAACTGCCTACTACTCGAAGGGAGAGTCGGGCGCCAACTCATCACATGAGGGGCATGTGTCAGTCAACACGAATGGTGATGTTTGCTTTGTAGCAGGTGGATCTAGTGCATCTAAACCGCAAGCAAGCAAGAGTAGTTGCTCTCCAAGTATTCCTAGCAACAACTACTCTAAGATGCCTATGAGTGTCAAATCTGCTGAAGAGCAGTTTGCTCTCTATGCTTCTTTTATTGCTTCCTATGAGAACTACATTCAGGGGAAGATTGTTGATCCAGCTATGTTGGATGAAACCTCAGGCGATGTATTAAAGACACGTCTGTTGGGAGTCCGTTGCTTTGTTTTGGCGGTTTGTAACTTGTGATATCGGTGTTACACACCACCTCAACCTTGCCGGTCGATGTATTAAAGACACGTCTGTTGGGAGTCCCAACAACATAACCGACTAAGATTCCTTCATCGGCTACTTCACCAAATTTAGAATTTGTCTTTAAAATCGAACAAGGGGACCCGAATGGTTCAAGACCACTCAAGTTGGGCTTCCTCCCATGCATAAGCTCATAACACGTTTTATTAAGTCTTTTAACAGTCAAGACTCTATTCAGGATATAACAGGCTGTAGCAACAGCTTCAGCCCAGAACACCACAGGAAGCTTCGAATCAGCCAGCATAGTTCTGGCTCCTTCAATTAACGTTCTATTCTTCCTCTCAGCCACTCCATTCTGTTGCGGAGTATACGGAGCGCTGTACTGGTGCTCAATCCTTTTCTGAAGGCAGAAGATCTCCATTTCATAATTCTTGAACTCCTTTCCATTGTCACTCCTGATGAACTTAACCTTTTATCCATAACGTTCTCAACTTTGGTAATCAAATTCTTCACCATCTGAGCCGTTTCATCTTTTGATTTCAAGAAATATACCCAGAATATCGTGAGTAATCATCAGTGATCACCAAGCAATAAGAAGTACCTCTTAGACTTTTTGCATTCACGGGACCGAAGAGATCCATGTGAAGCAATTCTAGAGTACTGACAATAGAATTGACCTTCTTGGTGTGATGGGATTTCTTGTGCTGCTTTCCCTTCTTGCATGCTAGACATTTGTCTTCAAAGTTGAAACTTTTCAAGGGAACGCCCAGCACAAGTCCATTCTTGACAATGTGGTTCATATTCCGAAGATGAGTGTGCCCCATTCTCCTATGCCACAATTCAGACTCCGATTCGCTCGCTTTTGTCATAAGGCATGATTCTTCCGTGGCCATTTCAGTCGACCTCATATCCATAATATACGTATTCCTCTCACGTGGAGCCTTCATCACAATCCGCTCCTCTGGTATCTGAAAACCAGGATGCAACACAATCGCCTCATTCTTTGTAAAATGTACGGTGTACTCCTTATCATAGATCTGCGACACACTCAGCAGATTGTGCTTCAATTCTTCGACAAAGTTTACTTTCTCTAGAGTCATCTTTCCATTAGACACCGTTCCCATTCCTGTAATCTTGCCTCCACTTTCTCCAGCAAAGCTCACTCTCCCTCCTTGAACAGGTTTCAAATCGTGTAACAAGATTTTGTTACCCGTCATGTGCCGGGAACAGCCGCTATCCACAACCCAAAGATTATTGGCAGCCCTGTTCAACTGTTCCTGCACGATTAAAGCAAAAGATTAGAATCTAGGGACCCAAGACCAATTGGTCTTGGATCTATACATCCCGAACTTTGGCTTTCCAAAGTTAGTCTCTGTATAATTCCTGTAAGTCCTATTAGTATACCTCCTTGTAGATTGATTGTGAGGCCTTCCAAACCTTTGTGAATTGAAAGAATTATAACTTACTGTTTGGTTATCAGCAGTGTGAAACTGAGATTGGTTTCTTTGAAAACCTGAATTAGTCTGATTTCTGAATTTTGAATGGTTTTCACTTTTACCAGTATTATAATTACCATTAGGCTTAGTCTCAGTTTTGGTATGCCTCACACCTCTGAATCGCTGCTTCAGAGGGCAATCTGCAACTAGGTGCCCTAATTGATTACACCTAAAACAACAATCATATTATGCAATATGATACACGTATACAGGGCATCACTCAGTTTTTCCATCGACCATATACGACATTGGGTTTTCACATAATGCCAACGTTTTTTTAGAACCCCGAAACACCTCTCAATATCCTTTCACACGGACTCTTGTTTCTTCTTAAAGTATTCTTTTTTTTTTCTTCAGTTGGGTCTTGAAACGTTTTGACGATGATCGAGTACTTCGGATATATCCCATCTCCCAAATAGTATCCGTGACGATAGAAGGTACCGTTGGCATAAAATGGTAAGACTGGTATTCTACGGCTTATGTAATACTCTGGAAGGTGCGACGCATTGAGAATGTTTATGTCGTTGTTGGACCCGACGGAGCCGAAGTAGGCTAACCGAATTCAAAGGTCGCGTGAACAAATGACTTGAAGACTAACCGTTGGTACTCCATGGTCATCGAAAGTGTATTGACCTCGCCATGCGGTTGGATAGTTGGCCCACTCCCAATGCATGCAATCTATACTCCTGATCATGTTTGGAGAAAAATGTTTGGTTTCGTGTACATCGTATATGCGAGTTAGGTCGTTTGAAATTGGAATCCTCAAATAACAACCATCGTATAATTGTATTATTCCTATACAAATAAATTATTAAAAAATATTTATATTAAAAACAATTATTAATATAAACAATTTAAATTTTACCAATGCAAAAATTCTCCAACGAGTCTCGCGTCATTTTCTTATCCATCTTTAAATACTCGTCGTTGATGTCGGTCGTGTTGCCGTATGCGAGGATGCTTAGAGCCAAAGTACACTTTTGGATGATGGTGAATCCTAAAAATCCTCTTGCGTTGGGTTTTTGTTGAAAATACGTATACTCCCGCTCCAAATCTTCCACGATGCGCAAAAGTATACGCCTAGACATCCAAAAATGACGTTGAAACGAAATGTCGTTATATGTAGGTCTGTCGTTGACGTAGTCATTCATCTAACGATCGTTCGCTTCAATACGATCCCGAAGGATATACGATCGCCTATGTTGCGACGAAGAGCTAATAGAGCCATACACTATCTTATTGGCGACGACTCGCATTACGCTCATGACCTCTTCCCCCTCCTCCAACGCTCGTTGCCGCATCTGACGAATTTTCTGAGTCTCCTCAATTACTTGATCCCAAATGTCGGAAGAGTTCGGGGAATCCATTTTGTGAAAGTATGAAATGAAATGAAATGGTGAAGAAGTATGAAATGGTGAAAATAGTTGAATTGGTTTGGTATTTATATGTATATGATATGGTGAAAATGGTTGAATTGGTTTGGTATTTGTATTAAGTTTTCTAAACTTTCCTTTTTAAACAATTTGACCGTTCCCAACTGTCCATTTTTTAAAATATTGTTATTTAATACAAAGGCACGGAGAGAAGTACTCCCCCCTATCGCCCCACAAATCGCCTGCGGGGTGGTGTTTGCGCCCAAAGTCGGCCGAATTTGCCAACATTCTTCGCCCACTGCATTCGGCCTAAAGGTATGTGTAGTGAGGGGCTATAAAATGGGCGATTTGCTTCATGTGGCGCTCAATCAGCAAAGAGTGGATTTTGTTTTTGGTGTGTAATGACGTAACCCAATATACATATACATATATATCACACACACACACAACAATAAAATAATAATACTTTACAAACTAAAACAGGCGACAAATTACACTCCCCCCCCCCCCCGTGTTCCCTATTGTATCTGGGTGGGGAGGGGTGTTCACTACAAAAATCGCCCCAATTTCCTTGATTTGTCGCCCACTACGAACAATCTAAGAAACCTTATAAACCCAAACTGACATGTAGACTCATACTAATAAACCCTAAACAACAATACATTCTAATATTAATAAGTGACTTACCATTGTTACGTGACTCCAATTACACCATACAAATAACATATTAAAGTTAGCAACAAAGATCTCAAGAGTCAAGAGCATTAACATGTATTTACTTAAGTTATTCATGACATTACCATAAATTAGTTTTCTTACTCTATTTTAGGAAAAGTTTACATGCTTTCACGTTATTAGCGTAGTAGTGAAGTTGATCGATACACAAGTTTAGTTTCTCCTGGTGATTAGTATATGTCGATTAGTCGTACTAACTGGTATTATCACACTCATTCAAAGAAAACCAGTGTAATTATCACCCCCCAAACGACCGACAATATATCTCTTAGCCCTCAGGATTTACGTATTTACATCCGTTTTGAAAAAATTAACTCAAAAAGTTGGTATAGGTGATATTAAACAAAATTTAAATTTTATTTGCCTTAATATAAATTGCCCACCTTGTTGACCATTTCAATATCATGATTTCCACACATTGAATATATTTGCTCCAAAAGTGAATCAACACACATCAACATTATTATTTGGTAGATTTCATAACAATAAACATAAGTAATAGGCCATTTATTTTTCTTAAAAAATTCAAATTCACGAGATATATATTTCTTTTTCCATCATAACCTTAAAATGTAACACCCTAACCATGATGAATTAATGTCCTTACTATTTAAGAAAATCAAAATATAACATACTTCTGTAATCAATAGGTGGTAACAGTCTACAAAGGAAATTTGTAATAAAAAGAGACTTCAATTAATACTTTTATTGAAATGTCACTTTACATTATCTATTTTTCTTAATTTTTTATCGTTTTGTTACCTAAGGGATTTAAACCGGCACCCTTTAAGGATGCAAAAACTTATCTAATTCCTTAATATCACTAGGCTAAACGTCCTTTAGTTCAATTTAACATATCTTGAGGCTTTATTCCCGTCAACTAAACTTCTAAAATCATATTGACACTGCCTAGTCCTACATTTAACATCTTCCAATTTATTTTAGGAACCCCTGCCCATTTTATTTCCTCTTTTCCTTATTTTATGAGTTGCCATCTAATTTTTCGACTAACGCCTACACTCTACTAGCTTAAGCTGAATAATTCATGAGCATAAAAACTACTAGCATACGCAAAATGAACAATTATGCAATACAATCAACCAGTCTACTAAGCGTACAAACTCAAACCAAATTCAAAACATAAAACATAATAATTTACTTTAACATTTATGCATCTATCCCGGTTTAAGACATCTCATGACTTGTAGATCTATATTAAACTTATTTAAAGTTATAGCATCATAAATCACTTTCAGTTAGATCTGTTAATAAAATTTGGGCCAATTGTTTGTTTTATTAAGTTTAAAACATTACTAACTTTTTCTTATTAACTCTGCCTTATTTATTTTCTCTCAAAATTTAATTTGACTTGGTTACCTCACTTTTCTAGGTGTTGATATTAACCAATATTTTAATTATTTTATTGCATTAACAATTAATTGTAACATAAAACAAAATGCATCATGTCCCCTAACAGTTGTATTCCAAGCTATTCTATTCCTTTCACGTGTAAACTTGTACTTTTCTACAGACAATATGCATATATTTAACAACCATTAATTAATCTATTTACAAATACTATAATACTATATTATATTCTTAATTCATACAAAATGTTACAAAAATAAATGATAAAAAACCAAACGAAAGGAAATTTCCATTGCGTTGACATCATCTAATGGAACCAAAAGAAATTTCATTCACAGCTGTGATCATGAGAAGCCATGCACCCTATATATATATATGTACCCAAACCACACACCTAAAAGCCACTAAATACCTTCATTTCATGCCTTAAGAACATTTCAAAAAATGGCTCAATTTGTTCTTTTTCTCTTGATCATAACGCACACATTTCTAACCCTGTCAGCCGAATACTCAAGAGGGATATTCGAACCTAAGGCGGTTGGAATGGCAGCTTTTAGTCCTTTGAATGATAGATATACAGCTGAAGCCCCTAGCAGTCGAAAACTTGGTAAACGCCAGGTAAGCAAATCAGAGCCACCTGCCACTGAGCCATCAAGTGATCATGAAGAGAATGGTGGGAATATGATTGAGGAGGAGGATGGAATGTACTTGGAGAAGCAGCAGCACCACCACCATGAATCAAGTTCGGTCGATAAGTCCATTGCTGGCGGGGGAGTGATCCTTGGAGGGTTAGTCATGGCATTTGTGGTGTCGATTTTGTGCTACATTAGAGCCACTAGAAGAAAAAGTATGGTGGAACCGCCAACGCCAACTACTGCTAGAAGTGTGTCACCATAGAAATTGGGTTACGGGTGACACATATTGATATTGTTTGTATACAAATTTTTTATAAAGTAAATAGTTTTGTTACTTATTCTTGCTTTTAATTTCTAGATGTTATGCCATTTTTATCTAAACTAATTAGTCTAGATTTAGATTTTGAGTATGATATAAGTTATAATATAAATATGCCAACAAGGAAATGCGATAACAAATGAAAACACATATCCAAGGAAAGATGAAACTTGGACGGGTAGAACGTACCAATCAAAGACTAATATCTAACTGTACAGTTATCTATTGCAGGCCTGATACTCATCGAGTATATATTGCGTGATTACCAGTTAGGTATAACGTATACTTGTTAGTTTGTTAAATTAGTAGATTGCTCTATTACCAAATAACAAATACAGATCAAAGAAACAAATGTTTACGTGTATAGTAAACGTGTATGCATGTTTAGGGGCAACTAGACAAGTATAACATAATGCCATACTTGTCTTATATCCACGAAATAAATTTAGACTACTCGCATACGTGCATATCTTTATGGAGTGTTTTCAGATTTCTGGTTTAAACGTAGGTTCGAATTTGTTTGCCATGCATCCAAGAAGTAGCACCTTGCAACAAGGAACACTACAAGAATCAAACTAACAGAGTAGGGACCATGATACCCAAATTTTTTTCCGTTATCGCCGATGAGTAATTGAAGGTTTTCGCAGACCGATTTCAGGAACCCGATGGATTCTTTTTATGGTCCGAGAAAGAAGGCCACATTGTTTCTCTCTTGGGCTCAAATCTGTTATTCTCTTAGTTTATGTTAGGGGGTTAAAGATTTATATCAAGAACACACAAAAGGTCCGAGGACTGAATCAATTTTGATTATGGAGAAGCACGACTTCACAAGATTTGATGCAGTTGACAATAATCAGTTTGGAAAGGTTAGGGTTTTTCACATCCAAAATCAGTTTCACATACAACCGGTTTTCACATGCGTTGGCCTAAACCGTCGGGTTTGATTTAGAAAGAAAAAATCTGAAATGTTTGTTTGGTGATTTTAGTGTTATCAGCATAATTTGGGTAATTGTGACTAATTTGAAACCAAAATTTAAAAGCAAACTAAAACCAGTTATTAGCTAGATGCAAAATGCACACCGATCAAAGTTGTTCTGAATGATACTTGATCAAAACTGTTATTTATTGTGGGGTCGAAGGGACAATGCCCCTAGCTAGGATTAAACTATATTCCTAGGATGGCAATGTGTCGAGGTTATGACGAGTTTAATGAATATCAACCCCATACACGATTATAGAATCTTGCCCCAACCCCCCCCCCCCCCCCAAAAAAAATAAAAATAAAAAAACCGTCAGGTTTCTATCGAGTAATTACCTCACTTACATCAGGTAATGATTAATCAAATACAAAAGTTAACTGTCATAAACAAGTTTTAACATATAAGTAATAATCCAAGTTTCATATGATCCATGTTGTTCTACCAAAGTCAAACAAGTGAATGATATTTCAAAAAAATATTCTTTAACATACACTGATGTATAAAGAAAATTATGCCGAGTCACATCGGTATATAATCGAGTACGAAGGGTGTGCCCTCCCTTCTAATACACTAGATACGCAAATACCTTCATTTCATGCCGAACATTATTTTCCGATTCGTTTGCCATGTATCCAAGGAGTAGCACCTTGCAACAAGGAACATTACAAGAATCATACTAACAAAGTAGGGACCATGACACCCAAATTATTTTCCGTTATCGCCGATGAGTAATTGAAGGTTTTCGCAGACCTATTTCAAGAACCCGATGGATTCGATTTATGGTCCGAGAAAGAAGGCCACCAGTTTTCTCTCTTGGGCTCAAATATGTTAAGGTCTGTTTGTTTTTGCTTAAGAAGTCTGCAATGGGCTTATTTTTGCATGAGCGTAGAAATAAGCCTCTAAAGACAGTTTGTTTATTTTAAAAAAACCTGAAGTGTTTTTTGGTATTAAAAAATAAGGTAATATTCAACTTTTTCACACCCTACCAATACCTACTGTCCACCACCACCAATCGTCCGCCTCCGCCATCGCCACCACCACCCACCGTCCGTCACTACCACCACCCACTGTCCACCACCACCCACTGTCCACCACCACCACCACCATTGTTCATCATCACCACCCACCGTTGGCCACCACCACCGTCCACTACCACCACTGACCACCACCCACCATTCTCCACCACCACCGTTCACAACCTACCACCAATTATCCACCACCACCGTCCACTACCACTATCACCGTCCACCACCACCATCCCGCACTAGCGTCCGTGCACCACAACCAATTATTGTATCAGTCTACAGATGTCAAAAAACAAACAGTTTTTTTCTTGCAGACTACAGAGATTTGGTCCATATATTCCTTTACAGATGTCTGCAAATGTTGTCTGCAGACAGCATACAATTTACATATGAAAAAACAAACATCACCTTATTATCTTAGCTCATGTTTGGCTTGAAGTTTTGGGCCGTGTTCCTTGTGGTCTTTTTAGTCATATATTATTGGAATTGGGTTGAAGATTTTATCAAGAACACACAAAAGGTCTGAGGACTGATTCAATTTTGATTGTGGAGAAGCACGACTTCACAAGATTTGATGCAGTTGACAATAATTAGTTTGGAAAGGTTAGGGTTTTTCACATCCAAAATCAGTTTCACACACAACCAGTTTTCACTTGCGTTGGCCCAAATAGTCTGGTTCGATTAAGAATAAGAAACATCTGAAATGTATGTTTGTTGATTACAGTGTTATCAGCATAATTTGGGTAATTTTGATTAATTTAAATCCAAGTTAAAAATTAAAAAGCATACTGAAACAAGTTATTAGATGCAAAATGCACCATTGATCAAAACTTTTTCTGAATGGTACATGATCAAAACTATTATATATTTCCCGCGGGGGCCTAAGGGACAATGCCCCTAGCTGGGATTAAACTATATTCCTAGGATGGCAATGTGCCGAGTTTATGATGAGTTTATTGAATTCAACCCCATACATGATTATAGAATCTTGCCCTAAACCTCACCAAAAACCCATTAGGTTTCTATCAGGTAATTACCTCACTTACATTATTAATCAAACACAAATATTAATTTTCATAAATAAGTTTTGACATATAAGTAATATAATCCAAGTTTCGTATGATCCATCTAGTTCTACCAAAGTCAGACAAGTGAATAATATTTCTAAGAAAATTATTTTTTAACATATACTAATATATAAAGATAATTATGTCAGGTCACTCGGTATATAATCGAGTACGAATGGCATGCCCTCCCTCCTAATACACTAGATATGCAACTATTTTTCGTGGCAAAGGTGTTTGTCAGAATCAACTTTAATCATCTACAAAAGTTATTGTAACTGTAATGGTTCTGATTTTTGGAATTGCTAACCGTCGTGACATTTCATGAAAGGTTCTTCATATTGGTAGAACCCCTATATAAAAGAATCATTTGGCCTGATATCACAATATCGAAGTTCACACATTTAAATTTACGTAAAGGAATCTATCGCACATTGAGAAACTTTTTGTATTGTCATATTAATAGTTTTCTTAAAAAGGAAAACTATCAATATGACAATACAAGGAGAAGTAAAATTAAAGTTAAGGATTTTTATGGAGAAATGAATACTTTAGGGATTTCTACTTACCTTATTTTTTGGTCACACAGCATTATGATATTTTATTTTCATATATATATGTATAGTACTATCATTTTTATTACATGCTATTATCAACTATATTATAGTTGAACTTTGATTTCATTTTATATTGCCTCATACAAATGTAGTCCAGAGCTGAGGGTTTCTCTGGAAGCCATCTCTCTATCCCGTTGGGTAGAGGTATGGTGAGCCTACATCCACCCTCCCTAGACCCTATTTACAGCTTGGTTATTGGTGGGACTTCAGTGGGTGTGATTGATTGATTGATTGATTTTTAGGAAAAATACTTTAATCTAAAATAAACCACCTCAAATTTACAAGATATATCGTTAGAAGAAATAAAAAACATAGTAATGTACAATGTGGGTAAAGTTGAATTACAAATAGAGACAAAAATGAGAATTGTGAGAAGCATTTGTGGTCACACAAAAAACCCTTAAAAATATAAAAATTATAACTCAAAACATAAATAAAAATTTGACCGTATAAATAAAAAAAATAAAAATCATAACGTCTTTAGCTTTCTTCTTGTGGTCGGTTTGATTGTAGTGGCTGCGGACGGGTTTTGTGAACAACGTATACTTGATTACTATTAACCATATAAGTCTTGGAGGCATGTTTGAACATATAAGATTGCTGACTTATGAGTTTAAACATAGACGTATACGGCTGATGGATACTTGGTTATTCACACTTATACGCTTACTTGATGTTATACGGGCTGTTACTATGTCGCTATTGTTGGACCTACACGTTGATGATGATGTATCGTATAAGTTGTGCATGCATGGGTTGACTATGATTAATATAATGATTGCACAATGATGACATAATGATTGGTTGCACGCTCTGGATATTTGAGGATATTAAGGACTTAATACGTTTTCTTGTCACCACATATAGATTGACGGATTATATGCTTATGCGGTGATCAGGGAGTGCTTATATTGGGTAATACGGATGAATGTATTTGCTGCTATACTTACGCGTTGACGTTTGATGCATAGTGGCTTATACGCTGGATGCATGAGGACATATACGGCTCATGTGGTTATACGGTTGTTGTGACATATACGTTACATTGTGAGCTGAACATACTGAACGTATGCGCTGCTACTGTTTGTCAGTCTATAAATAGTTTATTTGTTAGTTAGTTTGTTAGGCTTTTGGAACCACTTCTGTTATTGTTGTATTTTACGATTCATTAAGTCTCGTGTGCGTAACTTTCATATCTTTTGTAACTGTGTGACTTGGATTAGAAAACTTTGGACTTAAACGAGATATTATCGTGTTTTTCATCTTGTACCGATTTTCGCTCGGTGCATTAAAGAGTTGAATCAGTTTCGTTTACATCGTAACATGATTTTCGATCTGTCTTATGAATTTTTAATAAATAGGCTTATCATTTTGATATTTTAGTAGATCTTTGGAGAGTTTGTTAGTCCAACTTGTACTTGTTCTATAATTGTCATATTGTATTATACTTTACCATCGATTGAGATATATGAAAAATAGAGAGAATATAATGAGTAATCTTGTTGTTTTCGATCACGTTTAGGGATTTCGCACCTTCATGTTGATTCTAGATATCAATCTACATCTTTTCACGACACGAACAAGTTCCTACATGTGGTATCAGAGCTTTAGTGCTCGATATCGAAAGAAAATATAAGAACTACTCGTTTCACGTCAAGAATCGATCTATTTCTCAATTAGTTAAAAGTTCGTTCCGTATTCATTCAAGTCAAATCATGTCCAAAATCTCAGAGATTGTTCATTTTTGTTTATAGATCAAGTTTGAAAAGTTTCGTTGGATTCTAGTTCGTTTACTCGCTTAAACGTCAAAATTTGTTTAAAAAACGTGTAAAACTCGCCCGTTCCAAAATCAAAATCAGATTGCCCCAAAATGTTCGTTTTGATATTGGGAATATTTCTGGATAATTTCGTGTCATTTCGAGTTCTTTTAATAGATTAAACGTTGAAAAACGTTAAAAAAATTTTAGGTGGTTGGACTTATACGCCTAAGGACTTATACGGAGCTAAAGACTTATACGTTGCTACGGACTTTTACGCCCTAAAAACTTATACGCTCAAACTTATACGCCAGAAACTTATACACGAGAAACTTATACGCTGGGAACACAAAAATTTGAAAATTTTCAAGATGGAATTTTCGATTTTGTAATGATGAAGATGCATTGAGAAGAAATAGAAGACAAGTTTTGAAGAAAGAATTTGTTGATTTTGAGATGATGAATGGAGAATCGTTTGAATTCTTAATCAAAAGATATTGCAACCTTGTGAGCGAAATGAAACATATCGGAGTTGAGAGACATGAGTTCGAATACATTGACAGGTTGGCCGATACACTCGTTGACATTTCATCTGAAGTTTGGGGTATACTCATTATGTCAATACAATCAAAATTCAAAACCCAACATGTACAATCTCTCTCAATTCATCGAGAAGACAAAGGATCATGAAATGTCTTTCCGAAAGAATAGTAGAAGATAAAGCCGAGGAAGCTAAACCTTGTGAAAAATGTGAACTAATTTATAAAGAATGTTTAGAAAAAGACGTGGAGTACAAAAAGTTAAAATCTCACACTGACTCTTTACAAAATGAGCTTGAACGTGTTAAGGAAGCTTATGATAAACTTCAAAAAAGCGAACAGACACTTTGGGAAAAGATTGGTCAAAATGAGAAAGCCATACACAGATAAATTGACGAAAATGCTGCACTTAAACAAGAACTACAAACTGTTAAGATTGAGACTAAAAGGGTTGATTTGAAGCTTAACAGTTACAAAGAAACATCTTTTGTCATGGACTATAATCTTCCCAAACCGATTGGTAAAGATGAGGTAATTAAGGATGCTGTTAATGATCATGGTGTGGGGTATAAGCATGAGCATGGTATTATGGTTTTGCGAAACCACAAAAAAATCGTTAATAAGGTGAATTCATACATGATACGGCATCTGAGAGAGAGAGAGAGAGAAATTCAGTATTTAAATCAATTCAATAAGGATTTCTTTATTCAAAAAGACAAACGTAAACAAGCCGAGAAATCTTCTTGGTATAAGAATTGTCCTAAGTTTCCTTACATTCCAAAATCAGTTGTTGTTACATCTAAAGACAACCAATATGTTCTGAAAACAGAAAAACAAAAATTTCAAAATTCAAAATCTAAAAAACAAGCTCAAACGTCAAATCAAGTATTCCAAAGGATTCCCCGAAGAAAACTTTAAAAAGAAAAGACGATACCATTAAAAATGTTTCGGGGAAACCAAAAGCTGCTGAGATTGTTGATTTGAAAGATTGTGGTGTGAAAAGGTTTGAAAGTTTGAAATTAAGGATCCAAATCAAAGTTATATCATTGGATCGTTAAGAAAAAGGACTCATCCGATCAAGTATGTGTTAAAATAGAGTCATGTTCTGAAAGTTCGGATAACAATGTAATATCAGTCAAATCCGAAAGTTCAGAAAATTCAACGGTTTTACATGTTAATTCTGGAAGTTCAGATAGCAAGAGTTCTGATTTAACGAATATGCCTGAAGATTCTAAAACTGTTAATTAAATTCAGATAACAAGATTTCTGATTTAACTGATATGCCTAAAGATTCTGAAACAGTTGACTTGAGGGGGGAACTTATTGAAGATGTTTTAATGA
This sequence comes from Bidens hawaiensis, assembly GCF_021521415.1. Taxonomy (NCBI): domain Eukaryota; kingdom Viridiplantae; phylum Streptophyta; class Magnoliopsida; order Asterales; family Asteraceae; genus Bidens; species Bidens hawaiensis. Next base: position 347,412 of record NW_027492623.1, on the reverse strand, counting down.
TCGAAGTTTTGAGAATCTAGTCTAAGAAATATCCGAGGGGGAGTATGTTGAAGCATGAACGTCTACTGCTTAGACACCAAGACCAAACAATATCCAAGGGGGAATTTGTTAGTACATAAAATGTCTACCGCTTTGGTCTTGTCTTGTAGTTATAACGAACTGAAACTGTTACTACATTGGTAAGGAGCGTATAAGTCATGTTACCACCGTATAAGACCTATACGGCGTATAAGTCTTATACGCTGGGTAGACTTATACGGTCCATAGGTTCTAGTATAAATAGGCTTATCATTGTCATATTTTAGTAGATCTTTGGAGAGTTTGTTAGTCCAACTTGTACTTGTTCAATAATTGTCATATTATATTGTACTTTATCATTGATCGAGATATTTGAAAAAAAGAGAGAATATAATGAGTAATCTTGTTGTTTTCGATCACATTTAGGGATTCTGCTCCTTCACATTGATTCTAGATATCGATCTACGTCTTGTTCACGACACGAACACGTTCCTACAAAAAACGAAAAAAATTAAATAAACCAAAATGTTTCCCCCGTCATTCCCGTTCCAAAAAGAAAAAAAAACCGACGAAAAGACATAATGCGAGAAAAAAGAAACAATGCCGAAAATGAACAAACAACACAATGATAAATAAAAAGAGACACAATAGTTCGCAAAATTTAACACATTGTCAAACAAAATATAAGAGCATTCCCATTCTATTCTCTATCCCTAAATCGAAAATTACACTAGAACACACTATATTTTCTCTTTTCTTTTCAATTAAATAATATTTTTTTATAACTTATCGTTATCATTTCTCTTTCTTTCACTCACAACCACTTTCAAAATATATTAAAAAGTTATATGAGGTGAACGATAGTTTTTGAAATATACAGAAAAATTATTGCGTTTTCTAAAATATAAAAACTCTTTAGTCACAACACCCTAAATCACTCTCTAAATTATAAAAATATCCCTCACATAAAATAAGAGTACGTTGGATAAGAATTCTCTAACACAATGTTGAGTAATATAACACAATATCAAGAAAAAAAAGAGACAATGTCAAGGAATAAAGACACAATCAATGGTGAAAATAAACACATAACACAATGACAAATAAATAGACACAATGATGATTTTTCTCAACATTGTGTCTTTTTCGAGTTTTTTTAGAATGAGAAAGACGATGGAAACAATTTTGCGTTTTTACATTTTACATTTTTTTATTAAATTTGAGTTATGATTTTTTTATTAATTTTTCATCATTATTAGGGGTTTTTTTGGCTATAAATCCTTCTCATCCTTCTCACTTTTATCCCATTTTATAGAATAACTTGACCATGTACAATGTTACCTTCAATTTTATATCGAAGAACAATTAGATAATACACATTATTTTTTTTTATATCGCAAGTAAAAAACTATTATAGAAATAAAACCATGTGTTTCTTTGGCATAAAATTTTTTTGTTGGAAGTTAATCTTGAAACACATTATTAGAAGTTAATCTTGAAACAGATCATCAAGGAATTTATATGAGTCGTATTAATAGAAAATGAAAGTTGAAAGGGGTGTTCAGTAAAAGGAATAAGAATTATTTTGGTCAATTTATTCCATTTGTTTTTATGTATGGTATTTTGAATGGTAGGAGATCGAATCAAATAAGAAAACATATTTTTCACCTAGGAATAACTTTTTTGTTTGCAAGTTGTTTGTTTAGTATAAATAGATGTTTATGGTTACTATTTTATTGTGTGCAAAGTTATAAAATAAAAGAAAGAGCCATTATCTCGGGTTTAATCAGAAATATATTGTTTGAGTGTTGTTTTTGAGGCTTGATTTCCAACAATTGGTATGAGATCTATACCAAGCTTATACCAGCATCAAAGTTTTTTAAGACCGAACAACATGAGATCAAGCAACATGTCTTGGTAATCGAGGTCTGATTAAAGGCAAGAATTGATCATATCGAGTTGTGATTAGGCCGAAGAAGAAGAAACAAGGAAGATTAATAAGCAGTAGCAAGGAATCAAAGGCAACTAGGTAGGTAAAGCATCTAGAAGGCAAGAAACAAGTTTGTTTCGAGTTTAAAAAACATGGTTACAAGCAAGGTTTTGGGAAGTTTTTGCTTACGGATTTGCTTGATTGAAATATCCCAAATTTTCCGTCTTAAAAAATATATAAATAGCCACCTCTTCTTTTAATAATAATAATAATAATAATAATAATAATAATAATAATAATAATAATAATAATAATAATAAAACTTCCATAAAAGAAATGAATAAAAATAAAAATGTACAAATACATATATATGTACAATGTTAATAACTTACAAATTAATAATCTAATAATAATATAAAGGAACGAAAATTTAAGAAAAGAATGAAAGAGAGAAATGAAATATCTTTGCATCACTATCATATTTTAGACCAATCAAAATAAATTACTTAATGATTCTATTCCTATATAGTACTAGTTTGAAAAGTTATAATCCGTTTAAGGGATTATTACACAAATAAATGAGAAGTTAGAATCCGTCTAAGGGCTATCCGAATTTGATGAGATCCATGACCTGCAAAAATTATTGTTATATTATGAAAGAGTTTCATAAATAAATGAAATGTTATAACCCATTTAAGGATTATCCGGGTTTGGTAAGACCCACACCCGCGATTTCGGGTCAAACGCATGAGAAACCTCAAATCACACAAAACAAGCAATCTGGTGGCTTGAGATGGGGCGGAGAGCAACCAAAGAGCGACACATATGATTTTTTGATAGACATATATATATATATATATATATATATATATATATATATATATATATATATATAGATTGATAGATTGTTATATTCAAACTGTATGCTACAAAGATCAAATATTTTGTACTTTCATTCTTTGTTAAGGCAACTAGTCTACACTTTCAACTATAAATAGTAAAGAAAACAAAGAGTTTTCTTCATACAAACTTCTTTCTATCTTAAGCTTTCTGATGCGTGTCTAATGATGCTCTTTCTACGAAACTCACAACTAAGCTTTAAATTTATAAAACAAGACTCCTAAAGAAACCACACAAAACCGGCAAGTTTACCGATCACTAATAGTATAGCACTAAGGAAGTCCGAGTATCGAACACAAGAACAGGTGAAAACGTTTATAGTACTTAACCCTAACCAAGACTTACCTAAGAATAATATTTTTTAAATGCTTTTTAATATTACCTATTTGATCTAACTTACTTTAACTAACTTAATTAACTAAACTTAACAACACTAGACGAAACTTTGAGAATGAGACTTATCAATGGAGAAAACGTCTACCTAGATAAGAATCCTATTGAAGGCATAATAAGCTAATGGGTTGAATGATCTCACGACACCGGTATCTAAGGATGACACAACTAAGGTTCACTCAAGAAAGCTAGATCACCTCACGGTCTCACTAACAAACCCTAACCTACACTTAGTTGATTTTAAGAACTAACCGGGTAACAATTTGTTAAAGTGTTCTAACGTCGACTCTCCTCTCGGTCTCACCTAAACACTACCCTAATGGAGACGAATACTACGCAACCAAGGATAGAGAAACAATTTAGTTTAACTTAAACTAGGTCAACTAATCGCTCAAAAACCCAAACCCGACAAGAACCGAACCCGCTCTCGCTCGATCCTAATCCTAACAAGTAAAAGCTATGAGACGACCCTACTTCCTATCACCTCTCGGTCTCTAAGAAGGTGCCTACCTGCTGATTTTAACTAATTAATATACCCATTTAAACCCTACGGTTGATCACCCCGCAAACAATCTCTAAACACAAAGTAAAGAGTTCAAACAAGCTAAAATTAACCAAAACCGATTCAATCAATCAAAGCAAGAAGTAACTGAGTATTATTAATCAAAACACAGCCACTAAACACAACCTAATTCAATGTTAAACCAAACTTTTCATTAACAATTCAAGTCATGATCATCAACAATCCAATTTACTTACTAAAACCTAACAATATTCATCTAACCTAGGTAGAACTAACTAGTTTAGCCTAACATTAGTTTTGGACAGCAGCTAATACTTAAGTTAAACATCATAAACATCAACATAAACATAATTAAACTCATTCAAGATTCAATAACAATCAAACATAAGTCAATCTTCACTTTACTTGCAAAACAATCAAAAGTAAAAGATCAAAGTAACTAGTTATGAAACTTGAGTAAAAGAACAAAGTTTATAAGAGTTATACTTAAGTATATGGCTGAGTTTATTGATGTTGATGACCCGTAGCTGCTATACCAAGTTTCCTTTAACGATCTCCTTCCTCTCCAAGACACCACAAAGCTCACAAAATTTTTTTTTTTATTCTTTCTTTCTTGTTGCCTAATTGCCGATCGGAACAAGTTTGTAGAGTTTTAGGTTTTTAATTTGTGTTTTATTGTTGCTTTTGTAATCTGCCCACTTGTGCTCCCACGTGAATTAATTAACCACAACACAACCCAACTCCAATTCAACTTGGTTTCCTTAAAGAAAACAAATTCTAGCCGACCAAACTCAAATAACAAACTCTCTTTTTCTTTCTTGCTTATTTCCGATCGGAATAGGTATGAGGGTGTTAGGTTTTTTATTTTTTTATCATATATTATATAATAATACATGAAAGGCTTGGTTCTTGTGGGCTTGGGTCGGGTCTTGACTTGTAGTATCCAAACTTGATCAAATAAGCCCCTATAGTCTTCAAACTTTATTCTTTTCTCCATCAAAACTCATAACCTACAATTAACATTCAATCTTTGTAATATTCATGCAAAAAACATCCATAACTCTTATTAATTAAATGATTAAGTACGTAAAACATGATAAAACGATACGGAAAGTAAGTGTGTTTTACAACACATCACTTTCTACCCCTTTTAGAAATAAAAACCTCTCCAACAAAATATAAAACTTCTCGTGAAGCAACAAGAAACTCCATAACAAACACCGAAGAACACCGAAAGACGAACAAACGAACAATCAAAATATAGTTTTACTTTGATCAACATATAAGGTACGCATCCTTCGCACCATTTATGGCTCTCATATTCGGTTCATATAACCCCTAAATACTTCATGAACTTTTGAAACTCTTAACGTCTTTGGAATATCGATTCCTTTGGCTTATCGTTCTTCTTTGTTTGGATTATGAATTTGACTTTGATGCCATGCGATAAGATTATGGTTAGTTGTACTCATAATCGCATTTTCTGATTAGGCTATACTGTTATAATGATATAAGATTACTATAATTATTTTTGGAATTATATGAATAAAACTATTTATACTCCGTTATGTTAAGTGATCGCCTCTCATGGAGTGTTCCCTGATTATGTTGTTGCAACATCGACAATATGTGCTCCACTTTGACAGAAAGATTAGTTCATGACGTCTCTTAAGTACAGGTGTGGTACATAAGGCTATTAGGAGGTGTATGGATCGATCCCATGATTTATTTTGAGGTGTATAACGGGTATACCAACTCGCCATCTGGTGTGACACACGTACAAGAGTAGGTACCTGTGTATTGTCATGATTTATGTTTGGCTTATGGGTACATCAGTATGATATGATTTACTTCATTGAATTATCTTATCTTATTATTTGAAATAATTTCTTACGATTATCATAATTACTTGAGTCTATTATTCCGTACTAGGAATTCGGCTAATTCCATAAAACCTTTGTACTCATAGGTTACTTTGGACGGGGTGAAGAGAAAAGAATTAGCCATAGGACTAATACGAAGAAGTTATTAGCTTTGAATTTATAGATAATTATACGTACTCCATGCACTTTTAAAACTCTTAACGTCTTTGGAATATCAATTCCTTTGGCTTACCGTTCTTCTTCTTTTCGATTATGAATTTGACTTTGATGCCATGCGATATGATTGTGGTTAGTTGTACTCATAATTGCATGTTTCGATATTGGTTATACAGTTTATAATGATATAAGATTACTATCATTATTGTTTAGAATTATATGAATAAAACTATATGTAATCGTTACCCTAAGTGTTTGCTTCTCGTGGAGTGTCATGTGAGTATGATGTTGCAGCATCGACAATATGTGCTCCATCTATGATGGAGAGATACGTTCACGGCATCTCTTAAGTACAAGTGTGGTATATAAGGCTATTAGGAGGTGTGTAGATCGATCCCATGATTTTTTTTGAGCTGGATAACTGGTATACCGACTCGCCATCTCGTGTGAGCAACGTACAAGAGTAGGTACCTGTGTGTTGTCACGATTTATGTTTGGCTTATGGGTACATCCGTATGATATGATTTAATTCATTGAGTTATCTTATCTTATACTTTGAAATAATTTCTAATGATAATCATAACTACTTAAGCCTATTATTCCGTACTAGACAATCCGTTCATTCCATAAAACTTTTGTACTCACATGTTAGTTTGGGCGGGGTGAAGAGAAAAGAATATGCCATAGGAAAATATGAAGAAGTTATTAGCTTTGCAGTTCTAAATAATTATGTGTGTGACTTGAAAGTTTGAACTATTATTTAAGTTGTACTTTCGACTTTAATATTAATTAAATTATAACATTTTTTTCTGAACCATTGTTATAGTGACACTTCGGCTCATCCGGATTGGGGTGTTACAGCTTGATATTCATGTTTTGTGCCATTTCAGCAAGTAGCAAAAACATACAATAAACAAGTAGGTCTATAGTAAGAAATTTTTATCAGCAAGTAGGTTAGTCAGATCAGCAAGTAGGTCTTTATCTAGAAAACTTGATTAGCAAGTCGTTCATGAGCAAGAAAAGCTTGTTAGGAAGTAGATCAGAAATTGATTGGTAAGTTGGTCAGCAGAGCATTCAATATGTTCGGCAAGAAAGTTGGTTAGCAAGCCGGCCAGGGGTAAGTACGAAGCAAATATTGTGATCTTCGGATCAAAAGAAAGGGCAAGAAACCTAGTTCGGGATTATAGCTAGAACAAGAAACTTGAGAAAGGAAAAAATCCTCATGACCCATGTGATTCGGTCCGGGGAAAAATCAAGAGAATGAGTCGGTTTCAGGATTAAGGGGGAATACTACAAGTTAATCCTGTAATGGGTCATCAAGAAAATTTCATGGGTCATTTTGAAATATAATGAAAGTTGAAGGAGTTTTTTTGTAAAAGGATTAAGAATTATGTTCAGTATTTTATTTCTCTAAGGGTTTGTTTGCATGGGGTAATGGACTGGTGATGGAATGGAATAAGCAAAGGAATGGTATGGACGAGGTAATGGAATGAACCATTACCATTCCATTGAGATGTTTGGTTATCGTGTGAAAATGAAATTGATATAATGCAAAATATATACGTTTCCCTTGTTCATTTTAATTAATATTTTAATAGTTTCTTTTTTCGTTTCTAGTCGATATTTGTGTACTACTAACATTTCTATGTTTCGTAGGTTCCGGGATTTGATCGTGATTAAAAGGGCGAAAAACGAGCAGAAACGGAGATCCGGAACGCATCAGGAAGAACCAGAACAGAGAACCGGTCAGACCGGGCCGGTCTGACCAGCCTCCATGGTGAAGCACGCCGCGCCGCGCGAAGGGGGAAGGCCAAATGCCCTTAGCGCGGCGCCTAGGGGCTGCTGATGGGTTTTTAATTCGTTTTTGCTTAATGTCAGGCCTTGTTTTCGCTATTTAAACACCTTTAACTTAAACCTGACATAACCTGAAGCCACCAGACGATTTTAGAGTTTCTTGGAGCATACTTTCGAGTCTTGTGGTGATTTTGAAGGCACGAGAACAGCCGGTGAAGAGCTTTACGTTCAAGATCGAAGACTACGGGTTTTATCGCCTTTAATCTTTCATTTCTCATTATTTCACCATGTTTTCAGTTTTATTAGCTTTGTTTGGAATGAACCATTACCATTCCATTGAGATATTTGGTTAACGTGTGAAAATGAAATTGATATAATGCAAAATATATATGTTTCCCTTGTTCATTTTAATTAATATTTTAATAGTTTTTGTTCGTTTCTAGTCGAGATTTGTGTACTACTAACATTTCTATGTTTCGTAGGTTCCGGGATTTGATCGTGATTAAAAGGGCGAAAAACGAGCAGAAACAGAGATCCGGAACGCGTCAGGAAGAACCAGAACAGAGAACCGGTCAGACCGGGCCGGTCTGACCGGCCCCCATAGAGAAGCACGCCGCGCCGCGTGAAGGGGGAAGGCCAAATGCCCTTAGCGCGGCGCCTAGGGGCTGCTGATGGGTTTTTAATTCGTTTTTGCTTAATGTCAGGCCTTGTTTTCGCTATTTAAACACCTTTAACTTAAACCTGACATAACCTGAAGCCACCGGACGATTTTAGAGTTTCTTGGAGCGTACTTTCGAGTCTTGTGGTGATTTTGAAGGCACGAGAACAGCCGGTGAAGAGCTTTACGTTCAAGATCGAAGACTACGGGTTTTATAGCCTTTAATATTTCATTTCTCATTATTTCACCATGTTTTCAGTTTTATTAGCTTAGTTTGGAATGAACCATTACCATTCTATTGAGATGTTTGGTTATCGTGTGAAAATGAAATTGATATAATGCAAAATATATATGTTTCCCTTGTTCATTTTAATTAATATTTTAATAGTTTTTGTTCGTTTCTAGTCGAGATTTGTGTACTACTAACATTTCTATGTTTCGTAGGTTCCGGGATTTGATCGTGATTTAAAGGGCGAAAAACGAGCTAAAACGAGCAGAAACGGAGATCCGGAATGCGTCAGGAAGAACCAGAACAGAGAACCGGTGAGACCGGGCCGGTCTAACCGGCCCCCATGGAGAAGCACGCCACGCCGCGCGAAGGGGGAAGGCCAAATGCCCTTAACGCGGCGTCTAGGGGCTGCTGATGGGTTTTTAATTCGTTTTTGCTTAATGTCAGGCCTTGTTTTCGCTATTTAAACACCTTTAACTTAAACCTGACATAACCTGAAGCCACCAGACGATTTTAGAGTTTCTTGGAGCATACTTTCGAGTCTTGTGATGATTTTGAAGGCACGAGAACAGCCGGGGAAGAGCTTTACATTCAAGATCGAAGACTACGGGTTTTATCGCCTTTAATCTTTCATTTCTCATTATTTCACCATGTTTTCAGTCTTATTAGCTTTGTTTGGCCATTACCATTCCATTGAGATGTTTGGTTATCGTGTGAAAATGAAATTAATATAATGCAAAATATATATGTTTCCCTTGTTCATTTTAATTAATATTTTAATAGTTTTTGTTCGTTTCTAGTCGAGATTTGTGTACTACTAACATTTCTATGTTTCGTAGGTTCCGGGATTTGATCGTGATTAAAAGGGCGAAAAACGAGCAGAAACAGAGATCCGGAACGCGTCAGGAAGAACCAGAACAGAGAACCGGTCAGACCGGCCCCCATGGAGAAGCACGCCGCGCCGCGCGAAGGGGGAAGGCCAAATGCCCTTAGCGCGGCGCCTAGGGGCTGCTGAGGGGTTTTTAATTCGTTTTTGCTTAATGTCAGGCCTTGTTTTCGCTATTTAAACACCTTTAACTTAAACCTGACATAACCTGAAGCCACCGGACGATTTTAGAGTTTCTTGGAGCATACTTTCGAGTCTTGTGGTGATTTTGAAGGCACGAGAACAGCCGGTGAAGAGCTTTACGTTCAAGATCGAAGACTACGGGTTTTATCGCCTTTAATATTTCATTTCTCATTATTTCACCATGTTTTCAGTTTTATTAGCTTTGTTTGGAATGAACCATTACCATTCTATTGAGATGTTTGGTTATCGTGTGAAAATGAAATTGATATAATGCAAAATATATATGTTTCCCTTGTTCATTTTAATTAATATTTTAATAGTTTTTGTTCGTTTCTAGTAGAGATGTGTGTACTACTAACATTACTATGTTTCGTAGGTTCCGGGATTTGATCGTGATTAAAAGGGCGAAAAACGAGCAGAAACAGAGATCCGGAACGCGTCAGGAAGAACCAGAACAGAGAACCGGTCAGACCGGGCCGGTCTGACCGGCCCCCATGGAGAAGCACGCCGCGCCTCGCGAAGGGGGAAGGCCAAATGCCCTTAGCGCGGCGCCTAGGGGCTTCTGATGGGTTTTTAATTCGTTTTTGCTTAATGTCAGGCCTTGTTTTCGCTATTTAAACACCTTTAACTTAAACCTGACATAACCTGAAGCCACCAGACGATTTTAGAGTTTCTTGGAGCATACTTTCAAGTCTTGTGGTGATTTTGAAGGCACGAGAACAGCCGGTGAAGAGCTTTACGTTCAAGATCGAAGACTACGTGTTTTATCGCCTTTAATCTTTCATTTCTCATTATTTCACCATATTTTCAGTTTTATTAGCTTTGTTTGATTTAGATTATATGATGCTAGGCTAAACTTCATAAACTACCTAGGTCGTGATGAACCTTTGTTCGGTTTGATTTTGATTGGGATTTCTTTCGTTATGGATTTTATGTTCTAAGTAAAGTGTTGGGTTTGAATTAATTGATGCGTATGATTGCTTGGTTTTATTTACTTGGATTTATTGTTTCACATTACCCTTGGTGATTGTTTCGTAGAATAGGGTTTTGTTAGGTCATTTACTGTGTGTTCTTGACTAGTTTATGATTGATATGCATTAAAATCATAGAAACAATAAAATCAATTAAATAGATAAAAGTGAGCTGCTAGCCTAGAAAGCTGTAAGCTGATAGGTTATTGATAGATCTTTGTTGGTCAGGATTGCTAGATTTAGTTTTTCGTAAGGAGTCCATCTAGGTCTGATTGTCAGCTTAGTCTATTAAGTCAGTTGAGTCTTCTTAACTATCTTTGATTTTCGCGCTGTAAGGTAGGATTTCGTCATAAAGATACTTAGACATAAATTATTAAAAACCGTAAGGAAGTTTAATTCATAAAACTTTTGAGTCTTAAAACTTGTTAGAATCCATAGGTGTCTTCTTGAAGGTCAAGGGTAATGTTCGGGTTTTCTGTCAAGGGTCTATTTTACGATCCCAGTTCCATAACTTAAGTTTCCCATTTGATTGATTGTCGTGACATCGGGGATTCTAGCCTAGGTAGTTATTTTCATCATCTGAGTTAATCTAAGTGTTTTAATAGTTTATTATATTTTATTTAATTAGGGTTAGGTTTAGTTAATTAATAATTAGTTTAAAATCCCCCTTCAAACATTATTATTAAATAGTCACGTCTTGTAGTTGAGTCTAATTAGCTAGCATACGTAATTTATAGAGTCCTGCGGGTTCGATATCCGGACTTACTTAGCTGTACTAGAGTTGACCGGTACACTTGCCGGTTAGTAGTTTAAGTTAAGTTTAAGAGTCTAGAATTATTACTTAGTGTCTTGATTAGCTTATTTTTAGTTAATAATTATTTGACTACTTTTAGCACATCAAGTTTTTGGCGCCGTTGCTGGGGACTTTTGGTGATTGCGTTGCTAGCTTTGATTGGACTTACTTGCTATATATGTGCTTTTGTGTTTTTGCTTTTGATTTTTTAGGGTTTTAGTTAATTAGATAATTACGTGTTTATTTATTTATTTATTTTTTCTTTGAGTCATAGGTGTCTAGTTGTCCGTGTCTTTTGCTTGTTTAGATTCTTGTAATTATGTGTGAAATTTGTAATGGACCTCACTCTAACATTAAATGTCCATACAATAGTAACCTTAATCGTGATACGTGTGGTGATCCTCATTTACACTATGATTGTCCATACAAGGGTTCTCGCTTTATTTTTTATAGATGCGCTGGTTGTCATATGACTCATGCATGTCCATATAATCGTACTAACCCTTATGTGCAGCCGGTACAAAATTTTTCACAGGGACCTTTTCCGTATTATTTTGATAATTCGTATCAGCAACCTCAGCAAAACCAGGAGCAGTGTTATGATCAATTTTCTAAAATCCTTTCTGATGAGGATGTAGTTGCTATGGGTAGGATAGAAAAGATGTTGGTCCAATACATGGCTACAGATACCCAAAAGATGCTCATTGAGCATGATACCATCTTCAAAAATCACCAGGATATTATTACAGATCTCCAACATCAAGTTGAAGAAATTTCTAGGAGACTGGATGAAGAAGATGAAATGGAGAGGTTGAGATCCTTGGAATATGTTGAGCAGTCAGATGAGGAGATCACTCAAGTAACGGAGAAAAAAATGGATGTTGAAGTCCCACCTCCAGTTTCACATGCTATTATTGATTTTTGGAATGAATCTGATGATGAGATAAACGAAGAAGAGTGGGCTGCTTATCAGAGGTCGTTAGTGCAGGAAGAAGAGATAGAGGATGACGTGGATTTGGGGGATTCACTTGAGTTGATGTTTGGCGTTGAGGAAAAGGTTGTGAATGAATTGAGTGAGGAAGATGAATTCCTTGATCTGGAGTTGGATGGAATGTCGGATTATGACGGGGGAGACACATTAGACGTTAATGAGGATGTTGTATTTCTCGAGGCCCTACTTGTAGAGGACAGTGTAGATGAGGATGTGGTGTTAGAGGAAGAACACTATTGCCGACCCGTGGACTGTGTTTTGAATGCTTATTGGGAATTAAAACCACGGGAGAAGATCGAGGATGATAGGTTACCTGAAAACCGAAGTTGCGTATACTTTAAAAGATGGTCTACGGGAGTGAAAAAGCCATTAAAAGTCAAAAATTACCAGTCTTCTCGATACTTACAACACATTCGGCTCTTACCAGGTAAGTTTAAATATAGGTGGTCTGACTCGTTACTGACTTTTAATTCTAATTTAATATTTTACGGCTCCATCATTGATATATTAATGTTTGATAAATTCCGGGTGGAATTAAACGGGTTAGATAGGGTCCAGATAAAGGAGAAACCTCCTAATTAAGTTCAAGTGTGGGGAGGTTTCGCGGAGTTTGTATATTTAATTGAGTCACTAACATAGTTTTTTGTAGTTCGTCTTTGTTTTTGCGTTTTTAAGTTTTGCAAGGTAAAAGAGAGATTGTATGAGCTAGAGAGACGATCCCCAAAGAAAATTTATTGAAAAAGACAAGTGTGGGGATGGAGCAGCCGAACCGTATATTTTATGTTTTATTTTTATTTGCTGCTCATTATTCATGTTTTATATATTGGTCGGTTGATGTGAAACACTTTAATTGCTTAATATCTATCATTATGATAAGATACATTTTTAGATATGTCTGTTTTGTTTTTTCGTTTGCGTTTGTGTGAGAGAGAAGGAGTTACTATTTACTGAGCACGTTCGTAGTTGGAGGTCATTAATGGAAGAAGACATTGGAATCATGTTTCATTCGCATATTACCATCTAAGTCTTTTCCTTTATCTAGCTTATTAACTTTTTATTTTGTTTTTGTTTTTAATTTTTAGGTTTTTAGTTTTTTGTAGTCCGACTTTATTTTTTTTATTATTTTTTGTTTTAAGTCGTCCTTATCCTTGCATTGAGGACAATGCAAAATTTAAGTGTGGGGATAGGATATTTGAGTCATAGTTTAAATCGAGTTTAAATTTAAAAGAAAAAAAAATTAAAATTGAAAAATGCTTTAAAAATGTCCCTTAAATCTAGTTTTTTTGCGTTAAAGTTGGAGATGATGATATTTATCGGAAATTGGTTTTTCAAACTACTAATAATATGAGATAAATAAAAGAAAACGCACTTAACTTGGGATGAATCGGTAGGCTTAGCCTTGAAAATGAAAGGGCAATTTGATAAAATGGGTCGGAAATCTTTTGTGGGTAAAGCGTTTTGTCCGTGGAAGATAAGTAATGAAAAGTAGGGCCATACTCAAGCCTCAAATTTTGGTATGAAAAAAAAAGTGGAAATGTCATAAATTTTAAAAATCTGAATACATTATCATATGATGCTTGGGTAGGCTTAACGTTAGAGTATGCCGTGTCATTGGTGTATGGTTTTATAACCTTAAATCTTTTATTGATGGGATGCTTCGGGTCCGGAGACCATGGGTCTGTATGAAATCTATTCATCTAGGTATTCACAGTTCCTAAGTGGGGTTGTGAATATTTAAATAAAGCCAAAAAGAGCAAACCATTATAAGTCTATAAACATGATCACAAGAGTACAAAAGTACAAATTCACTACAGACTTGATCATTCACGCTGTTAGCCATGTTGAGTCCCCTTGCTCGCGTCTCATTACCATTAAGAAACGGACCACAAGGGACACGCTACATGTAAGCCCTACAGATGAAATTTTGCATACTCACCTATGGTGATGGGTTCGGTGTATTGCTTGATAACGGGGGTATGTCATGTTGTGGGGAACACTAGCTATAAATTAATTGAACCTTAATTGTATCTAATGGCTGCTTGGTAGACTTTGATGCTTAAGCTTAGGTGGATAAACAATACCCTTGATCGTCTTAACTGTTCATGAAAAAAATAGAGCAACAAAATTTTTAAATCTGCTAATTTTGAGGTTTAAGTCAAGTTTGGGTGGTCTGGTCCGGTAAAAACTGAAAATAAGCGGGTCTTAATTGTGTAAACCACTGAGTAAAAAAAATGTCGGATCATATTTGTCCCGGTAAAGAATAAGGCATGGGTTTAAGTGGACAACAATATCGGTGATCGTGGTTTTTGCGTTTTTCTGAGCTTTAAAAATTAAGGCATGGGGTATGTCATGTTGTGGGGAACACTAGCTATAAATTAATTGAACCTTAATTGTATCTAATGGCTGCTTGGTAGACTTTGATGCTTAAGCTTAGGTGGATAAACAATACCCTTGATCGTCTTAACTGTTCATGAAAAAAATAGAGCAACAAAATTTTTAAATCTGCTAATTTTGAGGTTTAAGTCAAGTTTGGGTGGTCTAGTCTGGTAAAAACTAAAAATAAACGGGTCTTAATTGTGTAAACCACTGAGTAAAAAAAAATGTCGGATCATATTTGTCCCGGTAAAGATTAAGGCATGGGTTTAAGTGGACAACAATATCGGTGATCGTGGTTTTTGCGTTTTTCTGAGCTTTAAAAATTAACCTATATGTTTGTTAGACTTTAATTTTCCGATTCTGATCCAACTGCATCAAACTTTTTCAGGGACGAAAAAAGAATAAGTGTGGGGACATTTGATATAATGCTAAATATATATGTTTCCCTTGTTCATTTTAATTAATATTTTAATAGTTTTTGTTCGTTTCTAGTCGAGATTTGTATACTACTAACATTTCTATGTTTCGTAGGTTCCGGGATTTGATCGTGATTAAAAGGGCGAAAAACGAGCCGAAACGGAAATCCGAAACATGTCAGGAAGAACCAGAATAGAGAACCGGTCAGACCGGCCCCCATGGAGAAGCACGCCGCGCCGCGCGAAGGGGGAAGGCCAAATGCCCTTAGCGCGGCGCCTAGGGGCTGCTGATGGGTTTTTAATTCGTTTTTGCTTAATGTCGGGCCTTGTTTTCGCTATTTAAAATCCTTTAACTTAAACCTGACATAACCTGAAGCCACCAGACGATTTTAGAGTTTCTTGGAGCATACTTTCGAGCCTTGTGGTGATTTTGAAGGCACGAGAACAGCCGGTGAAGAGCTTTACGTTCAAGATCGAAGACTACGGGTTTTATCGCCTTTAATCTTTAGTTTCTCATTATTTCACCATGTTTTCAGTTTTATTTGCTTTGTTTGATTTAGATTATATGATGCTAGGCTAAACTTCATAAACTACCTAGGTCGTGATGAACCTTTGTTCGGTTTGATTTTGATTGGGATTTCTTTCGTTATGGATTTTATGTTTTAAGTAAAGTGTTGAGTTTAAATTAATTGATGCATATGATTTCTTGGTTTTATTTACTTGAATTTATTGTTTCACATTACCCTTGGTGATTGTTTCATACAATAGGGTTTTGTTAGGTCATTTACTGTGTGTTCTTGACTAGTTTATGATTGATATGCATTAAAATCATAGAAACAATAAAATCAATTAAATAGATAAAAGTGAGCTGCTAGCCTAGAAAGCTGTAAGGTGAAAGGTTATTGTTAGATCTTTGTTGGTCAGGATTGCTAGATTTTGTTCTTCGTAAGGAGACCGTCTAGTTTTGATTGTCAGCTTAGTCTATTAAGTCAGTTGAGTCTTCTTAACTATCTTTGTTTTCCGCGCTGTAAGGTAGAATTTCGTCATAAAGATACATAGACATAAATTATTAAATAACCGTAAGGAAGTTTAATTCATAAAACTGGTGAGTCTTAAAACTTGTTAGAAATCCATAGGTGTCTTCTTGAAGGTCAAGGGTCCTGTTCGGGTTTTCTGTCAAGGGTCTATTTTACGATCCCAGTTCCATAACTTAAGTTTCCCATTTGATTGATTGTCGTGACATCGGGGATTCTAGCCTTGGTAGTTATTTTCATCATCTGAGTTAATCTAAGTGTTTTAATAGTTTATTATATTTTATTTAATTAAGGTTAGGTTTAGTTAATTAATAATTAGTTTAAAACCCCCTTCAAACATTTTTATTAAATAGTCACGTCTTGTAGTTGAGTCTAATTAGCTAGTATACGTAATTTATAGAGTCTTGTGGGTTCGGTATCCGGACTTACTTAGCTGTACTAGAGTCGACCGGTACACTTGCCGGTTAGTAGTTTAAGTTAAGTTTAAGACTCTACAATTATTACTTAGTGTCTAGATTAGCTTATTTTTTGTTAATAATTATTTGACTACTTTAAGCATATTAGAAATGAATTATTACTTTGTATTATTTAGTATGCTAGAAAAGGTTGGAATTAAATAAAATGGTAGTGGTGGACTACGAGCAGTAATGGTGGTGGGTGGTGGTGGTGGTGATGGTGAGAGAAGGTGGCAATGGACGGGAGCTGGGAGTGATGGTTGGTGACGATGGGTGGATAGGTGGCGGTGGGTGGTAAGTGGTGGTGGTGGGCGTAGGGTGGTGGTGGGTGGCGAGGAATGGTGGTAATGACCAGAAGTGATGGTTGGTGGCGGTGGTGGTGGTGGGTTGATGATGGTGATGGGTGGTGGGTGGTGGTGGTAGGTGGTGGTGGTGGGTTGATGATGGTGGTGGCTGGTTGGTGGTGGTGGCCAAAGTGGGTGGTGGTGGCGTGGGTGGAGGTGGCGGTGGCGGGCGGCAGCGATGGTTAGTGGTGGTGGTGAGAGTGTAATGGGTGGTGGTGGTGGTGGGAGGGTGTTGGAGGTGATATAATGCGTGAAAAAGGAGTAGGATGAAAAAAAAACAAGGGTGATGATTGGAATGGATTTGAGTTGTTTTAGGGAGAATGAAATGAACATGGTAATGAGTGATTTCATTCCATTGACCAATGACGTGTGCTGCATGTGGTAGTAAAATTATAACGGATGGAATGAGTTGCTTTTGCACAAGATCGTGTTTTAAATTTATAAAAGTGATTTCTACAAAGACTAAACACACACAAAATAGGCAAATGTACCTATCGTTTATGTACAAAAGTATTGGTAAGAACCAAGTATCGATCCGTGGACACATATGTTTCTAATGATAAATCGTTGTTTTACTTTAATCGGAGGTTTTAATCATTTTGGGGGTAATTTTTTCTAATTTTATATAAAATATAAATGCTTATATATATATAATATAGGTGACCAAGACAAGAGATTCTAAACGAGTATTACAATTACGTGAAGGTTACCATCTAAGATCAAGAATCCACTCCATTTTAGCATTGATAATTAATATTCAAACATGTGGTAAACTTGCCCTAGCAATATATGATAGATAGCTCCTAAAGCCTTACGTGAGCATCTTTAGAACTAGGGAGGTAACATGCGCATTTTAAAGTCGACCATTTCCTAATGTCATGCCACCTCCAAAATGTCAATTTAAGTTGGCAAGTAGTTTCGTAAAGTAGAAAGATTAGAATTGACTTCGATTTCTCAAATACCAATTCTAACAACTTCGGGTGGTTGTAGTTTAGTCACACAACCTCCCCTTGGTTGATTTAAGTAGGTTATACTTACACATTCCATTAACATATGATTTCTTTAACTAGCTTGATATCCTAAGCAAAGCCATTTTCGGATTACCAAGACTTAGAGAAATACATCATAACTTATACCTCATCATTTCTAAGTACAATATAAGGATCCATGTTTCGATAGTGTATCAAAGTATTTCTATCCTTCAAGAACATGAATCGATCATGAACGATTGCCAATAGAATTGACAACCATCAACTTTGAATTAGTGATTTAAGATGATGAAACATTTCTCATCAAAAGATAATTTTTTGATAACCATGTACTTTACTAGACTACACCACATGTTTTAAATAATCATCAAGTAAAAAAAAGCTTCTTCATAGATTTTAGATGGTAAAAAGAGTTTAGCTCATAATGAGCATGATGATAAACATTAAGATGAATGATGATAACTAATAAATGATTAAACTTGGAACAATCTAACCAAATGTAGATGAATCTTCCTTCTTAATGATGATGATAATGGATGATTATGATGGTTGATGGTGATGACCTCCAGGCTTTCAAACTCTTCACTAAATCTTCTATGTGAGTGTTAGTGTGTGTTTTTATAAGAGAAAACCGGATATAATTCTTTTCAAGGCAAACTTCTCAAATGACACAAGAGCCTCTATTTATAGGTTGTCAGGAGATAGAAGCACGACCCCGTGCTTTATCAAGCACGGCCTCGTGTCTACGTGTCCCAGTTGCGTGTTTGTCAGATCGTACATGATGACTCACCACGACCCCGTGCTTCCTAAGGCACGACCCCGTGCATTTTTATGACATGTGCTAATTTGATTTTGTCGTTTCTGAAAGGTGACCATGGCCCCGTGGTTGAGAGGCACGGTCCCGTGCTTTTGTTCCCAGGTTTTGTCTTTTCTTGTAGATTTTTGTCTTTTATGGTGTTAAGAAGCATGGGGGCGTGTTTCTTGAGGCATGGGGGCGTATTTCTTTGTTTTTCTTGTGTTTTCTTCTGTTTTTCTTCGTCTTTTCGCTTGTTTCTTCGTTTGGGGCTTGGTTTCACCTGAAATTACATTTTATTATGATAAGTAGCCTTTTATATGCTATTTTATTTGATAGAAATTGCAGTTTTTGGAGATTATTTGATGCCTAAAAGATGTATAATTTTATGTACATCAAACATCCCCGCACTTGAACATTGCTTGTCCTCAAGCAATCTTTTTATAAATATTCTCTAAAAACCGCAAACTTGGATTATAGCCATCCCTTAAGCGAGCTCCGAGAAAATGGAAACAAAATAACCAATCTTAATTAGTGATAAATAAAAAGAAAATTTTGTTTTTATGAGCTTCCGTTTATGCAAAACGTCACGTTCTCACAATGTTCACTCACACTCGGTTTTATATCTGATCATACCTTTGATGTATGTATGTGAACACTCTTTAGTTAGAATGCAACCTGTGATAAATAAGCTTGTAACAAGTTCAAACCTCCTCCTATGTGAAGGGTTGCATAAATCAGAAGGTAACACGGGTTGGTTTTGTGTGAGTTGGAATTTTGGTATATTGTGGTGGATAGGGCTCTTGGTGGGGGATGGTAAATACAACTTTTCTGGTAATCGGGGCATCTGAGATGTCTTCGATAGTTAGCTTTTCATCCCGATGATAATTTATTTATTTATTATTTTTAGAGACCTAGTGACTCTTTTAAAGTCAGATCGTCAAGACCAGTTTTGTCGAGGATGTGGATCAGTTCTTCCTCAATCCTGTTCTGAACATAACTTCCAACTCTAGTGGACCGTTCGGCTTTGAGCCTAATAGCCCACACCCTCATTAGTTGGGTATATTCATGCTGAGACTGAGGTTGACTCCTTCTACATCTTCCTTCGTGGGACCAGTTTTCGCAACCTAAGCATCGTTCGTATCTTTTGGCTCTTCTCTTTATTGTGTTTTTGGAAATTCCACAAATGGTGGCCTTTGCTCCTCTTGGCGCCACTTTTTCCTCACCTCATTGCTAAAGAGAAATATTCTCTCCCTAAGTTCTGGAGGCAACCTAGGTTTTGTGAAATGTATGCAGCAAAGGAAATTGAAATCGAAATAATGCATATCCAGTGATGGATGAAGTGGTAGGGTTTAGGTTAAGGTTTTTGGGTTTTGTAATTTGGCGAATGATTTGATGGAATTGTGACAACATTACCTTCCTCCTTATACAACGCTTTGTCCGGTCTTGAAATGAATAATTGCAACAAGTTCTAAATCACACGAAACATATGACTCACTCAAAGATTCCGAAAAATATTTATATGGCATGAGTTTTATCTCACAGTAACGGAGGAATTGGGTATTAACGTCATATTTTGCATAAATTTATTCTAAGTATTACATAATTTCTTTTTACCTTTTTCCACTTCCCTTTAGTAATTGGTTATTTGAAAAAAATTTCTTGGATTTCTCTTCTGGTTTTTTAAAAATAATCTTTGTTTGCTGCAAAAATATTTGTTGATTAGAGAATTTTTATAATTATTTGAACAAACAATTGGTCAAGTAATTCCCCTCCCCACACTTGAATCTCACATTGTCCTCAATGTGGAAAGATTCATGAAAAAGATAAAAATTCTGATTGAGTATAGTGGGTTAAAATGGAGAGTTACTTCCCTGTATATAATCTGTTTTCCTGTTTTTGTACCTGTATAATATAAAACTGCAAACAACCATAAACAGACAAGCATAAACTGCTGAGAATTGGGTATGGAATCATCCATCCCTTGCCCTATCGGGCTAAATTAGTACCTACCATAATGTCTTGGCACCTATGGCCATAAAAGTATCCAAACCAACAAATAACCAAACAACAAGTACGACAGAAAGTAAATTGTTTAAAAATCACACATAATATCATAAAGTACTGCCGAACCATGCCCATACCCATACTCGACCTAGCAGTGCCGCTAGTCATCAGTTACCCGTGTCCGGGTCAAATGGTCCCCACTGTCTGTCCCTTGTTATTCGTCTGGAAAAGACTAAGAATGCATGAACATCGTCTTCTTACTCGGCCATATGCAAATCATAACCAAATTAGTCAAAATTTGACAAGATTTTTTAATTTTCTGGAACAGAGAGCGAAGCACGGCGGCGTGCTTTTAGAGGCACGGTACCGTGCTAATGCTGCTGTTCATTTCCAGTTGATTTTGACTTTTGGTTGACTAATGGTTGACCATGATTCGTGTTGTTTCGGGCACGACTCGTGTTTTTAATACTAATTTCTACCCTATTCAGTTTCGAACCCTCGTCTCTAACTGGTTATAACAACTAGCTTTATTAGTTTGTTGGATATTTATCTCAAGATCCAAAACCAGAATTGTTCCTCTCAATAAACATTAACAATTAAACTTTCAACAATCCATACATCCTACACTAATAGAATAACCCATATTATTTTCAGGTTTAGACCCGATTTGGTCAATTCGAGAGATTTTAGGGTTAAACTAAATCTAGAATGATGAATTTGAACAATATAATTGTTAGATTAACATACCTTTTTGAGGATTCGATGAAGAAATTAGTGTAATATGGAATGGTCATCGGTTTATCTTCCAGAAACGAAGTGGGTATTAGGGTTAATGGTCTGGAAAGTTATTTTATTAATTTAAAAACTCGTAACTGTATTGGAGTCAAAAGCACGGCGCCGTGCTTTTACAAGCACGGTCATATTATATGTGGTGGGTCGTGATGTCGTTGAATAAGAATCGGGTTGATTTTTCTTTTGAATTTGGTGGATTTCCTTTGAAGTTTTCAAGTTTGTTTTTAAAGATTTTCAAGTTGTCTAGTAACAAGAAAAATGTAGCCGGTCTTTTATCTCAGGTTGTCAATGATTTTTTCGACATTCTCAAGACTCGAGGACGAGTCTTTTCCGAAGATGGGGAGAGGTAAGTGAAGAGACCCGGGAACCCAGTAGATCCATGTGGTACATGTCTAAAGCTGGGCAAGATGCTTAATAATATTAAGTCGTTTATACGAGTTGTGATAATAATAATTTGGAATCGGGTGGATGTCCGTTTCGATCCAGGTGGCTTTGTCAGAAAACTAAACTCGAGGACGAGTTTTTCTCAAAGAGGGAGAGTATGATGCAGGAGTATCCGGTCCATCAAGTCGACCCGGCCCAAATGTTAAATTCATTCAAAAATAAAGGTGTTTGGTCTTTAGTTTAGTTAGTTTTTGATTAAGTTTAATTTAAACGAACATTGTTCTTAGAACCTTTGGTTCGATTTATCGTCTTTGATTAATCATGAATCTCTCGAGCAATTGATTGCTTCCAAAACTGCATCACCTTTTTGAGCTTCCTTGATCAACACACCTTCGGCATGCAAATCGAGGCACGCCAAATCTCCACAGCTCGTCGGCACACACTTTGAGGTGTGTGTCGGCTCGTTTCCTTGATGGCACAAA
The DNA here is from genome assembly GCF_021521415.1 of Bidens hawaiensis. NCBI lineage: Eukaryota > Viridiplantae > Streptophyta > Magnoliopsida > Asterales > Asteraceae > Bidens > Bidens hawaiensis. Next base: position 325,032 of record NW_027492623.1, on the reverse strand, counting down.
CTTCAAGATATGGTCGTCGGTACTTCGGAGTATCATCGGTTTATTGGCACGGATTACGAGGAGTCAGGGCACGTTTTATGAGGTGATTTCTAGTGAGATGTTTTAGAGATAGAGTGAGTTGTATGCATTGGTGTGTGGAGCTGATAACAGGAACCATCGCGATACGCGATGGTCCAAGAGCAAAGCCATCGTGTATCACGACTAGATCTGCTGCGTCGCCCCTAGCCTTGCCACGTGGCGGACGCGGTGCCACGTGGTGACACGTGGCAGACGTTATGCCACGTGTGGACACGTGGAATGACATGTGTCTGTCTGACAGACCACGTCAACGGGATACGCGATAACGTTTGGTCCATGGCCATCACAGATTATTTAATTTGGTACTCGAAGTTTGAAACTTGGTATTTTTGGTCTGAAATATTCTTGATGTTACATCCTCCCCACCTTGGAATGAATCTCCTCCACGAGATTCGCTTCTTAGAACAATTGGGGGTACTTTTTCTGCATTTCGGATTCAAGTTCCCAAGTATATTCGGGGCCTCTTCGTGATTCCCACTTTACTTTTAACTAATTTCAACGTTCGTCTCTTAAGTTTCTTTGTTTTAAAATCTTCGGTTTGAATGGGTTGTTCTACGAATTTTAAATTTTCGTTTATTTATACATCTTTTATGGGCATAGAAAAAGATTCATCGGCCAAACATTTTCGCAGATTTGAGACGTGGAATACATCGTGTATTCCTTTCATTTCCTCGGGTAGTCGCAAGCGGTATGCAACAGTACTGATTCGCTCGATTATTTCAAAAGGTCCTACGAAACGAGGACTTAACTTTCCTTTCTTGCTGAAGCGAACTACACCCCTCCAAGGCGAAACTTTCAATAAGAATCTATCGCCCACATTGAATTCTAGCGGCTTACAACGGACATCGGCGTAACTCTTTCGTCGGTCTCGCGCCGTCTTAAGTCGTTCATGGATTTGTAACACCTTTTAGGTGGTTTCATGGACTATTTCATGTCCAGACAATTGATTATCTCCGGTTTCAGACCGGCATACTAGCTTTCTACATTTTCGGCCGTATAACGCTTCTAACGGTGCGACTTGAATACTTGTGTGATAGCTATTATTATACGAATATCTATTATGGGCAGATGGTCATTCCAACTTCTGCCTAAGTCAATCACACAAGCAGGGAGCATATCTTCAAGCATTTGAATTGTCCTTTCGCTTTGAGGATGATAGGCAGTGCTAAGGTTTAACTTGGTTCCTAATGCTTTTTGGAAGGTTTTCTAGAAATGAGACGTAAAGCGACTGTCTCGATCAGAGATGATAGATAACGACACTCCATGAAAAGCAACAATGTTGTTCACATAGATTCGTGCTAACTTATCAATCGAATACAACTCGTTAATAGGTATGAAATGTGCGGATCTTTTTAACCTATCAACTATGACCCAAATTGCATTACGCTGTCGAGTGGATTTTGGGAGTTTTGTGATGAAGTCCATTGTTTTTAGTTCCCACTTCCAAACGGGGAGTTCGAGTTGCTGAAGCAATCCCGAGGGCTTTTGATGTTCAGCCATAACTTTCAAACACGTTAGACATTTTGCCACATGCAAGCGATATCTTTCTTCATTCCATTCCACCAATAGATCGGCTTTAGGTTTTGATACATTTTGTCACTACCCGGGGGCATCATGTATTTAGATTTGTGTGCTTCACTCATTATTTTTTCACGCAAGTGTCCAACGATTGGCACCCGATTCTGTTTCCGAATCTAAGTATGCAATCGTCACCTTTGACTAGCGAGTCAATGGTGTTGTTACGTTTTTCGTCGGAGATTTTTTTTCATTGATTGCTTGAATTTGGGCGGATTTGATTTGCTCTATGAGATCAACTTGGAGTTCTAGTCGTAGAGCTCGAAATCTTTTTGGCTTCTCATGTTCTTTACGACTCAAGGCATCAGCCACAACGTTGGCTTGACCTTCCTGATAGAGGATTTCACATTCGTAATCGTTCAACGTTTCCATCCAGCGTCCTTGACGCATGTTGAGTTCTTTTTGTTCAAAAATGTGTTTTGGACTTTTATGATCGGTATACACGACAAATTTGACTCCATAGAGATAATGCCTCCATATCTTTTATGCAAAGATTATGGCGCCTAACTCTAGATCGTGAGTTGTGCAGTTCTTTTCGTGTACTTTGAATTGATGAGAGGCGTAAGCGATTACTTTATTTCGTTGCATTAGCACGCATCCTAAACTGAAAACTGACTCATCACTAAAGACATCAAAGTCCTTGGTACCTTCTGGTAAGGCCAGTATAGGTGCTTGGGTGAGTTTTTACTTGAGTATATCGAACGCCTCTTGTTGTTTAGTTCCCAATTCATACTTGATATTTCTACGAGTTAACGAGGTTAGGGAAATGGCTATATGAGATAAGTTTTAAATGAACCTACTACAATAGCTGGCCAAACCTAAGAAACTTCGGATCTCGGTTGGTGACTTAGGAATCTCCCACTTTGAGATAACTTCAATCTTAGCGGGATCGACTTGAATTCCATTCACGTTTACGATGTGTTTAAGAAATTGCACTTCGTAAAGCTAAAATTCGCATTTCGAGAATTTGGTGTACAATTTCTCGGTTCTAAGTAATTCAAGTAAGATTCAGAGGTGAGTTTCATGATCTAACTCAGACTTAGAGTAAATAAGTATGTCATCGACGAATACGATAACAAATTTATCAAATAAAGTTTACATATTCGATTCATCTTGTCCATAAGTGCGGCTGGGGCATTAGTGAGACCAAACGGCATGACCGTGAACTCATAATGTGCATACCTTGTTCGGAACGCGGTTTTCGGAATATCTTCGGATTGAACCTTGAGTTGGTGATAACTAGAACGCAGATCGATTTTTGAAAATAGCTTGCGCCTTGAAGTTGGTCGAACATATCGTCGATTCGAGGTAGAGGGTATCGAACACATACGCATGGATCTATCCTTCTTCTTGAAGAACAAAATCGGTGCTCCCCACGGGGATGAACTTGGATGAATGAATCCCTTATCGAGTAGCTCGTCTAGTTGCTTCTTCAGTTCTTTCATCTCGGTCGGTGCTTAGCGATACGGAGCTTTGGCGATTGGAGCTGTACCAGGCATATGATCTATCCTAGACTCGACTTCACGATCGGGAGGGATTCCAGGAAGTTCATCGGGAAAGACATCGGAAAACTTGGATACAATAGGTACGTCCTTTATCTCCTTCGGTTTGGATTCTTCGGTGACATAGGCCATGAATGCTAAGCATCCTTTATTTAAACATTTGTTAGCCCTAATCATGGAAATTATTGCTAAACTTGCCCAGCATCTTTGTCCCCTTCAATTCGAATGGTTCGTTTATCAGGGCCTTGAAGTTTAAGGGTTTGGCTATTGCGAATGATACGAGCATTATTGTTAGATAACCAGTCCATACCAAGTACTATATCAAAACAAGCAAGAGTCAAGGGTAAAAATTGAATGGGTAGAACATAACCAGCTAATAAGATTTTTCCGTTTTATAAGGATTTGGAGATTTTAGCGATTTCGCCACTAGCGTTTTCGACATTTAGAGTTTTGTTTAATTTTGTTAGAGGTTCGTTTAATAGACTACAAAAGCTATAATCTATAAAACTTAAGTTGGCACCAGAATCAAATACCAGAATCAAATAGAACCCTAGCATATGTGTCGTTTACTAAGAACGTACCGGTAATGGTTTCCGTCATGTTGGCCACTTGGTATCAAGCATGAAGACTCTTGCATATCCTTTCTTTGCCTCATTCCTTTGGCCATTTCCACCCACACCACTAGCAGCGGGTTTGTTTATGGGGCACCCAAAGCTTATGTGACCCATTTCCTTGTAGTTATAGCAAGTCATTGTCTTCTTACAACAATCGGTCGTTGCGCGGCCGGGTTTGTGACACGAGTCGCAAACAGTTGTGGTCGTAGACGGAGCAAAGTGGCAGCGACCTTTGTGGTACTTTTTACAGAATTTTCATCGGGTGTAGTTGGAGTTGGTTCCAGTCTTTCATACACCCTTTCCCTTGAATCAGGCGTTTCCTTCTTTCTTGTGGTCGTTCGTCGGTACCACTTTTTTGTCCTCTTCTTTGTTGCGAATCACACCATTCATGAGATAACCAGCCAATTCCATGGCGGAATCAGCGGTTTGAGGTAAGTGAGACCTCCCCATGTCACGGATTTTCCGCGAAAGTCCCGATATATATCGTATTACTTTGCTGGTTTCGGGTGTTACCAGCTGGGGCACAAGTCGCCAGTATTCATGAAATTTGGTGTTATATTCTCGTAGATTGGTTCCTACGACTCGATGATTTAGAAATTAGGTCGGTTTCGTGCATCGGCCAGAATTTCGCCAGCACTATCTCCTTGAACTCCTCCCAAATAAAACTATACAACACTTGTCTTCCCTTTCTCATAATCAGTGTGTTGCACCACTCCAAAGCTTCTCCCATTAACATTTGCTCAGTATATTGTTTCTTCTCTTTCTCAGAGCACTTGCTTATAATCACGATCGACTCCATCTCCTCTAGCCATATTACAGTCACAATGGCGCCCTTATCTCCATAGAATTTTTTTGGACTAAAGTTTTTAAAGTCTTTAAAAGAACAACTTTCAACTTTCGTTTTCTTAAATTGTTGTCTAACGCCGCCATCAACATTTGACTCATGAATGCTCTCCTCGATATGTTATGGTTTAGGATGGGATTTAACGGACTTTGGAGAGGGTTCGATAGAATTAGTTTGTCTTGTTTAGGTCCTGATGTGAGATTCAGCTCTCACAACTTCTTTTATCATCTTTTGTATTTGATTCATATATTTTTCAGGAATTTTCTCTTGTTCTTGTTCATTGTTAGAGCATTTTTGTCTAATGCTAGGTCTAGTGGGCTTAATATGCCATTTTGTATTTTATAAAGTGCTAAACTATTATTAGGTGAAACTTTGTAAAGTGAAACGTATAAGTAAGATGGCGTATAAGCTTATACGGTCGTATAAGCTTATACGGATCCTGATCTTATACGTTGTCACTAATCACCTATATTTAGGATTTCTCTTGTTAGATTCATATCAGTTGGAATAGTTGTAATTCAGTTTGTGCTTTCAAAGTTATATCAATACACTGAGCATTAAGAGTGTTTGTGTTGTTAATCGCTTTATGATATATTTCCGCTATATCATATCGTATAGTAATTATATACTTTCAATCCTAATCATTACGATTTTATGTATATGATGTTTTGCATGATCAGGATTACGTCCTTACAAGTGGTATCAGAGCATTCGGCTCGTATTTACTACTGATTACAGTACATTCAAGGTCAAATTAATGAATTTTTGAAGTTTTCAAGGTCAACGAGCTTACCGATACAGACTTGATGTTTCTGCAAGAGTGAATTAGCTTATTTGTGAGTCAAAATCAAGTTTCAGTTTCAAACATGGTAAACAGTTCCGTCTGGCATATATGTTTTCTGTTAGGCATTACACGTGCGTATAAGATTGAACTCATAAGATGTTACAGCGCCTACGTTGTTACGGAATATAAGAGGTTATCAGTTGGTTTCGAGTTATACGTAGAAAAAAGATATCCGGGTAACAAAGTTATACGTTTGAATTTTGGTTATATGTTGATTCTAGGTTGCACGCTGTCTCAGAGTTACGCAGTTGAGGATACACGGTTAATCTAGGTTACACGTTTGTTAAAGGTTATACTGGCATAAAGGGTTATATATTTGATTTTCATAAAATGGAAGATTTAAATGCATTTGTTTCACATACTTCACCGATAATTTAGAACATAAACTTGGAGAATGAATTGGGTACTTCTAACAAGCCTCCGAAGTTGCTTAGGATGGAAGATTATCCTAATTGGGCTAGTAAGTTTGAAACGTATGTACAAGCTATGAACTGTGATGCATGGGAAGCTGTTGAAGTTAAGTACATTATACCAAAGAATGAATATGGTTTATGTGTTAGGTTATCACAAATTCCTGATGGTGACAAGACTAGTTTCATGCGTGAGAAAATAATGTTGAATTTATTTCAGCAATCTATCAAATCTGAGATATTTCAACTTCTGCAACATAATGGATCTTGTTATTCAATATGGGGGGCTCTTATGAACAAAGATCATGGTAATGCTGACATGAGAGAGTCTAAAATGAATTTGATTAAAAAGGAGTTTGATATATTTTCCATGGTCAAAGGTGTAACGATGCCTCAAATGATTGAAAGATATTGTCACCTTGTGAACGAGATGAAAAGATTAGGTATCAACAAAAAAGATTTTGAGTATATTGATAAGCTGGCTGATACTTTGCCTGATGACTAGAGTACTTTTATCATGATTCAACTATCAAATCCATTAGCTTATGCAAGACTCATGTTGGCTCGATTCATTGAGAAATTGGAGGCACACGAATGAGAAAGAAACAAAAAGATGAAAATTTAATCTGCTGTTCAAGATATTGGTCGGTATTTTAATGCTTCGTAATCTGTGATTGCACCAAGTCAAAAGATTCAAACTGCATATGTGACAAATAGCAGTTTTGGTGGAACTTCTTCTCAAACTGATATTCCTCATTACACAAGTTCCTATGTTGGTACAAATGCTTCAAATGATGTTCCTGAACAAACATCAAAGATAGCAAGTCCATCTTCTGATGTTGTACAACGCAATATTGCTGTGAATATTAAAAACAACAATGGACTTCCAACGGAGAATGTTCAAGAGCATATGGCATTTTTGGGTTTTGTTTTGGAGTCATATGAATGCTTAATTGCTGGTTATATTGAAAACTATAATATGACAAAAGAAGATAATGATCAGATAGACCCAGAGGAGAAGGAGATGCTGGACATCCGTTGGTGCATGGCTAGTGTGGTTAGAAGGGCTCAAAGATTTAGGGAAATCACTGGTAAAAATTGTTTGTATGGAACTACTGCTAATTTAGGTTTTCTAAATTCGAAGGTTATATGCTTTAGATGCAAAGAGAAAGGGCATTTCAAGAGAGAGTGTACCAATCCTGAAGTTGGAGATTCAACTCCTAATCCTTTTGGTCGAGACTACAACCGACAAGAAATTTATCATCAAATCTCATCACCACAAGCTGAGAAGAAACAAGATGATTCATCATCAAAAGCTTGCCAGCTCAACTTGATGAAGGTTTCAACTGGAACTCGATGGTTCACAAAGCTAATGTAGCAGGGATAGTTGGTGAATGTTCTCAAGAACAGCAAAACAAGATTGATAAAGAAATTGGAAATGTCACTAAACAAATGATTAATGTTGAAGAAGATCTTTCTAGTGAAGATTCTCCAAAGAGTTTTAAATCAATTCCAAATGAATTTTTTAAATCATTTTTGCCTCCTGATGTATTTGAAAGTTTTGCAGGTTGGTTTAATGGAGAAGAAGTGCCACATGGAAAGATAGATTTTGGAAGTGATGATGAGTTAGAGGAGGAAACTAGTGAGATTTATGCTGCTTCAAAGAGTGAATCAAGTGACAAGTCTAAGCTGACTAATCAAGAAGAAAGTTCTGTTGAGGATGATGTTTCCATCCTTCAAGCTAATATGGTTGGTCAGGTAAAATTTTCTCCTGATGAAATTCAACGCAATTGTGAGTCATATGAAGAAAAAGAATTTGTTATTAATTCTTTGATAACAGATTTTAATTTGCTTTAAAAGGATTATATCAAAATGTTTCTTGATTTTAAAACTGTAAAAGAGGCTTATGATAATCTTCAAAAGTGTGAGAAAAATTTGTGGAGCAAAATTTTGCAAGATGAAAAAACTATTACTATGCTCACTCACACTGTTAATGACAAGCAAATTGCCATTAATTAACATGTGGATGAAAAATCTGAATTAAAAAGAGAATTGAAATTGATTAAAATTGAAGTTGAACGTGTTGAAACAAAGATGACAAGTTATTCAGCTTCTAGATATGTTTTGGATCACATTATTCCAAAAGAGATTCCAAAACATCATGTGGTTCCGCCTCCTATCTGGAGTTCTTCTGTTCCAAACGAACCCGAAGGATTCATTAAGGCGATGAATGTGGTGACTGTTTCACCATAACATGATACTATGAGTGATGAACACGGTGATAAATCTGTTCATAGTTCTGAATGTGATAGTGAGATTGATAAGAAAACTGCTGAATTTGTGCTAGATGAATCTGAAATTTCATCTAAAGAAAGTGTTAAAAGTGATAATCAATCTGAGAAACTAAAACCCAAGTCAAATGGTAAAACTGGTAAAAATGATAATCAAAATTCAAGACTTGCTAAAACCAGATTTTATTATAAAATAAAGGGTATTGGTTTCAAAGAGGATAATCAAAAGACTGAAAAATCACAAAATGATTTCAAAAGATTGTATTTGTGAAAGGTGAGACTTTTGAAGCACAAAAGGAGGCTATCTTTACTAGACAATCAAATGATGAATTTTACAAACTTAAGGCTGAAAGAGAAAATCAAGAGATTCATGATTATTCTGTTAACAAATTTGTTGATAGGAGAAAGTGTTTCTGTTGAAATGAGGAAGGACACTTGTTTTATTCGTGTCCTAAAAGATTTTGTCAAGAGGGTAAATATGTGGTGAATAAAAAACCATATGTTAGAGTTCCGATAGTTAAGCCTACACCTCCACCAATTAAGATTTTAAAGAGAGGTGTAGACAAGGAAGTGGTTAAAAAGATTTTTGACGTGGGTGAAACTTCAAAAGCCAAGAAAAATGATAGTTTTTATAAAATGAAAGGTTCTGTTGGTCAGAAATGGGTGGCAAAGGTTAAAACTACTAAACAAATTGTTAACTCACCTGATAATCAAGTTGTTAATTCAACTAATGAAGGTTTTGTGTTTATAAATGATCAAGTGGTTGAACAATCTGAGGAGTCTTTAAATGTAGAAGTTAATCATCTTGAGGAACAAGTTGTTTCATCAAGTTCATGTTCGTCTGATGATTTATTGTCTGATATTGAATATGATGATTTTGAGGATGTTTTGAATGAAAAAATGAAACAACCCAAGACCAAGAGGGCTTGGGTTTCCTTATTTCACTAACTGCTTATTTCTGTAGGGGCTCTCAAGATCAAATGATTCTCATTGGATAATGGATAGTGGAGCCTCTCGCCACATGACTGGAACTCTTCATCTTTTAAAGAACTTTCAATCTATTCGAGGAGGGTATGTGGGATTTGTAGGAAACCAAGATGGTCAAATTGTTGGAGAAGGGACGTTATCAAATGGGAAAGTAATGTTTGAAAACGTAAACTACATCACTGAGAGAATAACGCACTGAGAAAATCTCAAATATGTGATAAAGGCTTTTCAACTCATTTCACAAATCAAGACTGTTTGATTCTCAAGCCAAGGTTTAAAATTCCAGATAAGTGGATTTTAATGAAGGCACCAAGAGAAAATGATCTTTATGTGTTGAACATGAATGTTGCTTCATCAACACAAGGCACTTTTCAATGTTTTGTAACCATAGCATCTGAAAAGGAATCTGTTCTATGGCATCTTCGCAAGGGTCACATCAATATTCGGAATATGAACTTTCTTGTTCATAATCAATTAGTTGAAGGAGTGAATCTTAAAAGTTTTCATTTGAGTTCATAGTGTTTGAGTTGCAAGAAGGGTAAACAAAGAAAAGGTCACATCCGACAAAAGAAGTGAATACAATCAACTAACCGTTTGAGAGGGTTCATATGGATTTATTTGGGCCTGTGAATGTGAAAAGAATCACTGGGGAACTGTACTGATTAGTGGTCACTGATGATTATTCCCGTTTCTCATGGGTAATATTTCTTGAGTCAAAGGATGAAACGTTTGACAATTTGATGATCTTATTCAAAAAGTTTGAAATGTTATACAACATGCCAATATGAAAAATTAGAAGCGACAATGGCACCAAATTCAGGAACAACCGTATGCTTCAATATTGTAATGACCGGGGTATTCTTCATGAGTTTAGTGCTCCTTATACACCACATCAAAATGGTGTTGTTGAACGAAAGAATCGTACTCTGATTGAAACAGCTAGGGCGATGTTGGCGAATTCGAAGCTACCTGTGAGTTTCTAGTCTGAAGTTGTTGCCTCTGCTTGTTACAGTCTTAACCGTGTCCTCACTGTAAAGAAGTATGGCAAAACCTGTTTTGAGCTACTTAATAGTAAGCCTACAATGAAGTCGCTTGAGTCGTTTGGATCCCAATGCACTGTTCTGGATCCTAATGGTAAATTTGGCTCAAAGTCTGTGGAAGGTTTCTTCGTGGGTTATGCTAGTCCTTTAAGAAGAGTATTTTTACCTAGCATCAACCGTATTGTGCAAGTACAACATGTGGATTGTCAAAGATATGCAACTCCTATTCAAAGAAAAGGTGATTCATGGATGTTTGACTATGATTGTTTGTGGAGCTGTTTCTCATTCCCTGATGAAGATATTTCTGATGAAATGGCCACACTGTTGTTTCAATAATATTCTGGAGAAGTGTACCTTGAATATGGTGAACAAGAAATTCCAATCTTTAATGAAGATCCGATTTTAGATGATGATACTCATGTGGATGATACTCCGGCAACGCCTTCTTTTGACGATGATGGTGAAGATCATACTGATGTGATTGAATTGTTGATTCAACCAACACCTGATCCTGTTATTTCTGATCATGTGGTTATCACTCCTGTGCTTTCTGATTAGGTGATTATTGATAAAAATGTCATGAATCTTCCAAATGATGTGATAGTTCCTGGTGAAGTTATGCCTCGAACTTTATCATATCATCCAGAACACAATATCATTGGAGATCTGAACATTGGTGTTCGTACTCGAAGACAATTGGATGAAGGTTTAAGCTGTTATTACTCTCAAGTTTCCCCTATTCAAAACCAATTCTCATTTAAGTGTTTTATTTCACAAATCGAACCGAAAACATACAAGCAAGCATTAACTGAGGAGAGTTGGGTAAATGCAATGCAAGAGGAATTGATGCAATTGAAAGGCTTTGGAGTTTGGAAGCTTGTAGATTTACCTGAGGGTAAAAGGTGTATTAACACAAAGTGGGTGTTCAAATGCAAATGAGATGAAAATGGTATAATTGTCAACAACATGGCTCGATTAGTTGTTTTGGGGTATAATCAAAGAGAAGGAATTAATGTTAATGAGGTCTATGCTCCCATTTCTCGACTTAAAGCAATTTGAATTTTCTTAGCTTTTGCATCTTGGAAGGGATTCAAGGTCTACCAGTTGGATGTGAAGTCTGCTTTCCTGAATGGTAAACTAGGTGAAGAAGTTTTTGTTGGATAACCACCAGGGTTTGTCGATCCTATCTTCAAAGACAAAGTGTACCTGCTCAATAAAGCTTTATACGGTCTTCATCAAGCCCCGAGAGCTTGGTATGATACGTTGTCTCAACACTTGTTAGACAAAGGTTTTTTCGTGACACCGTGGATTGTACACTCTTCACTAAAGAGGTGGGGACATTTGCTAATAGTCCAGGTTTATGTGGACGATTTGAAGTTTTTCTTAGGTTTGAAAGTCGAACAAGAGTCTTATGGAATCTTTATAAACCATAAAAAATATGTTAATGATATCCTTGAAAAGTTCAACATGGCTGACTCATCGCCGAGTAGCACTCCTATTGCTGTGAATCATGGAATTGGTCCTGATCCCACCGGCGAAAAGGTTGATGAAACACTCTACCATTCCATGATTCGTTCCCTCATGTATCTTTACTGCATCTAGGCCTGACATCATGTATCCGACTTGTCTTTGTGCCCGATATCAATCCTGTCCAAGGGTCTCTCACCTAACGTTGGCGAAGAGGATACTTCGGTATCTGAAGGGAAATCCATGGGTCGGTCTTTGGTATCCTCGAGACGATGTATTTGAGCTAAGAGCTGTTTCGGAATCGGATTATGGTAGCTGCAAGCTGAACGCCAAATCTACCACCGCCAGCTATCAATTCTTTGGTAGTAGAATGGTGACATGGCAGTGTAAGAAGCAGACGATTGTGTCACTATCCACCTATGAAGCCGAATATGTAGCTGCTTCCAGTTGTTGTTCTCAGGTTTAGTGGATACAACAAAAAATGCGCGACTACGATTTGAATTTTCTTACTACTCTTATTTTTGTAAATAATATTGCTGCCATTTCCATAACTAAGAACCTGGTAAGTCATTCAAAAACTAAACATATTGATATCCGGTATCACTTCATTCGTGACTGTTACGAGAAGGAGTTGATTATTGTGGATAAAATTCACATCGATGAGCAAAAACCTGATCTTTTTACTAAATCTTTTGATAAAAACATATTTTTGTATTTGTTGGGGCTTAATGGTATAAAGTCTATGGAAGGCGGAAAAGAGAGTGATACCGAGGTTATGCATTCCGACCTTTGGGTAATCATTCACCGAGTCACATTTTATTTTTAAATAGTTTTCTTTAAATGGTTTCTAATTTTATGGGGGGAAATAGGTTTGGGAAAAATAAAAAAGATTGTGATTTCAGTTTGTATAGATTAAAACCAAAAACATAAAAATATGACCTCTCGCAAAAATTATGTCAGTTTCTTATATTCGAAGGACATATATTTGTATATGTTTGGTCATGTTATTTACTTGTAAATATTCAGGAGAACCATTTACCTGAGAATGGAAAGCAACTGGGGTGTTTTGTTAATATTTCAAAAGCATTGAAAAATGTGAAAAAATAAAAAACAATAGAAAATTGCTCCTCATAATGAGTTTTGAAGTAACAAAAAACTTTTGATTTTAGTTTGTAAAGATTAAAACCAAAAACATTCAAATATGACATCTCGCTGAAAATTATTTCAGTTTCTTATATTCAAAGGACATATATTTGTATATGTTTGTTCCTGATATTTACTTGTAAATATTCGGGAGAACCAATTACCTAAGAATGGAAAGTAACTGGGGTGTTTGGTAAAAGTTTCAAAAACATTGAAAAATGTGAAAAATTCAAAAACAATAGAAATTTGCTCCTCATAATGAGTTTTGAAGCATAAAAGGAAAATGATAGTACATTGATTGTCATATTCCAAATCCGGTAAATTGAAGAATAAAAGTCTATTGCTTAATGTTCGGTGTATGGGTAGGCTTTTGAACAAACAAGTAAGGGAATAAGTGATATAAACATAAATTTCCATGTTGAAAGATGGGTTAGTATTCTAGCAAAAGTCTTGGTAATGAAGGCAGAAATGTAATGGCCTACCATACTCAAGCCTTATGTATAAATAGATCGCAAAAATAAAGTGTTTTAAGCGTCTGGTACATGGTCTAAACTTCAATTGTGTATGGTTTTGTGGCCTTCAAACCTATATTGATGGGATGCATTGGGTTTCTGGAGCCATGAGGTCTTTATGCGGTTTTCATATGGGTATTCAAAAGAATATTTCAAATCCTGCTCAAGAGAACGAACCCTTGATAAGTCATTAAACTTGATCACTATGTACAAATGTACAAAATTTCACTACTGACTTGATCAAAAATGTTAGCCATACATTTGTTCCTCCCTTGCGCGCATATTAATACCATTAAGAAACGGACCCCAATGGAATACGATATATGTAAGCTGACAGATGAAATCGTGCACACTCATAATTGGCAAAGGAAGCTTGGTGTATTGCTTGATAACAGGGGTATTCCTTGTTGTGGAAAGCCATTGCTATGATTGCTAAAACTTAAAATTGCATTAAAAGTTTTGATCTGCTGGTTCTAAGGTTTAAGTCAAATTGAGGTGATATGGTAAAAATTAAAATAAGCCTGAATCAAGATTAGAAACTGATCATGTTCTGATATTATGTTCTTATTGAACCATAATTATATCATGATGTCTCGAAATCTTTTGCTACAAAAGTTTAAGTGGACAACAATATCCATAACCGACTTAACATCAGACATAATAAAACTGAAAACCATGATGGAAGAACTGATAGATCAATATGATTCCTTGCTCAACTCACAAAAATATGGGTTTCAGTATTATTTGTCCTTTTTGATTTATTTTGTTTTGATTAATTGCTTTAAAATTTTTCTGGAAATTTTTTTTCTGAGTTATTTTTGACTTTGGTGAACGGTAATTCGGGTCTGGATATCCAAGATTCGGAATCGAGAGTTTGTTTTCGGATAAAATTTATTCAAAAAATGGGATTTAAATGCTTTATAGAACTGATCGAGGTCATTAATTTTGACTTATTTATTTTCTAATCAAAACTTTACAATTGGTTATAAAGCTAAGGGCTCGTGAATATTTTCTGGATCAAACACATCAATTCTTGTTAAAAGATTATTCAAGGTATTAATTTGGACTTGAATTGAATAATGTGTGAAAATTTGTTTTAAAAGTGTTTCAAATGTAAAAAGCCAAATTGATAAACTTATACGGACGGATAAGTCAAGTTGTGTTACAAACGTATAAGTATGGGTATAAAAGGGTTGGTATACGGCTGAGTTTCTTTATTGGTCAAGCGCATAACTTTCTTTGAATCTTACACGGCCGGTTCTTGTTCAAATCCTTGGTCTGTAAATCTGTGTTTTATGTGCTCATTGTATTTGCGGTTGATTCACACATTGCAAATATCATTCAAGGTACAATTTTATACTATTTTGAAAAATATGTGATGGGTTTAGCGCAATGAACAGTGACTGTTAAATTTTAGACTGAATTGAATAATCTGTTTGCTATTCATAGGGGTTTGTTTTGGGATTGATTTATGATGTTATTCCGAACTTACTTGTCCATAATTATTGGTCTGATTTTGTCCGTATTGTTCAATTTTGTTTTTGACCTAGTTTTTCTTATTAGCGTATAAGTTTGATGAGTTTATACGGCGCATAAGTTTTTAACTTAAACGGTGTATAAGGTCAACAAACTTATCCGTTTGTATTCTTATACGTTGATTAGTGTTATACGTTGATGAGGTTACACGGAAGAACAAGACTTATATGGTGTAAAATCTTATACGTGTTTTTACCTTATCCGTTTGAGAATGTTATACGTTGAATGAAGTTATACGTGAATAAAAACTTATAAATTTGATTTTAAAAATTTGCTAACATGATCAGTGTTTGTTTATGCATTTGCAGATGGTGCATTCTAAGGATTTTGATGCAAATCATAATATTTGTGCTTTCTTTGATGGTTCTGATGACAAGATGGAACCTTTTTGTGTTATTCTACCATTCTTTAAGAGATCAAGGATTCATAAGGCAATCACAGCAAATACAGTTATTATCAAGGAGCTAATTTCTGAATTTTGGAACAATGCCAAACTTGAAGAGAAATGTATAAAGTCTGTGGAAAAGAAAAAAGAAATTATCGTATCTGAACAAGTTATTCGAGATGTTCTAGAACTTGGAGATGATTCTTCTGATCCTACATGTTTGGATGAAAGATTGGTTAAAGGCTGCTTGTTGAGAATGGGATATCAAAATGAGTTGAACAAAGGATTCTTGAAGCCTGGGCTTTCAAGACCTTACGGATTTTTAGTTCATGTGATTGTGCATTGCTTTGGGCACAGGAAAGGTGGATACGAGGAGACATTGGATTTTCATATGTATATGATGACTGCTCTAAGATTGAATCTGAAGTATAACTTTTCAAAAGTTATCTTGGAGCATATGAAGTTGTATTTCAAAAACAACAAATGGTTGATGTATCCAAGATTTATTCAGCTGATTATTGGTCATCAATTTCCGGGTATTGAGAAGTCTGGTGAAGTGATGAAGCTTGCATATATGTCAGTAATTGGACGTGTTAAACTCAAGACTTATAGGAACAAGGATGAAGATCAAATTCTAAAATTCAGATCTTTGTTTGGACATCTGTTAAATGCTGATTATGGCTCCTTCGAATACTCAATGGAGAAAGGATGATAGTGATTCGTATAGAGAAAATGAAAACAAGAGAATGCAAGGGTTTGTGTCTTTAGGAGGAAAGTGGTTTGTTAAAGCTGAAGATGCTGATGCTGCTGAAGGGTTTCAAAAGAATAAGAATAAACGTAAGCGTGCAGTAAAAACTGAGGTTGTTACACCTCCAGTTCATGTTATTGAAGAACCAACTCAATATTTACAAGATTCTGATGTTGATAATTATAAGGATGATACTGATTCCGATCGGGATATTCTTAAGAATTTGTTGTCTGATCCTCATGGTTTACATGATTTTCTTAAAGAAAGAAGAACAAAGAAAAAGTCTGATGATAATGATGTATCCTATATTCCAGAAGAAAGTAAAAGTCAATTGAAGAAGAAAAGACGTGTAAAGCTTATGGTCAAGATGTCTGTGGTTGATAACTGCTTAGTTGATGAACCTGATGAGCAAGATAACCAAGGAGTGAATGCTTATAAATCTCCTGCGGTAATTGCACTTTCAGAATTTGGAAAATTGTCTGAGAAGACACCAGCTGTTGAGGTGAACTTAGATGACACTCTTGATCGATTGTTGGAGACACCAAGGTTTACTCAGAAACTTCATGAAGATCTACACTAGAAAACACCTACAGTTGATCCTAATGTTGCAGATCCTAATATGTCACATAAATCATTTTCTGATGTATTTCTACAAATAGATGGACCATCGAAAGAAGATGTTGAGACTTTGAAGGAGAAAGTTGCTAATCAAGAGGTGAAGATTGAAAGTTTGATTAACGAAAATATTTGTCTTCGTGCTGATAACATTGAAATTAAGAAGAGATTGGATGAAAGCAAACGAAAGTGGAAACCATGTGATGATCTGCTTGTGAAACACATGAAGTATTTTGTTATAATTGAGAAGAAGTTGGGAATTCGTTTATATTCGGAAGTGAATCAAGCTGAAGCTGGTAATACAGTAGTTGAGAGAGTATATGGTGGTGATATAGGAGTAGTTGAGGCTTCATTTCGTGTTGAGTATGATTTAGGTAAAGCTACTGATAAAGGCAAGTTAAAAATTGAAGAATCTATAACTGAAAAGGTGGTTAAAGATTCGGCGCAAGCAGGTGAATCTAGCCATGTAGAGGTTCATATTGAACAGCATGTTACTACTGAAAATGATAATGCTGTTGAAGAAGAAGAAGAAGAAGATAAAGAAGATGAAGAGAAGATAGATTTCAGTGGTACTGATGATGATTTTGATGAGTTGGATGACGATGATACACCACAAGGTGGTGCTAGTTCGATTGTTGGAATGTCAAATAACAATTTTGAACCTGTAGGTGATAATGTTCAAAATGATAATACTCCATAGGATTCAAACTCTGATAAAGCACCAATTGACAAAACAGTGGAGGAATTAGAAGAGTTGATTACTTCTAATGTTCGAGTTATAAATATGGTTAATGAACTGGAAGAAGGGGAGATTCCAGTCGATAAGTCTGAATTAGCAAAGATTTTGGAAATTTCAATGGACGATTTGATTTTTGACTTTGAGAAAGATATTCCAGAACCTGACATTGATGCTGATTTGTTAAATACGGATGTCGAGTTTGTGGAACAACCTGAAGCAGTCAAGTACGTTGGTGATGAAGAAGAGTTTGATACGTTTAATGAAGTATTTGATGAGGAAATTGAGATGGAATCTAACCCGAACAAGAAAGCCAAAAATTTTAGTGAAGATGAAATTAAAAGCTGGTTTCCTGATCGAGTTTATATTCCAAAACAAGTGTTCAAAACTCATGTGAAATATCACAAGAAGACTGGAGTTGATACTGCAGTGGGATAGTGTTTGAGCATTGCTTATCTAAGCAAAATCAAGAAGATTGGAATTAGACGATTATTTGGAGTGCAATACTTTGATAATTTGATGGAATTGAAGAGTCTACCATGGTGATGTATATGACATTTTCATGCATTATGATTTATTATACAAACCAATACATGGTCTGGTGGATATCGTCTGGAATTTTATGGTTAATGATGCAAGACGAGGTTTCAAGAAATGGACTCCTCAAAAGCCTAAAGTGTTCAAATATAAAAGGTGTAAAAATCTTGAGGGGGAGTTGATCCGAACGTTGAGATATACAAGGCCTAATTCTCTTCGAATTATTCATTTGTACCCAATGGAACAAGATTTTTCTTCTTACTTCCTGTGTTGGTCTTATCTGGCATTGACTGGTGAAGCAAGTATATATTTGGATCGGGGAAATTCAAAGTATGATGTGATAAGAGTTTATGATCCGATGTGGTTGATTAATTGCTCGTGGAAATATATTGAGATTTTACATGTCAATAAAATTCAATGTAATGATGAAATTGGGAAGACTCAAGCCAATCAGTTTTAGAAGGTTGTAGATTTGTGTTATGAAAAAAAGATACATTCTAGTAGAGCTTGGGAGACAAATTGGAGAGCAGTTAGTGATAAGCAGGAGAAGATTGAAGCTGAACATGAAGCTATGATTAAAGATAGAGTTACAGAGGCTTCTTGGAACAAATTTCAATATAAAGACATGGGTGTGTCCAGACCTACCGCTCAGAATAGGAGTACAAAGCCGTCATTGAAGAATCTAGGAAGGAATATCGGAAGAGAGTTTTTGGGAGTGATTAAAGACCTTGCAACATCCAAGGGGGAGTTTGTTAAAGCATTTTTGTCTAATGCTCGGTCTAGTGGGCTTAATATGTCATTTTGTATTTTGTAAAGGACTAAACTGTCATTAGGTGAAACTTTGTAAAGTGAAACGTATAACTAAGATGGCGTATAAGCTTATACGGATGTATAAGCCTATACAGATCCTGATCTTATACGTTGTCACTAATCACCTATATATAGGATCTCTCTTGTTGGATTCGTATCAGTTGGAATAGTTGTAATTCAGTTTGTGCTTTCAAAGTTATATCAATATACTGAGTATTTAGAGTGTTTGTGTTGTTAATCACTTTATGATATATTTCCGCTATATCGTATCGTATAGTAAATATAGTCTTTCGATCCTAATCATTACGATTTTACATATATGATGTTTTGCATGATCAGGATTACGTCCTTACATTCTTTTTCTTTATCTTTACGGTTTTCTGCTTCCTTTCGCGAAGCTTCAGCGTTACTTTGATTCGACATTCTGAAATTTAAATTACATTCTTTTATTAAACATACATTTCATTTTTTTTACACACACACACACATATATATATATCGTCACTTGATATACATATACATATACATATACATATACATATACATATACATATATATATATATATATATATATATATATTCCCACTCTATTTTAGAACGCTTTAACGTTCTTTATTAAAACATAAATACAACGATTACAACAACACTTAATCCTATTCTCAGTCCTTCATAAAATTTTTCACCATCTTGGTCATCTTGTTGCATTTGTGGAGAAGCTTGTCTCCTATCTTCTTCTTTTTTGATTCCTTCTTTGCCCGCCATCTTCCTCAACTCATCGGTCTCGTGTAATGCTTGATCGAGATGTTCTTCTTGGGACTGCGGGATCACATTCGAATAACCGTATTGTGGTGGTGGATCACGGTATCCCATCATCACGATGTCGTAGTGAGTCTTTGGATATGGTGACGAGGTAACATCAGATGGGTAGTTAATGAATGCTTCAGCTGTTGCCTCTTGTTCACATATATCGTCTGCATGTTCTTGAATTGAAGGAATCTCGCCTTGATATGGTGGAAAGGTTGGCAGATACTTGTTCTTGATTTCTTGAAGGTATTGCATGTAGGGATCTACAGAACCATAGCTTGGAATTTTGTGGAAGAATGGTTGCACAACCATTGTCCTGGCGGGCAGTCACAGCTTCATTGTTCCACCATTGGAGTTGTTACTGCCTCAGAGTTCTCTTCGTTGGGATGTTCCTCGGGGTCTTCTTCTTCTGGATCTTCCTCTTATTCTGGGTCTTCATCTTCCTCCATAACTTTTGTTGTATCAATTACCAAAGGGTGCAAGTGATAACTCTCGTAAGGCTGAATGACTCTCATCTTCGGCTTTCGATAAGGTCCTTCTTTGGGGTGAGAGTCAAAAACATTGTAGTCAGATGTTCCAGTGTGCCATCGCCTTTGGTCAGAGTGACATTGCATCTAGTCAGAAGAGTCATACTTGGGTTCCTCCTTGATTCGTCTATTGGCTAAGAATGTATAAGACGGATGGGGATTGGACGGGTGATACGTCGGGACAACAGAATACTCTTGGATGCTTGATGGATGGTACATTGGAATTTCGGATGGATGATACTCTAGAATGTTCGACAGATGGTAACTTGAGGTTCTTGGGGGATCATACTTTTGCATTGATGGATCATCGGGTATGTTGATTGGTAGTTGTTCGGTTCCAGGGAAGCACACCGGTGTGGGTTGTTCGATCGGGACATCCAGCTCTTCTTGCATCGCGCATGAAGTCTTCGATTATTTTCTTGAAAGATATCTAAGGGTGGTTTAGACTGAGGAGGGATAGAAAAGGTTTACCATCCTATCTTATCCCTATTTAAATTAAACAAGTAATAACAAAAATTCTTATTCACTTGGATCGAAGCTTTGGTATTAATTAATACCTAATTTGCTAAGATCGATGACTCTGATACCAACCTGTCACACCCCCATGGCCTGGGCGTGCGACCAACAGTTGGTACCACATTTGTAAATAAATCAGAGTTACTGGATTAAAGCGGAAATTATACTTGCGTGGATTAAAATATTATATATTTACATAACAAAAGACGAGATTATAAATACCTGTTTAGTGTTTACAAATATTACTTGTTTATACAAAAACCACCATTTTAAGTTAGCGTTTAAACAAAATTATCTGAGCCATCAGATCGCCTAGAGGTCACTTCGTCCTTTCCAAGCGGCAAATCTTCTTTACCTGTAAAATTGTAAGGCCCTTATCCTGGTGCCATACTATGGATGTTGGATTTACTCATGAACATAGTTCTAAATATAAGAGTTAATTAAAACTTTCACGGAATAATAATAATAGTCAATCATTCATTACAAACGTTCATAACTCGTCTTTAAAACATAACATAACATATAATATCAAATCATCATGATACATCTTCAGATGCCAGCCTCTTCCAATCATGCCACGTGTCCCTCTCAAGCCAGCTGTCTCAATCTATTCACATGCGTGCATACTTAAAGTCAGCTACGCTGAGTGAGTTCTAGTTAATCAGGCAACATACAATACATTCACATAATTACATACATACGTATCCGAAGATACATATTACATACTTATCCAGTTACCTTCCTTTCATTCGTACATATATATATATATATATATATATATATATATATAAACACACACACTTGCTTTCTTTCATACGTTCATACATTCTTTCATATCATCACACTTTCATACTTTCATGATACATACATAACTATCTTTACCATCTCATATATTCGTAAGGTATGGTCCTTTTCTTCTCTATCTCAGATATTGTTAGGGTCTGGTCCTTTTCTTCTCTATCTCAAATATTGTTAGGGTCTGGTCCCTTCTATCTCAGATATTAGTAGGGTCTGGTCCCTTCTTTCCTTTCAACCGTTCATACACATCTTTACACATACATTTAACTAAATAATTCATACATACTCATAATCATTCATTTATCATCCATACATTGGTCATAACTCACCCCCCTTGGTGATGCGTGCAATATCCGAAGATCATTTACGCACTGACAAGCATTCATTCATAACATTCATACATAATATCACATCAATCATTATAGCATACACTTACCATTTAAGTAAGTGTATTAACGTTCACATTGAGTATGCACACAGCCCCGAAATCATAACAAGGAAATGGGGCTAGAAACTCACCTGAATGCGGTTACTTTCATTGTTTACGGTTATTCCTTCTTTAGCTGTGCGTGACTAATTGTATAACAATTACACGTATCAATTAACTATCACTACCCAAATCACGTTTCTAGTTTAATTATAACCCTCAACGAATGGGGGTCAGTAGGCAGCGCCCCTGGCAGCAAGTTCTAGGGGCGGCAGCCCCTAGCAGGGTCTTAGAGGCAGAGCCCCTGGCTGGGGTCGAGCTGTCTTAACACATTTTTCATTAGAATTCCAATTTATTATTTTATTTGCTAACTCATAAAGTTTGAGGGCTTCTTTGTAATTAATCCATTCTTTTCTAAGTCCCGGGACCTTTCAGTCATTCTTTCAAACTTAATTCGTTATCCAGTTCGTTAAAGAATGAGGTTCATTCGTTACTTCTTAGCCTATAACGAATTGACCCTCATAACGAATTGGTCTTTAAAATGAACTGGTCTTTATAACGAACTGCCCTTTATAATGAACTGGCCTTTATAAGGAATCTAACGAATGAGGGTTCATTCGTTATCTCTCTATAGCGAAGGACATAACGAATTTCTTAACGAATGAAGCTCATTCGTTATTCTTTCTTAACGAATGGGCATAACGAATTGCTGTTAATTCGTTATTATTCCGTTAACGAATTAGGGTTAGGTTAGAGAATGTCCGAAACATTCTCTGACATCCTTAAATGCTCGCGCCGCCTTTCGGGCACCGCCGTGTCGGAAAACCGGGGTGGTGATCGGAAAACGTATTTTCACACCGTTCTTCACCGTTTTTCGTCCCGTTCGATCAAGATCCAAGTTAGGGTGACCCCTAAGCTCGTCTTTTAATTGGTTTATACCCGATTCCAACCGGATCTCGTGACTTAACGGTTGAGGGTGTCGGTTCATCGTTTCGCGACTAGATCTAGCGGTTTAGGATCCATGTAGTATCATACTATCATTACCTCGGTTCGGGATCTTTTTTTCTTTTTGATTTTCGGCTAGGGAAAGAGGGAAATATGAGAGAGAGAGCTTAAGTGTGTTTTATGGTTGGTGTATTGAGTGGATGAGAATGAATGAATTAATGGTTAATTATGGTATTTATATCATGGGTCATTGGCTTAAGCCCATGGTCTTTCTTCGTTCCTTACTAATCCAAACCCATTACCCATTTTTATTTAACCCAACACTAGCCTAACTCATAATAACTCATGTGTTAATTTATTAACCGAAACAGGAAACGGGATGTTACAAAAATGTTTAGGAAATACGTCAGCATCGTGATGCTGGTGAATAAGCTGACGCTATAATATTTTCTTTACATGATTACCCCTCGAGACATAACTTAGTCCGACCCATCATTGCTTAGGAATAATCAAGTTTTAATAAAAAACACAATTATAAACTTAAGTTCTACACAAAACACTCAACAAACACCGCAACGTTCGATATTACTTAGATACCATTAGTATACAAATGATTATCCTCACTCGGACGTAACTTAGGTCCGGCCCATCGTAGTGGAGGCTCATAACCAAGTGTGGCGCGGTGTGCCCACCGACTTTTTACCACATATGTAAGGATCCAAACAAACGTACATGATAGCCTGAGGGCCAGCGATTACTTTTGTTTATAATGTTTTAGAGATACGTAATCTCATGTAATTTATTTCATTTATTTGACTCGATTAAAAAAGTTTATAAAGTTGGGTGTATTCACCTTTCTTCGAAAAGATCAGCTTCAATATACTGACCGATTCTTCCTTGTTATCTTAGACCTATAGTACGAGTATAATCTTTTATTAATGCCAGATCTTAAATCAGGCTTAAGACCTTTAGTTTCTTTTGTATAATCTTTACCTTGATTATATTTTCTTTTAAACATTTAGTTTAAATATTCTTTCTTTCATTTATAAGTTAAAAATATTTAATTTAACTTATTTATTTTTCTTAAACACGACGTGTCTTCTTCTTGAAGAAACATATACTTTACTTACTTATTATTTAAGAATCTAATAATAAACTTAAATATATTTATAACAAAGATTCACATTATATTTATATCTCTTTCTTTTATTTTTCTTTGTTATATTTTCATTTGTTATTTTTCGAAGTATCGAGTATATCCTCGACTTAGGGTTCTAAGCCTTTAATGTTTTATTAATATTTTTATTAATATTTTATTCGTCATTATGCCTACCTTTGTTGGCTTATTTAACCCTAGGAACTTGGGCAGCACTTCGACGTCTTTACCCTTTTTGAGCTTCCTTGATCAACACACCTTTGGCGCGCAAATCAAGGCACGCCAAATCTTCACTGCACGTCGGCACACACCTCGAGGCAGGTTTCGGCTCGTCTCCTTGAAGGCACAAACTTCAAGATAAGTCGTCGGTACTTTGGGGTATCATCGGTTTATTGGCACGGATAACAAGGAGTCGGGCATATTTTACGAGGTGATTTCTTGAGAGATGTTTTAGAGAGAGTGAGCTGTATGAGTTGGTGTGTGGAGAATGAGGTCTTGAACTCGCTATTTATAGGCTGATCATAGGAACCATCGCGATACGCGATGGTCCAAGAGCAAAGCCATCGCATATCGCGACTAGCTCTACTGCGTCACCCCTAGCCTTTCCACGTGGCGGACGCGGTGCCACGTGGCAGACGTTATGCCACGTGTGGACACATGGCGGGACATGTGTTCGTCTGTCAGACCACGTCATCGCGATACGCGATTACGGTTGGTCCATGGCCGCCGCGTATCGCGATCGGGCCTGATGATAGATTTTTCAGTTTGGTCCTCGAAGTTTGAACTTGGCATTTTTGGTCCGAAATTTTCTTGATGTTACATCCTTCCCACCTTGGACTAAATCTCATCCGCGAGATTCGCTTCTTAGAAAAAGTGGGGGTAGTTTTTTTGCATTTCAGGTTCAAGTTCCCAAGTATATTCGGGGCCTCTTCGTGAGTCCCACTTTACTTTAACTAATTTCAACGTTCGTCTCTTAAGTTTCTGACGGGTGGTCCATGGGAAAACCCTTAAATGGTTTAAAAACAATAATAATCATGTGTTTAATGGGTTTATCTTATTGAATTAGATGACTACGTTTACTCGTATTCTTGCAGGTAGGAGAAGATAGAAGATGGAATTACGAGAACGTGGGAGAAAACGGTGAAGAAAACAGACGTGGAATGAAGAAACTATGAAGAAATCAAGAAATAAGAATTGAGACAGAAGCCACCGTAGCCTACGGTGCCCACCGTAAGCTACGGTGGGGGCTGAAGGTTATAACTGCCGTAAGGCAGTTTTATACTACCGAAGGGCTTTTGGAAGCCACCGTAAGCTACGGTGGCCATCGTAGCTTACGGTGGACGTGTCGCTGCACTTCGTAACTGCCATATTTACTTGTATATTGGACGGCTTTTCACATTATTATCAAATCTTTTCATCTAGAGACGACCCAAGGGCGATTTTTGGAGATTATTGATCAATTGTGAGTGTGGTAATCATTATACACTTGATTTTAGTTCGTATGACTTTAATAATTGAAGGGATGACGAACCGAATCATGCTCGGCTAAATTCCTTTATATTTTCCCTCGGATTGTAAGGTTTACTATGCTTGTTTGGTTGAATGTTTAGACAATTTCTGAGATAATATTTGATCTTATTGATTTCGTTATTATGGTGTTTGTGTATTGCTTGATAGATTGTTAGTTTATCGATTTTGTGTTCTAAACCGTCAGTTTTTGGTGCTTTAAGTATTTGAGATTAATCGGGAGGGATTTAGGGTTGGATAAACTAATTGGTTTTTGAGTGATTACCTTGCGTTGTATAATCCAAGTACTTGATCTTCAATTATCGCAATCGTTTACATAAACACGAACTTTATTTATTGTTCATCTTAGTTAAACATTAACTGTAACATTCATGGAAATCTGAAACCGAGGGAAGGCATATTTTCTCATACTGATTAAAATTCGTTTATCTGCTTTAGTTCGTTTTTTATTCAAATAAAAAACCAAATCATTGAATTTAATTTGTGCACTTAGTTTAATATAGATAAATTTTATAGCTACTTAGTAACGCATTTTCCACAAACTCCCTGTGTTCGATACCCGCTTACCACTATCTAACTAGTTGTAATCGGTATATTTTTGAGTGAGTCTTCGACCTCACGTCAAATTTTGATCCAAATGTGCCTTGGTCATCACCACCTTGTTCGCCTCCTTGTTGTTGCGAGGCACCTTGACTCGTGATTGGGATCCACCCACATAGAGTGATGCAATGGTGGCGTCGGGTATGACACACATCCATCGTATGATGGCAAAGTAGTGTAGTCCACGAATGGCGGATCAGCCACAACTGGTTACCCCGCATGCCACATATCGTGCATCTGTCTATTACGATCATCAATATACCAACTGTTTATCTCGTTCTCAAAGGCATAAACATGAGTTCGGTTCCATTGCTCTTGGCGATCAAAATTTTGCTTTAATGCCCTTTCCATACTCGCCCCCCATGAAAGTTAATTGATCAAAAATGGTTTGGGAAGATTCAGACCAATTCCAAGACGTAGGCGGCCTTTTTCTTTCTACCACCTCTTGCATCGTTCCTTGATATGCCCAATTCGAATCATATGGTCTTTGTGCATAATCAATTGCACTTCCCACACTTGGGATACATTGTACCCAATGTACGGTTTTGAGAAAAAATGAAACAAACTACTTCAAAAGCACAACCTTCATTTCAACACAACCCTTAATACTTAATCAAAAGTATTTTACCCACCACCCAAAAACAAATAAAAAACACAAAAGATAACAACTTATACAATAATATACATAATGGCGTTCACCTGGTAACACGAGATTCCTTCAGAAGAAAGGCGGTCAGGCCGGCCCGAAGATGGATGTCATCACATCATTAAATTCCCTGAATCCAAATGTGCCTTGGTCATCACCACCTTGTTAGCCCCCTTGTTGTTTCGAGGCACCTTGACTCGAACCTTGATTGGGATCCACCCACATAGAGTGATGCAATGGTGGCGTCGGGTATGACACACTTCTATCATATGGTGGCAAAGTAGTGTAGTCCACGAATGGCGGATCAGCCACAACTGGTTGCCCCGCATGCCACGCATCGTGCATCCGTCTATTACAATCATCAATATACTGACTGTTTATCTCGTTCTCAAAGGCATAATCGTGAGTTCGGTTCCATTGCTCTTGGCGATCATAATTTTGCTTTAATGCCCTTTCCATACTCGCCCCCATGAAAGTTTGTTGATCAAAAATGGTTTGGGAAGATTCGGACCAATTCCCAAACGTAGGCGGCCTTTGTCTTTCTACCACCTCTTGCATCGTTCCTTGACACGCCCAATTCGAATCATATGGCCTTTGTGCGTAATCAAATGCACTTCTCATATAGCCCAATTGCATCCCCGGTTTCCTTCCATCTCAACTCTGTCCCGCTTGATCTGTTTCCATGTGAGCTACATTTGGATCATCTTAATACACCTCATCACCACTTACCTCATCTTCACTTTCCGGGTCATCCGTCTCACCCTCATTCAATGGTCTTGCATCATCCTTCAATACTCTCCATCTCCTTCCATCACTCTTCAACTTGTGGTACCGCGCAGATTGTGAGTATACCCAATCAGACCCCAAATGTGTAATGTCGAAATATTTGAACCTCTAGTAAGAACCCTTATCACCTACACCAATGGCCCCATACTTCTTTAACAATGTCGTGATCAATCGACAGTGAGGTATGATTTTTCTATCCACGCTGTTTCGGCTTATCCATATATTACTCCTTACTAAGGACGGTATGAAATAAGCGGAGATCCATGTAACATTGTGTATAATATTGGAACTTCTGGATATCGTACCTCGACCCTATCACCCCGACGCGGGATGATGTTATTGATTCTTATCATTAACATCAATTTTGCTTCCATTCTCAGATTTTTCGGTACAACTTCCCGGCGTATGTCCCGAGAAAAAACAGATCATCTAGCATGGTGTTCCACATCGGGTGCTTCTCGGGGGCCAAATACAAATCATCCCAACTTGGAAACATATACCGGTTCTGCGGTTTACTATCAAATTTTGCTACCCATATCAAACTATCAAACGACATTTCCACTTGAACCCCATTCACAATACCAATTAACCTGTCCTTTGATGGAAGGTTACATGTAAACCATTGTAAGGTAGCCATCCATTCTTGTATATCTACATCCAATAAGTTAGTTGATTCGTTGTCCCAACACTTCAAGGCTGTTTCCTAACCCAATGCTCTGAATTTATCGATAACCCCAAATGGCCCAAAATACTCTTCTCTAACTTCTTTTTCGCAAATAAACGCATCAGTTCGCTGCCTCAACGAGTTAATTTGCTCATGAAATAGTGTTGCTTTCCATTCTTGAGGCTGATCTGCCAAAGACCTTGACTTCCAAATTGGCCTTTCACCAATTTGATCTTCTTCCTCTTCGTCCATATCTGCTTAAAGAACTAACCTTCTTCTTTTTGGTTGATCAGCAGGGTTGCTTAAGGACCCAACCTGTACTTTCCCTTTTTGACCCATTCTGAACACACAAACAACAATAAAAGAGCAAGTTATTCACTTTTCAACCTTATCATCCCCACACTTTCTTAACATTATGATTGAAGATGCTAACTAGACACATATTCAATTCTTCAAACAATTTTCCAAAAATTTTAGCATTCTGTCCCCTATGTGACCAATAACTTGCCCATAATTATGTTCCATTTCATGCTAATTATCTTCAACCATAGCCCATTCAAACTCACTATTTATATTATTCAACAATTCAAGCAAGTTTGGATATAGAAACAATTATGAACAACTTACAATTCCATTCCAATACACCATCAAGAATGACAATAGATTAAATACCTTGGTGTTATAGAAGATGAAGATGAACAAAGCTTCAAAATAAACCAAAACCCACAAATTTTCGGACCTAATTTTCCAAAATCTACCAACAAAATGAGAGATTCTCTCAAATACAATGGTATAATTGAAACCCTTGTGAAATTCTAGACAATTAGACCTAAAAATCGACCGATTTGGTTAATAAGTGAGAAAGTTATGATGATATGAAGTAGGAAGTTAGGGTTTTAAGGTTTGGGAATGATGAGAAAGATGTTGGTGAAATATGTGATGAACGATGTGAGAATCCCGTATGTGGTGTAGATTAACAGTAAAAATTAAATTTCGTTTTTTATATCTGTAAGTATCCAGTCCCCCAGCTCCAGGGTGTACCATAAGCAACGGTGGACACCGTAGCTTACGGTGGCTGCAAACCAAAAATGTGCACCGTAAGACAGTTAAGAGCCAGGGTAGAGATTTTAAAGCCACCGTAGCCTATGGTGGATACTGTAGGTTACGGTGGCCCTATAGGTTTCTCAATCAAATTTTTTTTTATTTAATAACAACCAAAAAACCTACGATATGACAAACAAAAACCTACAAAAAAAACCAACCAAAAATTACCCTACCCCCTTGAAAAATCCGAGTTGTCTCCAACACGGTAAAGAAATTTGTTAAAATTTCCCACACTTGAGTCGAACTTACTTAAAGACGAGAACTGTAAAACTAAATTAACCTACACTAAAATATATAACATACCTTGGCCTCTTAATTTGTTTCCTCATCCGGTGAGCTTAACAAGAAACTCACCTTATCCACATCGAGCACATTGATGTCTTTTCCTTCCAAGTAAGGTTTAAGTCTTCGACCGTTCACCACTTGTTTCGTTTGGTCTTGAATATCTTCTATCTCCACATCACCAAACTGACCCACTCTTGTGATGATATATGGACCCATCCACTTGCTTTTTAACTTACCCGGAAACAACTTCAACCTTGAATTGTACCACCGCACCATTTGACCCACTTCAAAGGTCCTTTTTCTCAAATTTGCATCATGGAACTTTTTTAGCTTGTCTTTGTATGCGGAAGCACATTCATACGCTTCATTCCGGATTTCCTCGATCTCATTCAATTTCAACTTTCTCAATTCACCCGCTTGCTTATAATTCGCATTCACATTCTTGATCGCCCAAAATGCCCTATGTGCCAACTCCATTGGTAAATGACACCCTTTCCCATAAACTAACCGATAAGGAGTTATGCCAATAGGAGTTTTGTAGGCGGTCTGATATGCCCACAATGCATCATTTAACTTAGAAGACTAATCCTTTCTATCGACCCGCACCGTCTTCGTCAAAATTTCTTTAATTTGGCGATTGGACACTTCAACTTGTCCTCTTGTTTGTGGATGATAAGGAGTAGCAATTCGGTGATTCACATTGTACCTTTTCAAAAGTTTTCCAAAGTTTAAATTCTAAAAAATGTGACCCACCATCGCTAATAATAACACGCGGAATGCTAAACCGAGCAAAGATGTTTGCTTGAACGAATTTGCAAACTACCGAATGGTCATTGGTTCTTGGTGCTACCGCTTCTACCCATGTGGACACATAATCGACCGCAACCAAGATGTATAAAAATCCATTTGAGTTTGGAAACGGGCCCATAAAGTCAATTCCCCATACATCAAAAATCTCTATCACCAAAATCGGTTGCAATGGCATTTCATCCCGTTTCGAGATACTACCCAACTTTTGGCAATTCAAGAAATGTCGGCCATACTCACTTGCATCTTAAAATATGGTGGGCCAATAAAACCCACTTTGAAGCACTCGGTAGCCCGATTTTGACCGCTAAAATGACCCCGCGCGCCGATGCATGTGCATGAGTCAAAAATTCCAACACCTCGGACTCGGGAATGCATCTCCGTATAACTTGATCCGAACCAATGTTGAACAAATCCGGTTCATCCCAAATATATTGTTTCACTTGAGCCATGAACCTTTGCCTTATTTTCTTCACCCAATAACTTGGCATAGATCCCGTGGCTAAATAATTTATAAAATGTGCATACCACGGTGAGGTCGACACGGCTAACAATTGTTCTTCGGGGAACCGTTCGTTTATTTCCATCGGGTCGTCAACACCCTCCAATGGAATTCGGGATAGGTGATCCGCCACTACATTTTCACTCCCTTTTTATCCCGAACCTCTAAATCGAACACTTGCAAAGGTAATACGCACCTAATTAAACGCGCTTTTGCATCCTTCTTTTCCATCAAGTATCGAACCGCACTATGGTCCGAATAAACGATTACCTTACTCCCCCAAATATACGAAGAAAACTTATCCAAAGCGTACACCACCGCAAGCAATTCTTTTTCGGTGGTTGTATAATTAAGTTGCGCTTCGAATATTTTTTACTCTTATAATAAATGGCCAAGTACTTTAAGAAAACATTTATAACTAGTTTGTAAAAGATCTCAAAGAAAATGTGAGATTCGGTGGCCAGAGATACAACTAGTGTGTTTCAAGCGAGTGAACCCGGTTTAGTTCGGTTAGTTGGTCTAAGACTTGATATGTGACCAATTTTGGGTCCAACAAATCCATATTAAAGTAACAAATACAAAAGTGTAAAAAAAGAACTTAAACACTTAAATCTTCCATACAACTTGTTTTAAAACAACTAAATAACGAGTTAAACGAAAGTTTGGTTTCGGTTCGGTCCTTGACTCAGAATGAAACCGAGGATATTTGCCACATACCAAATACCATGGAACTCTTCAAGAAACTTTAGGAATTATAATACACAAATCTTACATGTAACACATTGTTAAATCATTTTAAATATATAAAGCATTTAATGAGAGTTCGGTCTTGGTTCGGTCCTTGACTCGAAATAAGACCAAGGATGGTTACCACATACCTAATATCATGGAACTCATTAGAATAAACTTAGAAATGATAATACTCAATTCTTACATATAACATGTTAAAAATAAAGTATTTAAACAAAAGTGCGGTTTTGGCTCGGTTCTTGACTCGGGATGAAACCGAAGATGGTAACCACATACCCAAATACCATTACAATTAAAATGATTTGGAAACTAAAATAATTAAGAACTAAACAATATTAACAAGCTTAATCAAAATTAAAGCATAAATTAAAGTGTTTGACAAGGATTGCAATAATCCTCCATGTAGCCTTGCCTTATTAGCATTTCACCTCAGCCGACCATGATCGGAGGAGTGAAAGCCGAAGGAAACAAGGGGTATATGTTATGTATATGTTGTAATAACAATCTTTAATTATATGGAGTTAGTTTGAAACAAAGAATGGTTCTTGTTTGACTCTTAGAAGTCAAACAAGAAGGAATTTGAAGGTTGAAGCTTAGAACTTTGCAGAGAGTGTTTGGAGTGTATAAGTAGGTTACAATGAGCGGTGTGGCTTTGTTTTATGAAGGATAAGATATTAGGGTTATCCATTGAGTTGCTTTAGAGATTTCCGAGCTTGATATTGGTGTAAAGGGTCAACAAGTGATAATATCAACAAAGAAAACGAAATTTGCTTGCTGCAGGTATGTGGTCTCGCCACGCGACAAGCCAAGCCTCCCTGGCCGCATGGCACGGCATGCTAGGGGGATTGGGTTGGTCAGCAAGTTTGGTTGTTTGGCAGATTTGGTCCATGTAGTTTGTTTCGAGGTGTTTTTAGCGTTATAGGAGCATTTTAAGAGCCGTAAAAGGTGTTTTCGCGATCCAACAAGTGAGATGATTATGTAACATAAAATCCATCAAATTAATATTATCGAAGGGTTCGGCATACGAATCGGGTCGGTTTACAATACTAAAGAAAAAATGAATCTAGTCGGAATATGACGAATGTCACAATAATGTATAGGGTAACAGGGAACTCATGTCCCTCTAATTCTATCTTAAAATCCTTAACCATTATCAATATCCTAACCGATGTCTCACTCACGGTTTCCACTTTAAAAGTTTCAGGCACACAACAATATTTCATTATTGCTAACTTGCTAAATGTCGTATCTACAAAACTTCTATTCGCACCCGAATCAAACAGTACTGAAGCAGAAATACCGTTTACTAGAAACGTACATGTCACAACATATGGAATCCGTTTGGCATGCTCCTGATTCAGTATGTAGGCCCTAGTCATCATCCTTACTTGTTCAGCATCCTTCTTCTAACTTCCTCCAGCTTCACCACCAGTGCAAGCCCTTGCTTGGTGACCGATCTGACCGCATCTATAACATGCGGGATTTACATAGCAATCCTGAGAAAAAAGCCCCATCTTCCCATATTTGTAACAAGCATTTGACCCTAGCTTGCACTCTCCTCCGTGGGACTTTCCACACTTGTAACACACGTCAAAACCAGTACCCCACTTGCACTCGTCAGTGTGCATCTTACCACAAGTCTTGCACGACCACTTCTCCCACACTTTATGTCTCTTATATCTAGGGTTCCATGATTGGGTACCGGGTCGTTTAGCAGGAAAAACCCATTTCATCTCTTTCTTCACTTCCACCACCACCACCACCTCATCCACAGCCAGATCCTAGTAAACCATCTCTGCGAGTTCAACAGCAGATTCGAAAGTAGCAGGTTTACTTGTCTTGACCAAGGTGCGGACGTTCTGTGTTAGCCCTCTTATATAACAATTGATCCTTTTGGCCTCAGTATTCACCATGTTAGGCACCAACCTAGACATGTGGTTGAATTCGGTAGTATACTCGCGGTGTGTCATCTTACCCGCCTTTAAGTTCAGAAACTTCATCTCAGCCCTTTCAACCTCAGCATCAGCACAGAACCTCCTCGTTACTAACTCCTTCAGGTCATCCCATCTAACAGCCTTCTTCCAGAGTCTTTCTCTGCTCCACCGACTCCCACCAGTACAGAGCTTCATCTCCGAACGACTGGGTAGCATAACCCTCAGCTTGGTCAGGATGACACTTGCTAATTCGGATAACCTTGTCCATGGCGGTTATCCATTGGAGAGTAGCGATTGCGTCCCCTAAACCAGTCACCTTTGGTGGGTCGCAACCTTTGAACGACTTATAGTTACACCCACCTCGGCCTCTCGTTCTGTCATCAACTTTCACAGACCGAACTTCACTCGAGTCACCTTCCCCATCATCAGCCTTCTTACCGTCATCACCTGCCCTCTCAGCGGTCCTTTCATGGCTTCCAGCATACTTTTCAGGTTGCAGGTTCTTTACTGCAATAGCTACAGCTTGGCCAATGGTTGCTTAAATAGCGGGGTCTAGTTGATATCCTTCATTGTTGCTCAGATTTCATCCATCTGCACTTCCTTCCTCTCTGGTGTTAGTGTCTAGCTCTACAGAAGGTTCTCGGATAATATGTGGCCTACCACGACATCCCGTACGACCTCATTGACCAACAACTTTCCTTGCTCCGCCCTTTCGTATTCTATAAAGAAACACAAACATCATCACTCAAGGAACTATTTGGTACAAGAATAGTAAGGCTTACAGGTAATAACAGTGGCCAGCTGTGATTAGCTTATCACGTTACTTTCCATGTCCTATATACTTCCCTTTGTGAGTCTACTTGTGCTAGTTCTACTTCTAACAGTTAGGCAATCAAACAGTTCATGTAATCATACACTCCTATCCCTAACAATTAAGCTAACTTCCTTACACATTTGCACATTACACATGAATTTAATCATCTAATTTACCTTTACTTAGCTTGCTTGAGTGAAACATGGCTTTCTTGAACTGGCATCTTCTTTCTTTTCTTACTTATGTCCCATTCTCTATTCGAGTCTAAGCACGTAGGATGATTAATTCTCTCGAACTTATTCTCTGCTACGAACTTGTAAGACCCGGGTCCCGGTGCCCTACTTTAGGGTTGGATTTACTCATAAACACAGTTCTAAATATCAAAGTTAATCAAAACTTTCGCGGGATAATAATAACAGTCAACCATTCATTACAAACGTTCATAACTTGTCTTTTAAAACATACCATAAAATATAGTATCAAAACATCGTGACAAATCTTCAGATGCCAGCCTCTTCAGATTATGCCATGTGTCCCCCTCAACCCAGCTGTCTCAGTCTATTTACCTGCGTGCATACTAAAAGTCAGCTACACTGAGTGAGTTCTAGTTAATCAGGTAACATACATTAAGTTCACATAATTGAATAAATACGTATCCGGAGACACATATTTTAATCTTTCCTTACATACTTACATGCATACTTTCCTTCACACATATACGTTTTAAAGAGCATTCCGCCCTATAACCTTTGCATATATTATTAGGGTCTGTTCCCTACGTTCGCAGATATTATTAGGGTTTGTTCCCTACATTCGCATATTATTAGGGTATGTTCCCTTTTTAACCATACCTTCCATCTGTCCTATAACCATATTTACCTTTCTTAGTATAATCATACTTTCGTACATACTCATTTCATTAAGTATTTTCATACGCACATATTTCATACTAGGAATACTACACATTACTTTCCCTATCGATACGTGCAATATCCGAAGATCGTTCACGCACCGACAAGAATTCATTCAGAACATACATACATACATACTATCACATCAATCGTCATAGCATACACTTGCCAATTAAGGTAAGTGTACTAACATTCACATTGAGTATGCACACAGCCCCGAAAAATGATAAATAAGTGGGGCTAGAAACTCACCTGAGTCCTGTTACTTTCACCGTTAATGGTTATTCCTTTCTTTAGCTGTGCACAACTAACTGTATAACAATTACACTTATCAACTAACTATCACTACCCATATCGTGTTTGTAGTTTAATTATGACCCTCAACGAAGGGATCCGGGGGCAGCGCCCCTGGAAGCGGGATCTAAGGGAGGCATCCCCTAGAGCAATCCAAGGGGCAGAGCACCTGGCTGGGGTTAAGTTGCCAGGTCAGCTTGGAAAAATTTTATTTTCATTAACTGTTCTTAACAAATTTTCCATTAGAATTCTATAATAATATTTTATTGTTAACTCGTTAATCCTTTAAGGCATCTTTTATAAATTAATAAAGTCCAGGGGCTTCTATGTAATTAAATCATTTTATTCTAAGTCCAGGGACATTTCTATCATTCCTTCAAACTCTAACTCGTTATCAGTTTCTTAACGAATGGGGCTCATTCGTTGCTTCCTAACTCGCGTGTTCTTTCATAACGAATGGACTCATTCGTTACCTCATAACGAATGGACCTTTATAACGAATTGACCTTTATAACGAATGAACCTTTATAACAACTGAGGGTTCATTCGTTAGTTCTCTGAAAATGAATGGCAGTTCATTCGTTATTCTTCCTTAACGAATTAGCATAACGAATGAGCCTAAAGAATGAGGGCTCATTCGTTAATACTCTGTAACGAAGTACTTAATGAATTCGTTACACGCACCTAGGGTAAGGTCAGAGAATGTTAGAAACATTCTATGACATTCCCTTCCTCGTACGCAGCAAATTACCATGGTAACCCTAAGCTCGTCATTTGATCGACTTATACCCGATTTCATCCTAATCTCGTGACATTAACGGTTGAGGGTGTTGGTTAGTCATTTCGAGATTATATCTAGCGGGTTTGGATCCCTATAAGGTCAGAACATCATTACCTCGGGTCGGGATCGGTTCTTCTTCTTGGTTTCGGTTAGAGAAAGAGAGAAAGATGTGAGAGAGCTTAAGTGTGTGTTTTGGATGGTTTATGGAATGGGTGAATGAATGAATTAAGGAAGTAATATGGTTTATATATGATGGGTCATGGGTCTAAGCCCATGGGCTTTCTTTCCTCCTTACTAATCCAAGTCCATTACCCATATCTATTTAACCCAACACGAGCCCATCTCATAAAGATAAATATTATTATTTTATTAACCGAAACAGAAAACGGTATGTTACAAAATTGGTCAAATATAAAAGATTAAAAGTTTTTATTTTCTATTTAGTTTATTTTTAATTTAGCCGGAATAATTTAGACAAATCGGTAATTCTTGACATTTATGCCAAATTAAATTTTGTTCAATATAAAATATGGAAATTTTATTGAGATTGGAGACTATTAAAAACTACAAAAGAGTGGTCAAAATTCGGTTCTTAAAAACATAAATAAATAAATGTATAAATGATTGGAATGTATCATTAAAATTAAATATGATGAATATTAGCATAAGTAAACAATTAGAGTGAATATCTAAGATTTTTTAAATATAAATTTGAAATAAGTAATAAACAACATATTAAATTGGTCAAATAAATTAATGTGTATTTAATACAAAACTTATTAACTTTCGAGTATAATCAAAAGTAAATTATATAAAATTTCCAGTATACATTAAAATTGTCATTTATGATAATTAAAATTTAGTCAAATATAAAAGATGAAAAGTTTGTTGATATTGAATAATACTTAAAATGTAAGGCCCCGGGTCCCGTGCCCTACATTGGTGTTGGATTTACTCATAAACAAGTTCTAAATATTAGAGTTAACTAAAACTTTTCACGGAATATATAAAACTTCAACCATATATTACATAATTATTTCAATCTTTCCATTATAAACAAACTTTATCTTTAAACATATTATAAAAGTAATATTAAAAGTCACAACATTCTTTCAAAGATGCCAGCCTCTTCAGTCCAATGTCATGTCTCTTCGCTCAAGGTAGCTGCTTTAGCCTATTTACTTGTGTGCATACTAAAAGTCAGCTACGCTGAGTGAGTTCTAGTTAATCAGATATTATACTTCACATATACATGCCCGAAGGTATGTATTACATACTTAACATATTTATCATTTTTTCATATATACATACTTTCATTCTTTCATACTTTCTTTCTTTAACATACACAGTACATTCATAACTATTCTTATATTATAAAGAGCATTTCGCCCTGCATACCTCGGATATTCTTAGGGTCCGGTTTCCTCCATCCTCGGATATTTTTAGGGTTCGGTTCCCTTCCTTCCATGCAACCATGCCATCATACATTCATTTCATTACTTTCATATTTATGTAATTTCATACAACTCTTAACATTTTCTAAATCATTCATAGATCATTCATTCCACATTCATATATCATTCATACATCATTCATAACACATTCACACATCATACAGTTACACATAAGGTAAGTGTATTAACTAATCACATCGAGTATGCACACAGCCGCAAAAACATAACAAGGAAATGGGGCTAGAAACTCACATGTGTCCTGTTACGTTCGGAGTTAATCGTAATCCGCCTACTTAGCTGTGCATGACTGACTGTAGTAAGGTAAGTTAACTACTACTCTAGTGCTTGTTTGCATACTTGGCCCTTCTTTCTAGGTCTTTCTTATTTTAAACATTACCTTTCATTATTAAGTGGTTCCTTGTTCTTAGCTTATATACCGTATAAGCCTATGCTCGTTGTTTACATATGTATACGTCATACATACATATATGTCATGCACATACGTTTTGCATGCATTTACGTCATATACGGCATACATACATACACGTTGTACATACATATTCAGCATACGTACATGCACGTTATACATACATATAAGTTATATGCATATACATACACGACATACATACATACATATACGTTATACACATATGCGTCATACATATATACATATACACATACACGATTCACATGCATACATATATGTTATATACATACACGGTGAACATACATACACGCTATATATACGTATACGGTATACATACATACACGGCTTACATACATATACGGTACACATACATACACGCTATCATACATACATGGCTTACATTCAAACATACACGTTGTATACATATACGACATACATAAATACACGACGTATATACATATGCGTTACACATACATTAACGGCATACATAAATACACGGCGTATATACATATGTGTTACACATACATATACGGCCGTATATACATATACGTTAAACATACATATACGGCATACATACACGACGTATATACATATGCGTTACACATACATATACGGCATACATACATACACGGCGTATATACATATGCGTTACACATACATATACGGTTGTATATACATATACGCCCTTATATGTAATGTTCAGCCTCCTTTTTCGCGTTTTTGGGGGTTTTCTTCGATTCCGGCATCGTCAGCCGCCGTTAACCACCATGGTTGGCCGGATTTTGATCGTTTACGACCCAGGTAGCTTTGGGGTGTCCAGATCTGAGCTAAGGTGGCCCTTAAGCTCGTTTTTGGTTGATTAAACACCCGAATAAGACTATATCTAGATTCAAACGGTTCATTCGGCATTCCGGGGCTATGGTGTCGGGTTCTAAATTGTTGGGTCAGCTGAGATAAATGATTTCTTACCTTCGGTTGGTCTTGGATCGTTGAAGAGAATAGTGTAGAGAGTTTTTGGCTTAAGAGTGTTTTTTGATGATGTATGCTAATGTGTAGAATGATGGACATGGAAAGGATCTAGGGTTTAAGGGTATTTATACTCCCTAAGCCCATGGAACTTAGGCTCATAATCATCTTAAGTCCATAATTAATTTCATCTATTTTAGACCACCATCCTCCTATCTTTATTATTATATTATTATTATTAATATTATTATTATTATTATTCTACTAACTCAAATTAATTCTTCCGGAGAAATTAATATTTTAATATTACTCAAGGAAATCTCTGGATGTTACAAAAAAACTACAAAAGATTGTTGCAATAGTGATCAATTTCGAATTTTAAAATAGAAATAACTAAATAAATAAATGTAGATATTATTATAAAAATTGTTCCATTGTTTTGAAAGTTCAATATCTAATTGTTAAGACTTTCAATATAAGATTCAAAAAAATTAACACAGAAAAAATAAAGATTTGTTTTTCATATAAAAATGAATTAATATACATGAATTGTCTAATCTACGTAAAAAATAAATGATAGAAAATTAATAACTAAAATACATTCTTAATAACCAAAACAAACACAGTCAACCTATTTTCCATCAAATACTTCTTCCATGCAATTAGCCAATCT
This sequence comes from Bidens hawaiensis, assembly GCF_021521415.1. Lineage (NCBI taxonomy): Eukaryota > Viridiplantae > Streptophyta > Magnoliopsida > Asterales > Asteraceae > Bidens > Bidens hawaiensis. The sequence goes on along the minus strand of NW_027492623.1, from coordinate 285,260 downwards.
ACCAAGTTGGGCCGCCATAAACTGAAATTATTAAAAATAAATTAATGTAAGATATACCAAGCTATTAAAAAAACAAATTAGTACGAATTATTAATGGATGTAATCGGAATAATTATCTTAATAATTCCGATAAGGAAAAAAATCAACAATATTTTCGTATATCTCAAAACCTTCAACATGTCCATTGAATCTTGGAGTTTGATGTAGAACCTGTATAGATTATAGTAAAATTATATTACAATTAAAAAGAATGCAAAAACCAAAGTGGAAAGAAATTGAAATGACAATGAGAATAAAGAATAATTTTTTTGTATGACAATATATCTTACCAAACGATCCCTAATAAGAATTTCAAGAGAATTGTTATTCACATGGTCATCGTCAATATAAAAACAACCACATCCAGATTAACAACATCAAAGTTATCATCATCTAATTATATAAATATGACAAAAGTTAGCAAGAACTAATATTGTAAGTTTAAATAAAAGTGACTAATATATCGAATAAATACTTTACCGGAATGTTGTGTCCGGCTAATCGAAGCAATGGACGACTGAAATGAAAACGGATTCATCTTCAAGCATAATATATCGTAGATTAACAGAGAGAGAGAGAGAGAGAGAGATAAAAATGAATTTGAGGGGTAGAATGTTAAGATTAATATAGTAGTTAGGGGTGATTTGACATTAATAAGAAAGGTAATATGTGACATATAATCTAGGTGGTATCCTATGTGGATGCCCTAGAATGGTGTCATATCACTACTAGAAAAGGGGAAAGTTTCCTACAAATTTTCCAACAAAATACCGACAAAAGAAATTTCTCACATATCAGTGGTAATTTTCCGACAAAAAAAAGTAGAAAAATAAACACTGTTTTTTCCGACAATCATCCGAAAAAATACCTACAAACTATATTTTCTCGTAATTCTGTCGGTAGTATTCAAACGATTCCGACATTTTACCGACAAATTTCCATTTATATATTAATAACAAAATCTAATAAGTTACATAAAATAATAACATTTTTAAGTTTTGTCAGAAACTGGTCGAAAACATTACATGACTTCCGACAATTCTCCGACAAATGATATAAATACTATTATTTTTATCTATTATGATCAATTATAAATTTAATCAATCTTCAAAATAACGGAGAATTTAAAATTTTTTAACTTTTATCGGAAGATGGTAGGAAATATACAACTTTTCAACAATTTTCCAACAAATGTTAAAACAATTTATTTAAGTTATTTTATTAAACTTTCAACAAATCTAATCGATTATTTAAAAAAGAAAAAATTATTATTTTAGTTGTAGCAATACTTTAATAATTTAGTATATTAACATATTAATTATAAGTAATAATATTTTATATAAATTTTAAAACATAATTTATCATTTAAAATAAAATTAATAATTTAATACTTTATTAATAAAAGAGTATTATTGTTATGAACATAATGTTAAAAAATAAAAATTTAATAATTATGAATTATATTTTTATATACATAATGTATATTTGTATGTGCATATGTGTTCATGTGTGTGAATATGTGTTAATGTATGTACGTGTAGCAGTGTGTATGTGTATGGAGTGATTGTATGTGTATGAGTGTGTGTATGCATATGTGTTAGTAGTGTATGTGTATATGACATGTATGTGGGTTGTACTATTGTTTGTGTTAGTGCGTGTGTTATTGTATGTATGTGTATGAGTATAGGCATATGTATAATGAGCGTCTGCTATAAGTATGTATATTCGTATGCGTTCGTTCATATGTGTTAGTGTAGGAGTGTTTATGTGTATATGCATATGTGTTAGTGCATGTATGTGTACGCGCGCGCGCGTGTGTGTGTGTAGGAGTGTCTATGTGTGTGTGTTTATGAGTATCTATGTGTGTGTGTATGCATATGTGTCAGTAGTGTATGTGTATGTCTGAAAGTATTGCATACGTGTAAGTGTGTGTGCTAGTAGAAAACGGAGGGGGGGTTGATGTGGCACACGGCTCTAACATGAATGGTGGTGGCGCCCCGACGTTATTCCACAATGTTTAGCCATAGAGCATGTCTTTGTGTGAGTATATATACATATCATTGAGTGTGCGCGCGTGCATGCATTAACGTATGTACACGTATAAGTGTGTGAGTTGTATATACTTTTTTCGTATATTTTATATAATTCTATAGCTTGTTTGCTATTCCGTCAACTATGTACAATACTCTTTTATTTCATAACTAGTAGATTTACATAGATGACGATTAGCAAAAGTGATAAGCGACCCAAAGGTTCCGAACACGACGTACACCCGTGTTAAGTGTTGCCAGTTTAATACATCAAACGAAAATTAAAACCAAGTTCCATTCATAACATTGTCAAAAACAAAATTTACAAAAATAATCCATCATATCAAACACGATAAGTTGTTTTTACATAAGTAGCGCTAATTTATGCTTCATGATGTGCGTAGAGCTTGTCAATTGCTACTTGTAGTTCAACTAAAGTACGACATACAATAAGTATCTTGTGAGTCAGCTCAACTATTTTCTCGTTGATGCTTTGATTGTATACTTACTTCGGATCAAGCGTTGCTTTTTATGATTCAGACACAACGAATATTATAATATATAAGGGATGTATAGTTCACCTTAATGTCGCAAGTCAATATCAGTAGCGAATCTCTTTGTATACTGCAAACCCTAACACAATAAAAGAAAATATAGGTTCAGAAAGCCAATGTTGTTAAAACTATCAAATGAGCAAAAACAAAATTAATAATAACAAAAACAATAAAACACCTAAGCATCAATATAGTTGGTTCGCGTAAGTCAGTGTTGTTAACTAAGATTTCATATATAAGTGCATGCCAGGTTGTTGTTGGTCACTCTCAGTCATTGTTCACGGCTAAAAACAACACCGGGTAAAATAAAAAATTAAATAGGAAATTGCAATCACAATGTACATCATCATCTTAAAATCAATTTAGATACAAATTCCCACATACTAAACCATATCGCTATGTTTTTAATAGCATTAAACGAAACCATATAGTCGAAACTAATTAAACATAAAATTTACAAAACCCGGCCGAGGCTGCTCGAAACCGATTTGGTAGGGCCCATAACCGAAACATGACCAAAATAAAATTTTCTTCTTTCTTACCTAAACGAAGGCGAAACAACCCAACCCGAATTGAGGCTAGTTGAATTCGATTACCATATCCAACCTGATGCCAGTTGACACTTCAGTAAACAATACTTCCCGGTTAAGCATAAAAAGGTGCAAAACCCGACCTAAGGCTGCCCGAAACTCGTTTCAGAAGCTCCCAAAACCAATAAACATATGATTAATCAAACAAACCAAATGACGCACATTCATTTTATATCAATCAAAATAGCCAAATTTCAACTGCATGACACATACCTTAAAACAATTTTGCCTGCGAATAACCTTCAAAGAAGACCAAGAGCATATGAAACAGGATTTGAAAGTTGTTACTGGTCATCAGGAAACACTATAATAGAACATAGAAACAACCTGGTAAATACAGCAAAAAGAGTTCACCATATAACAAAATACATGCTAAACATAGAAAGTAGAACATTTACCATTAACACAGAAGATAATCAGACACACACAGAAGATAAATAACAATATCACCTGTAGCCTTTTAATTGTTGCTTTGATGATTTTTTTTTATTATACAATTATATGTTAGGGATGGCACATAAACACAAACATATATTCCATGAACAGAATAACCATATCATAAAGTTGCAAAGTAATAAAATAATTTCTTTGGAAGATCAACCAAAAATTTCGCATCAAAAGCAATTGTAGAACAATCCTCATTTTCAATAAACAAATTATCAATGAATGCAAAATAATGCTAAAAGAAGAAGCATTAGGCATATTTCAATTCATACCATGAAAGAAGCTAACACGTGCAAACTAAAGAACACTGCTCTGGTAAAAATAGAGTAATGAACCCACCATGGCAAATAATGATCATAACCAAACAAATCATCAATAAATGCAAACTAATAATACTATACCTGATATAAGTAACACATGAGTCAAAAATGTTGCTAACTATGACATATCAATCGTCATTTTAAATAAACACTTTCAATGGATAATACCAAAATAAATAACAAACTAACATAAGAAAAAAAAACCATCAGACATGTATCAATTACCACTATCAAAGAAGCAAACAATAAGATACCAACCATTACATGAAATAAGGAATGCGTGAGTCTAAATTGTTGCTGTATATAATAGATTGTAGTAGGGAAAATGATAATGATGTTACCTAGAGCAGAACGAAAGCAGATAATCCGCGAATCAGGGCATCTGTCAAACATCAAACAATACATTAAGATAAAACAGAATGCAATGTCGAACACAAAAATCACAAAACAATTTCCAAAACATAAACCATGTCAAAGAAGCACTCACCTCCTCGAATTGTGTAGCACAAAGAATGACAGAAAATTAAGCAACAACGCAACAAAACACAAACAACTCCGTCACCACCACAAACAATCACCGCGGCAACCGTCGCACGGGGTAACATAGACAAATCCGGCACCATCATAAACAATCACCATCACCACCGCCACGCGCCGTAGCCTAGGGTTCCTAATTGGAACCCGACAACAACACATGTAGCTCTGGATCATAAACAATCACCATCATAACATTCATGCACCGCCACCGTGGGTTCCTAAATGGATCCCGGCAGCAACACACAATTCACCGCCATAAACAAAGAAAAAGCCCAGACAACCAAAGTGACGACCGTCGTGTGCAGTCGCCTAGGGTTCATAAACAGAACCCGTCAACAACACAAATACATCCGGCAACAGCGAGAGAGTCTGAGATGAGATAAACCATATCAAATGAAAAGGATAACGAAGAAAGTGGAAGTGTAGAGGAAGAGAGAGATTAGAGACAGAGAAAGCAATGGTGGTGGAGACACGTAACACTGTAACAGCGACAGTTGGTAGTAAACCAGAAATGGACAATGACGTTAGCAATGTACACCCCTTGGAAGCCTAAGATACAACCCTTGATGAATAATGTTAGACGTAAATGTATATATATAAATTGACAACATATATTTTTATTTATTTCGTCGGAAAGTATTCAGAAAAATATAAAAATTTCCGATAAAATAACAATAATGTTGTTTTTCTAAAAATTAGTGTGAAGGATGGGTTTTGAACTAGCATCCGCTCCAACAACTCAGACAAAGCTTACCACTTGAACCACAACTCCATTTGTTGTAATTTGCATAATAATATTTATAAAGGTAACTAGTGAAAAACCCAAAACTCTGGATATTTCCCAACACTAAAACCAGTTGGCGCTAAGTTTCCCCCAAATTGAAACCTTTGGCGCTAAGTCTCTCCCAAAATTAAAACCCTGGAGCCTTCATTCACTTCACAAAATCGTTTTCGCCTCTTCCCACCACCTAATCCCTATATCGCTGCACCATATTGTGGACATCGTTTGAGGTTTTCTTGTGGCACAATCCTTTTCGAGGTACGTCTCATGTAGCCGAATTACTTGTTAGTAAGCAAATTTTTAATTTTCTTGTGGATAAGTTGTTTAGGGTTGAATTCTATAGTACCGTATTCTAGAGATGATGATTTTGTGCCTTCTTTTTTGAACAATTTAGATTGTATTGACATTTTGTAAAAGTTAAACTGTAAAAAAAATTTGCTTCATCTGTTCTATTTGGTGCATAACTAGCTTTTAATATATAAATCCTTTTGTAATGAAATGTGATTTTATATTTAAGGATAGTGATGACAACGTACAGGCCTATATGTGTTTATATAGATGTTGTTAACATGTTTTATTTGTATATATTTATTGTTAGGTTAGTACATATATGCATGTATTTATTGTTATGTTAGTATGTATATGTGTTATTTTAATGTTAGGTTAGTATGTATGTGTATTCTTATTTTTAAGTTCTAGCAGTTAGTGGAATTTTTGTTAATAGGTAAAAATAAATGAGTTTGAAAAGAGAATGGATATACACAATGAAAACCAATACAAATGGTTCTTTCAATCTGAGATTTCAACAAGTAGTCTCTTATTTCTTGGATTTTGCGTACGAAAATGCAACCAACATAGAAAATCGAAAAATTAGGTGTCTGTGTAGTAAATGCAAAAATCGCTACCACAAAACAAGAGTTGAAGTTCAAATTCATCTCTTTGCCAAAGGATTCATGAAAGACTATCAATTAAGGTACGCACATGGTGAAAGGTATCCTGATGAAGCTATGGACATCGACGAATGTTCAACCCCCGTACTGTCTCAACATGTGGGAACGTTTGCATTTTAATACTTGTGGCCGGATGTTTGGGATAGGATCTTCTGATCCACGTTTTTTGGTGAGCGGGTCACAATCATCACTTTGCGGGTCTATTTCACATGGTAATTCTCGACAGTCGCAGGAGGTATGGTTATCATTATTATTATTATTATTATTATTATTATTATTATTAAGTCACATATTTTCAGTTTAGGCATTTTAGGTTTAGGTATGTGTGAACTTTTTGTTTAGATTCATGGTCAAACGAACATGATCTCAGTTTGTTACTGACATAGTGTAGGTTTGACATACACCTATTTTAGTCATTTACTTGTTTAATAGTATTAGGTAGGCCATTTTTGTTAAATTATAGTGTAAATTGTGGACACCTGTTGTATAAAATGACTAGGGGCACCATGGTAATTTGTTGTTTAAATTAGGACCATTATTATCATTTGTTTGTTAATATCAAATACATAGATAGATTATTGTGCATTTTGATTAGCATTACAGTTTGTAAACTGATACATATTATGCATTAATTACATATGTTTTTAACAATTTATAGGTCATAGATGTTAGAGCCAAATTAGAACAAGAAACAGAGGCTCCACAAAACATGGAAAACCGTTTGGCAGAAATGGCAAGAGAAGCAGAAATAGAACGAGTCGAACGTGAGAGGCTACAAAGACAAATGGAAAGAGACTTGGAAAAAGAGCGGGCCGAGCGCGAAAAAGAGCGGGCTGAACGCATGAAACTGCAAAAACAAATTGAAGAAATTATGAAAAAATTTGCCGATAAGTAGTTTGTTTCCTGATTGGTATTTTGACATGTTAAACTTATGTTATTTTGTTTGGTATTTTGATCCGTTAAAACAAATTGTTTGTATTTTGTTTGGTTATCGTAAAAGATTTACTTAATCTAAATTATGTTTTAGTTTATATGGAAATTAGCCTTTTCTATTAGATATTTTAAAGAAATAATTTAGTTTTTTTTTTCAAAAAAAAAGATATGATAATTAATAATTAAATTTTGTCGGAATTTCATATGTAAAAATAAAATTAAAAAAATAAAAAAATAGTTTTTTGTCGGAAGTTGTCTGTACATTTAAAATTGTCTTATATTTAATTAATGGGATTTGTCGAAAGATCATCGAAAATAAAATCAAATTAATTGTTATTATGACTTAATTTTTATGATTAATAAAATTATGTTTTGTGATTAGTTTCTCGCTAATTGATTGGAATAATCTAAAAATACTGTCCTCGGTAATTTGTCGCAAAGGTAGCAACAAACCATAATTGTCGGTATTTTGTGAGAAGATTTGTGGGAAATTACTCAGAAAAGTTTTACCTAGGAGGTTTTTTTCCAACAAACGCCTTTAACCGGTATTTTCTCGCTAATCAACGTTTCCGACAATTTACCTATGAATTTCTTTGTCGGAAAAAGTCATGTTTTTTAGTAGTGTATGAAATACTTGTGTTGCTTTAATAGATTGGTAAGATGGCAAACATCAGCTAAAACCCTTTGGATCACTCATTTACTTCGTGAACTTCTTGCCTTACCACCATAGCGTCCTACATTATTACATGATAATAAAAGTGTATTTTTCCTCACTTAACTCCCAGTCTCACCTAAACTACTCAAGCACATTGCTTTAGACTACTAATTTATATGTGAATTTGTTTCATCTGCTAAGCTCTACACTTGGTTTTCCGATCAAGCTTCAAGTCGCGGATATCTTCATCAAAAGTTTATCTCGTGCGAAGTTTGAATTCTCTTACGCATACTACGTCTCGGTCCTCCGCCGTTTTTGCTTGAGGGAGGGAGGGGGCGGCTAATATACTTATGTATATATTTGTATTCAGAAATGAGGCATGAAGGGGGTGTCACTATGAAGAAGTTCAAGAGTTACAAAGGAAGTTTCGAGGTCGTGGGTTGAGAATGAGATTGGAACTCTCTGAGATTGAATCTCCCATTGTTCCCCAATAGCTTAGTGTTACCGCGATCGACCGTCTATTTATTCTTTTATTTATACACTTTATACCTTGATTGGTATAAGACATTTAATCATTCACATTTTCCAACCTATAATAAATTTTCTTGTTTGTAATTTTTTTATTGTAAATAATAGATGGACTTAGGGCTGTTCTTTTTTGTGTGTAATGTTGATTGAATAAATGAAAAGAGTTGTGATAAGATCTTTGATTACGAGGCCAATTATTTTAAGTGTTGTTTTAAGACCAGCTGTTCGAGTGTTGTTCTGGGGTCTAATTTCTTACCTCTCACACCTCCCTCTCACACCTCCCTCTCAATCAATGTACATATTTCCTTTATATCGTCATAATGATGTCAATGATAGCGACTCGTATCATCTAGACAATGAAAATTTGCTTTTGACTTTGTTCAGATTGTATATAATAATAACTTTAAAATTTGTTTTTTTGGATTATTTGTTATTATGACAAGGGAAAATAACATCATTTTTATATTATTTATGTTATTACTTCACATGTTTGATTTTTTTTTTATTTATTCTTTTTAAACAGATATGTTAGACGGTGGCGAGGCTTTCTTTAGGCCCGGGGAATCAGTAATCCTTCTTTTTCATTTTCAGTAATGTAAATTTATCTTTTTCGTTAGAAATTTTCAGTCCTTTCCTACGTTCATGTTTTTGTCCTAGCTTTACCATTAATATTAGATCATTTATGTATTCATTGGTAAAAAGTGTACTAAAACAACCCCTCGGCACCCACACATGTACGTAATATTAGTTGATGGGCTAGAATTACAAACATGCAATGAAGAAGTGATCTTGATCTCCAAAAGCATGACGAACACTATGAGTCTATGATGACATGTTTTCACCGTTAACATAGTGGTTGTGGGTGGCCTTATCGGTGATCTCCATTTGGCATATTTTAATTTGCAAAATAAAATAACAGTCAAAGCCATCATCATTTTTTATGTTTCTGTATTCCTTTTTCACATGAATTCACGACCTCTGGTCTTTTAAAAACTTACAAAATCAGTCTTAAGGATGGTTCTTAGATTATCAAAACTTCGCAATCGGTATAACACTTTGAGATATTTTATGTAGTTTTTTCTCTAACCGTACCCTGGTGACTTTCTCTAGGCAATGGGATGTTAGCGGTTTGAGTCTTGTTCGTGACAAAATGCCATTTGTGATCCAAGGATTTTATTACGTGTATCTTTGAGGCAATGAGGTTCCCTTGGAATTGATAGCAAGCCGGCTCACTAGTGTTGTCTGTGTACGTAGACGTGGGTGGCATTTCTGTCGGTGATATTCGGGAAACTGGGCTTTATTGTTCGTTCAAAGAAGACCCAAACCACCTAATTAAAAATAGAATCCCATATTTGTCCCATATGTATACTCCCATATGTATATTCTATTTTCCTTTTTGTTTACAAAATTTGTGGTGGGTGCACGTTGGTGTGTTCTATTGTATCCCATTCGCCCTCTTCATACCCCACCTGTCCTGTTTAAATACTTTTATGTCCGATCTTTCCAGAAACCACATATTATCTTCAAATTTTCTCTATTGAAATCATTTCTTTATAAAAATCAATTTATTAAGTGTGTGGTTGTAATCTAAGCATGTTTTATTTGTGTTAAGTACGTTGACTCAACAGTTCATAATCATAATCTACTTTTGTTGGAGCATTCATAATAGGTACTCCGTAAAAAAAAAAAAAAAAAATTCATAATAGGTACTCCGTATTTATATGAGTAATTTCTTTATATTTTATAGAGTAGTTATAAGTGCAAAAAAGAGAAAAAAGTTACTATTTATTAGTAAATTTGGTAAAACATTATTCATATTTTATAATTTTTTAATATCTTTTTAAAATGGTTGATTTGAGGAGAAAAAAATGTAGAGATAAATGTATAAAAAATTATTTAAATGAAAATAAGAGAGAAGTGAAATGATTTTTACTGTAATTATAGATATATGGATGGAGTAGCTACCGGGAATGCTCTTAACTACTTATTCTTGTACCCTGCAAGTATCATTGATGCAAACGGAAACACAAACAAAGGGTTATCGAGAACACACAATTGAAAACAAAATATTCTTAATTGAAAGCTCCGAAATTGTTCAGACAAACCCATGATCCTATCTTATGGATGAGAACCAAAATTCAAAAGAAAAGAAACAAAATAAGGACAACGAAATCAAATTTATAAATAGTTTTACAAAAAGATAAACAAAAAGGCCCCACTCCTTAGCTTCGGCGTACCGCCAACGTCTAAGCCCTTACTCATGCGGCCCACTCCTCCATCACGATTCTCCACCGCGCCAACTTTTTCGCTTAACCCAATCACTCACACAAGTTGACTTGAGTAGCCTGTAGATGCTCTTGTATCAGCAGATCAGCTATACATTGGATTATAAGAAATTTTAATAGACTGGGTCCTCCGGGTTTCATTACATCTTTAAAGTGAGATAAAATAAACTACAATCCCTTTTTATAGATCATTAAAGATCCTTGCATTGAAGGTTCTTTGTGGGGTTAAGTTTGCAATAGACATGCAACCTTCACCCAATATGATGCCTAGGTATGTCACTTTTAACCGAAACCCGACCCGAGAAAACATGAACCCCAATTAACCCTACCCGAAAAACCCAAACTTAAATCGAAGTAATTTGGGTTGGTTCTTAGGTCTGATTTATGGTTTCAGATCAACCCAAAAGACCCAAATAAACCTTAGGTTTTAAAACTTGTTATTATATTATAGCCTAAGATTATCATATTGATGCTTATGCATTCTGGAAATCATATACAGAAAAACTCTACACATCCCACTTGTTACCATTCCACCTATATATTATGGTTGATAAATTATTTATTGTTATTAATATAATTGTAAAAATAAAGGAGCAAACAAATGACCATACGTAAAGATTGAAGATGATTATGTTGGTGTTTTCCCTATGGTTTAACTTTTGTTACACTGTATTGTTTTTTCAGATTGTTTTATCGGGTTATGTTGGTTAATTATTTTATTTATATTACGAGTGACGAAGAATGTGTTACTTTATTGTTGTTGTTGTTGTTGCTGCTGCTGCTGCTGCTGTTGTTGTTGCTGCTGCTACTATTGTTGTTCTTTGTTGATGATGATGATGATTTTAAAAACACTTTAAACCCAATAAGAAAAACCTGAACCTGAAAAATGCATAAGAGATTTGGATTGTATTTTTAGTCTAGATTTTAAACTTTGATATATGAAAAACCAAAACCTATAAAAGAAACATGAAGGAAATACCCCTAATCATGCTTATAAGGTTATATCTGCGTGTAATGTGTTATTGTTTAGTTGTTTCTTACTTAGTTGGACACTATACATATCTTGGATATTACATGTAGATAATAAACAATTGGACAATAACACATAGATATAAGAATAGTCGTATAGACATATGCATCATGTTGGGATAAGGTTGCGTGTTTATTGCAAACTTGATCCCACGTAGAACCTTGGATGAAAGTACTAAGGATATTTAACGATCTATCAAAAGAATAATGTAGTTTATTTTCTCTCATGTTAACGAAAAACCCTAATGACTCACTTTATTAGAAAAATTAGAATTAAATGATTAATTGATGTAGGAGCATCTACTAGCTTCTCAAGTCGGCTAGTGTGGGTGATTGGGTTAAGTCAAGAAGCGGGTGTGGTGGAGCATCGTGATGGAGGAGTGGGCCGCATGAGTACAAGCTTATAGATGTTAACGGCAAAGGCTAGGGTTGGAGCTAAGGAGGCGGAGACTTTCTATTTATATTTTTATTTAAAACTTTTTAAAAGTTTGATTTCATTATTTGTCTTATTCTGTTTCTTTTCTTTTGAATTTTGGTTATCATCTATAAGATTGGATCTAAGGTTTGTTTGGGCTTTGTTAGACTTTGAACAATTTCGTATTAAACAATTGATTAAAGCATTCGATTTTCGAAGCTTTTGATTAATAATATTTTGGTTTCAACCGTATGTTTTTAATAATCATTTGTTTGTGTTGCTGCTTGCATCATATATACTAAATGGTTAATTGAAAAATAAAGTTTAGTTTTTAGGCTAAAACTCAAATCATTTAATATTTCATTTTTAAAAAAATCAAATTCGCATGCATAACACTACTTAATGTATGAACGGATGAACAATATGATTAGATGTTTTGACCATTTATATAATATATAGTGCTTATGGTTGGCCACACTATTGGTAATGGTTATCCCAAATGGACATTTTAAATCATGAAAAGAAAATAAAGTCAAAGCCATCAACAATTTTTTATTTAAAGCATTGTTGATTAGTCTTTATTAAAGCATAGTAGATTAGTCTTTAATTTTAGAGAGAACTTTACAAATGGTTTCAATGGTTTGAGCCAAATTTTATGTAGCGTCTCTAATGTTTAAAACTTGTATGTGTGATTTCTAATCATCAACTTTGTTTTCATTTTTGGTTCAAAAAGATAATTTAGTTAACTTTTGATTATAAATGCTACACGTGAAGGGATAGTTTTTTCCATTTAATTCTCTCATCTTTCTCTTTCTTATGTTATTTTCTATCATTTTTTTATTGTTTCAAAAATTGCATAAACTTGAGAAGTTCATACCTTATACTGATATTCTTTTAACTATCAATTCAATTGTTTTTAGTAAGGTAAATAAGATATATTATTGAGATCATTTATTTCCAGTCGTGTGTGACAGGGGGTGGCATTGTAAAGCATAAAATAGATGCATTTAGAATGTTGTTAATTATTCTGGGCAAATGTCATAGCCCCCGACCCCTATACCCTGGGAGGGAAGCCGTGAACATTGATTGGTGGTATCGGTGTTTATTAAATTATTTTGCAGTGGAATATTTCATTAGAACCGTAGTTAGGAAAAATGATCAGAGTTATAAAAACACCATAATTATTATTATGATAAACCGGGAGTTTAATCCCTTTTGATACAAACATAAGTTTTATAGGGTTAAACCCTAATTTACAAAACACATTTCTTTACTCTGGTGAAAAGCCACTTATTTAAGCTGGAAGCCCACAGGCATCATTTCTTTGTCTCTACAAGTCACCTGAAACATGTTTAAAATATTTGATCAACAAGAAATACTGGTGAGTACATTCATTTGTAAATGACACATTTTACAGTTACAACATTAAGATGTTTTTACACATGTCTGCTTACAAATTACCGAAAGATACTTGTCACTCGACCGTATCTATGACTATGGTCATATTACATATTGGCTAACACTTGTCCAATAAGTAACGTGTAATAGCCCAGTAGGCAAGCTTTGTATACAAAACCCCACAATACCAGTAGTAACCATCCCGTAAGTCTACAGAGATTTAATCACTGTAATGTATTTAAAATACTTTTAAGAATATATTTGAAAACATTTAGACCATCTGCCATGAGTTTTATAGATTTTGAAATCATCATGACAGTGTCGGAAAAACAGTTGTCTCACGCAAATGTGAGTGGTACAAAAATTCGAATGTCTCACCTTGCAGGTTTACAATTAAAGAAAACGCCTCTTGGTATTAAGCACCTAGGATAAACACAATGTAGTATCTCTAGATTAGTATAAAACCAATAATCATAACGATAATCACGAGAGTAGAAACTTTACACGATGGCACAATGTCTTACCTTAACAGGCAGAGCTTTTGGATTCGTGTATATTTCTTTCGATCGGGTATCGTTACGATAACTCGGGTATTATACTCTTAATAAATATTATATGTGTGTGAGAATTCAAAGAGAGAGATTAGAGTTTTGGTGCAGAAATGAATGCCTCGTTTCCTTCCTATTTATAGTAAATTTCGGACCCCGTTGTGATACGCGATGGCCATAAACAGAAAGGCTTCGCGTATCGCGAAGAATCTTGTAGCTTGGCCGAGTCAGCCCTAGGCATGCTACGTGGCACGCCACGTGACATGCAACGTGTCACGTCTGCGTAACTTCCACGTCGTGATACGCGATGTATTACTTTTGGGAATCCATCGCGTATCGCTATGCCGCCAAGTATCTGGATAATATTACACGTCATCGTGCTACACAATGAGGCTAATCTAAACCCGTCGCGTATCGCGATGGAAGGACTTTTAATTTTCGACAAAAATACTAAGGCGGCCCTTGGCGATGCGAGCGTGCGAAGTGCAAAGTGCGCCATCAAAGCGCCACACTGCGCCCATCGCACTTCGCCCGAGCCCATGCCCGTGCGCGTTCGGGTGCTTCGCACCCTCTGCTAGGACCACTGGGTGTGATTTTTCTTATAAGAACATTAACATATGAATTTTCTTTCTTATAAAGAGCTCACTAGTTTTGTAATTTAACGATGTGGGACAAGGACTTACAATCCTATTTATACCATGGTGGAAGGCTCTCCTTTTCCTTCCTCCACCAATGTGGGATGGATTTTTTTTCTCCTTTCATTTCCTTACTTTTTCCTTGAATTTATTTTGTGGTTTGTTATAGTCTCCCCTCCTTATTTTGAATCTCGTCCTCGAGATTTGATTGGAATAAGTGTGGGTACTTCTGTTTCATTTCGGATTCTAATTCCTAAGTACATTCTGGTCCACGTTTTGAATCCCACTTCACTTTGACCAGAACTATTCTTTTATGCTTGAGATTCTTGATCTTTCTATCTTCAATTTGCAAGGTTTCTCAACGAATTTCAAATTTTCATTTACCTTTATATCTTGAAGGGGTACTTTTAGTGATTTATCAGCTAAACATTTCCTTAAGTTACTTACATGAAATACATCATGTATACCTGACATTTCCTCTGTTAATTCTAGTTGATAGGCTACTGGTCCAATTTGTTTGATAATTTGAAATGGTCCAACAAATCGTGAACTTAACTTTCCTCTCTTACCGAATCGGATTACTCCTTTCCATGGAGATACCTTCAGTAGCATTCTGTCTCCAACTTGAAATTCCAATGGTTTGCGTCGATGATTTGCATAACTTTTATGTCGATCTCGTGCGGTCTTTAATCTCTCCTTAACTTGATTTATCTTGTCAGTAATTTCTTGAATGATTTCAGGACCTGATAATTGTTTTCCTCCTATTTCTGCCCAACATATTGGAGTTCTGCACCTTCGTCCATAAAGGGCTTCAAATGGGGCAGCATTAATACTTTTATGATAACTGTTATTATAGGAGAATTCTATTAGTGGTAAATGGTCATCCCAATTTCCACCAAAATCTACTACACATGCTCTTAGCATGTCTTCCATTGTTTGTATGGTCCTTTCACTTTGACCATCGGTCTGTGGATGGTATGCTGTGCTCAAGTTTAATTTTGTTCCCATAGCTACTTGGAAACTCTTCCAAAAATGAGAAGTAAAACGGCTATCCCGATCCGATACAATGGATAATGGAACTCCATGTAATGAGACAACTTTGTTTACATATATCTTAGCTAATTGTTCAATTTTGAAAGTTTCCTTCATTGGTATAAAATGATCTGATTTTGTTAATCTATCCACAATTGCCCAGATTGTGTCATTACCTCTTCTTGTGGTAGGTAATTTGGTAACAAAATCCATTGTTAGAAATTCCCATTTCCATTCTGGCATTTCTAATTGTTGAAGTAATCCTGATGGGTTTTGATGTTCTGCTTTAACTTGTGAACAAGTTAAGCATTTTGAAACATAACTAGTTATGTCCTTTTTCATTCCTATCCACCAATAGATTTTCTTCAAATCTTGATACATTTTATCTCTTCCAGGATGCATTGTGTATTTGGAGTTATGGGATTCTTCGAGAATCTTTTCTCTTAATCCTCCTATGATTGGTATCCAAATCTTGTTTCCCATTCGGAGAATTTCATCATTTCCTTTAACAAGTAGATCAATGGTACCATTTCTTTTCTCATCAGCAATATTATTTTCTTCTATTGCTTGTTTCTGAGCATTCTTTACTTCATCCATTAAATTGATTTGAAGTTTTAACCTTAGAGCTCGCACTCTTTTAGGTTTCTCATGCTCTTTTCTGCTTAATGCATCGGCTACTATATTTGTCTTAACTTCATGGTATAGGATTTCACAATCATAGTCACTAAGAATTTCCATCCAACGTCTTTGTCTCATGTTAAGCTCCTTTTGCCCAAAGATATATTTTAAACTTTTATGATTTGTGAATACAGTGAACCTACTACCATATAGATAGTGTCTCTAGATCTTTAGGGCAAAAATTATTGCTCCCAATTCTAAATCATGTGTTGTGTAATTTTCTTCATGCTTCTTTAACTGTCTAGATGCATAAGCAATAACTTTTTCACGTTGCATTAATACACATCCCAGCCCAGATTTAGAAGCATCACAACAAACTGTGAAATCTTCAGTTCCTTCTGGTAGTGCAAGTATTGGGGAATTTGTTAACTTTTGCTTCAAAGTTACAAAAGCTTCTTCTTGCTTAGGTCCCCATTCAAACTTGACATTCTTACACGTTAACTTGGTTAACGGAACTGCTATTCGGAAAAATTTTTGAATAAAGCGTCTATGTCCTGCTAATCCCAATAAACTTCAAATTTCTATAGGAGTCTTAGGAATTTCCCATTTTGTAATAGCTTCTATTTTAGCAGGGTCCACGTGAATACCTTTATGGTTAATCAAGTGTCCTAAAAACTGTACTTCTTGTAACCAAAATTCACACTTTGAGAATTTAGTGTAAATCTTCTCTTTTCTCAATAGTGTCAAAAGTGTATGAAGATGTTTGACATGATCTTCACTGGTTTTGGAATAAATAAGTATATCGTCTATAAAAACAATTACAAATTTATCCAAATATGGTTTACATATTCGGTTCATCATATCCATAAATGCAGCTGGTGGATTGGTTAAACCAAATGGCATGACTGTAAACTCGTAATGACCATATCTTGTCCAAAAAACTATTTTAGGAATATCTTCTTCTAGCACTTTTAATTTGTGGTATCCTGAGCGTAAATCAATCTTAGAGAAATATCGAGCTCCTTGGAGTTGATCAAATAAAACATCAATTCTCGGTAAGGGATACCGATTCTTAATTGTGACTTTATTCAATTCTCTATAATCGATACACATACGCATTGACCCATCTTTCTTTTAGACAAACAATACTGGTGCTCCCCATGGTGATGAGCTAGGTCGTATAAAACCTTTTTCTAGCAATTCATCTAATTGCTTCTTTAATTCTAACATCTCTGTTGGAGCTAATCTATATGGTGCTTTAGCAACTGGCGCTATTCCTGGTATTATATGAATTCTGAATTCAACTTCACGATCAGGGGGTTGTCCAGGTAAATCTTCTGGAAAGACGTCAGAATATTCCGATACTGTCGGAATTTATTTTAGCTCTTTTCCTTTGGCACAAATGATTACAGAAATCATATATGCTACGCCTTGTTTCCTTTGATAGTTTGTCACTTTCATTACTGATATGAACTTCCTAGGCTTGAGCATTTTATCTCCTTGAATGGTAATGATTTTTCCCGTTGGCGTACGAATTTCAATAGAATTTGTATTACATAGGATTCGAGCATGATTGCTAGCTAACCAGTCCATTCCTAATATAACATCGAATCATGCAAGATTCATTGGGAGTAAATTTGCTTTAAACTGGTGGCCTAGTAAGTTTATATTCTCTTCTTGAAGTACTTCATGAATATGAATGGAATTTCCATCTGCCATTTCTACCGTGCAGACTTGATGGAGTTTGGTTAATGGTTGATTTAAGGCTTGGCAAAACTTCGTGTTTATAAAACTTTGGTTTGCTCCGGAGTCAAACAATACTTTTGCGTAAACGTTATTAATAAGGAACGTACCCGCAATGACGTCTGGAATCATTGCTGCTTCTTGTGAAGTAAGCTGAAAAGCTCGTGCATTCTTCTTAGGTCCATCTGTGTTCTTTGCTTTGTTGTCAGGCACCTTTATCAATTTTGGAAATTCTGGACGGATGTGGCCAGGTTCTCCACAGTTATAGCAAACACGACTTTCTTTTCTCCTACATTCTTCATCCGTATGTCCAGCCATTTTGCAAAAATTGTAATACTTAGTTTTCTTAAAAGCGCATCTCCCTGAATGCCTCTTTCTGCAAATTTTACAGAAAGGATGAGCATAAGATTGCCATGTTCCTTTCTTCCGAAATTCTTGGGTAATCTTCTGCTAGATCTTTCTTTTTATTTTCTCCTGGGTTCGGACTAATCCGTCTGTCATGGTATCAGCTAGTTCAACTGTTTCTTCAATAGTCTGTGGTCAAGATGACTTTACCAGATCGCGGATTTCACTTACTAATCCCCAAATATAACGAGAAATGAGTACTGATTTTGGCGAAGCCAAAGCCAAAGCCGGTACCATTCTTGCATATTTGAAGAATTTTATCGTATACTCACGACACTTCACACCTTCCATCTTGTGGTTTAAAAAGATAGTAGCAATCTTTTCTCTTTCATGAGGAGGGCAAAATTTTCTTTCTACTATTTCTTTAAATTCTTCCCAAGTCATAGTATAGACTGTGTGACTTCCCTTTGACTGGAGGACTGTGTTCCACCGTTCCATTGCTTCATTAATGAAGAGGTTAGAAGCATATATTATTTTATCTTCTTCTGCACATTTACTGATTCTTATTATAGCTTCTGTCTTTTCTAACCAGCGTAGTGCTGAAATATGTCCTTCATTTCCAGAGAATTCGGTTGGTTTACAGGCTAAGAAATCTTTGTAAGTACAACCGTGAACTTTTGACTTTTGGGGTAATGGGTTGTTATTTCCTCCATTCACGCTATGACTAGCCTCATTGTTAGACTTGCGTTTATTACTCTCGTTCTTATGCCTAATTATAGAAATGGGTTGCTTAATAGCATCAACAATTAAAGGAATTGCTTCAGTAATTTTCAGAGCTATCATATTTTCAATAGCATTCATATTCAGACGATTTTCTTCATTATGAATTTCATGATTATGCTCATTTCTGTGATTGTGCTCATTTACGTGACTATGCTCATTTTCGTGATTGTGCT
This sequence comes from Bidens hawaiensis, assembly GCF_021521415.1. Classification (NCBI taxonomy): domain Eukaryota; kingdom Viridiplantae; phylum Streptophyta; class Magnoliopsida; order Asterales; family Asteraceae; genus Bidens; species Bidens hawaiensis. The sequence goes on along the minus strand of NW_027492623.1, from coordinate 265,895 downwards.
CATTTTCGCGATTGTGCTCATTTTCACGATTGTGCTCATTCGATATCTTAATTACATATAAGAATGAAATTATTAATATCGTTATCAAATAATAAGGTAGCAAGATATTAATAACACATAAGCATAAAATAACACATAGGCACGGAATATGTCAAAATCGTCGATCTTTGCAATATTTACTCTTTATATATATATATATATATATATATATATATATATATATATATGCATCACTATATTTTACATCTACATACTTTACATATATGCATCAATACACACCTTTCTTACATACACACTTTTTTTATCAAAGAAATTACGATAATGAACATATAAATATTATATATATGGTTTATATGTATGGTTCTCGGTCGTAGTACTTCCAGGTTAAATTCTCCCCCATATTTCTTATTCTATTTCCGGTATCTATTAGTTCTTCCCCGTAATGACGGAGTTCAGCCGTCATTTCCGGTGTCATGGTGGGATAGTTTGCGGTTTCAGCTTGGAATGGTGCATAAGGATTTGTTATCATTGTTTGATATTACCAATAATTTGTCCACCATACTTCCAGCTGGGCTTGGTTAATTATATCATCAGGGATCATGGTACTATTTGGATCCTGGGATGACATATTAGGGTTGCTGGAGCTTCCTGCACCTATATCGTTGAATATTGGTTGGAAGATTTCACATTCATCTAGGCATCTGCCTAGTCTTTCTTGCATTGGTATTGTTGACATGGGTGGTGGTAAGGTTGATGGTTCTGGTTGAGTTGGCTGTTCAGGTTGGGGTGGTGATTGTATGACCGAGGTTCTTCCTTTCTTATTTTTCCTCAACCCTCTTTGCCAGTCTTTAAGTCTTCTTCTTCTTTTAGGCTTGGGTTTTTCTATCGGTTGTTGGTCTTGAAAAACCATAGGTGCGGGGTGTTGTTCACTGGTTTGTCCTTCTTCCATATCCGTAGTGTTAACAGATATATTTCAAATGCTTCTATGAGCTCGCTCATACTATTAAGCAAAAACAATAAAACAATGAACTTCAAAAGAAAATAGTAATTATGTTCATGTGTGGTTAGAATCTTTTATGTATGGTTAACACATAGGTTAATGCATGTATTTCCTAACTCTTAATTTTAAGAATAGGTATTATTAAAATACCCATATTGCTTAAACCAGTGGCTCTTATACCACTTCAGCTGTAGTAGCACCCGACCCCTATACCCTGGGAGGGAAGCCGTGAACATTGATTGGTTGTATCGGTGTTTATTAAATTATTTTGCAGCGGAATATTTCATCAGAACCGTAGTTAGGAAAAATGATCAGAGTTATAAAAACACCATAATTAGTATTATGATAAACCGGGAGTTTAATCCCTTTTGATACAAACATAAGTTTTATAGGGTTAAACCCTAATTTACAAAACACGTTTCTTTACTCTGGTGACAAGCCACTTATTTAAGCGGGAAGTCCGCAGACATCATTTCTTTGTCTCTAACAAGTCACCTGAAACATGTTTAAAATATTTGATCAGCAAGAAATACTGGTGAGTACATTTATTTGTAAATGACATATTTTATAGTTACAACATTAAGATGTTTTTACACCTAGCTGCTTACAAATTACCGAAAGATACTTGTCACTCGACCGTATCTCTGACTGTGGTCATATTACTTATTGGTTAACACTTGTCCAATAAGTAACGTGTAATAGCCCAGTAGGCAAGCTTTGTATACAAAACCCCACAATACCAGTAGTAACCATCCCGTAAGTCTACAGAGACTTAATCACTGTAATGTATTTAAAATACTTTTAAGAATATATTTGAAAACATTTAGACCATCTGCCATGAGTTTTATAGATTTTGAAATCATCATGACAGTGTCGGAAAAACAGTTGTCTCACGCAAATGTGAGTGGTACATAAATTCGAATGTCTCACCTTGCAGGTTTACGATTAAAAAAAATGCCCATTGGTATTAAGCACCTAGCATAAACACAATGTAGTATCTCTAGATTAGTATAAAATCAATAATCATAACGATAATCACAAGAGAAGAAACTTTACACGATGGCACAATTTCTTACCTTAACTGGCAGAGCTTTTGTGTTAGTGTATATTTCTTTCGATCGGGTATCGTTACGATAACTCAAGTATTATACTCTTAATAAATATTATATGTGTGTGAGAATTCAGAGAGAGAGAGAGATTAGAGTTGTGGTGCAGAAATGAAAGCCTCGTTTCCTTCCTATTTATAGTAAATTTCGGACCCCGTCACATACGCGATGGCCATAAATAGAAAGGCGTCGCGTATCGGGAAGAATCTTTTAGCTTGGCCGAGTCAGCCCTAGGCATGCTACGTGGCACGCCACGTAGCGCCACGTAGCATGCAACGTGTCACGTTTGCGTAACTTCCACGTCGCGATACGCGATGTATTACTTTTGGGAATCCATCGCGTATCGCTATGCCGCCAAGTTTCTAGATAATATTACACGTCATCGCACTACGCAATGAGGCTAATATAAACCCGTCGCGTATCGCGATGGAAGGAATTTTAATTTTTGACAAAAATACTAAGGCGGCCATTGCCGATGCGAGCGTGCGAAGTGCAAAGTGCGCCATTAAAGCGCCACATTGCGCCCATCGCACTTTGGTGTGATTTTTCTTATAAGAACATTAACATATGAATTTTCTTTCTTATAAAGAGCTCACTAGTTTTGTAATTTAGCGATGTGGGGCAAGGACTTACAATCTTATTTATACCATGGTGGAAGGTTCTCCTTTTCCTTCCTCCACCAATGTGGGATGGATTTTTTTCTCCTTTCATTTCCTTACTTTTTCCTTGAATTTATTTTGTGTTTTGTTATAGAAAATATCAATTAAATTTGGTCATATGTGAGAATTTGTACTCAACTTTTGTAGTATATAAGTGTCCATATTAGGTTTGTTTTCATGTAGGTTATATTAAAAAGTGCAATTATTAATTTAATGGCAATTAACTCTTAGTTATAATATGTTAAGATATAACTCTTGGTTCTTGGTTATAGAATTGTTTTGTTGGATATAAGTTAAAACATAATAGAGAATTCAACCAAAGCTATTCAAATATTAATGAAAAACGTAAGTGTTACATATAATTTTTATCATTATATATATATGGGTGGGTAATTATTGATCAAACGCACTGCAACTGAACTTATTCTTATTCCAATACCATTGTAACTGGCTCGTCAAATCTTAACCCAAAAATCCTAAACCCTAACGATAACCGTAAACCTTACTTCTAAACCTAAGGCTGAATCCTAAGCTAAATACTAAAATCAAAACCATAAACACTAAAAGTTAAACCAAAAGATGGTAATGGGTTGTGTAAATACATTAGAGTTACGTTCTTTTAGCGTAAGTCTTTCAATAATATAATTATTTTATAAAATTTTGGGATTTAAATACCCGTTTGATTTTACAAAACATGTCATTGAAAAACATAATTTACATTATTAACGAATTCAAATATCTAAGCCATTAGATAGCATCTAATCAATATCTCCAAGCTTATATTTGGTCTTTCTCGTCTGAATTATCTTACCAATCTCCTGTAAAACTGTTTTATAAATACGTAAGCTATATGCTGGTGAATTGTTAACTGACTTTAAAGTATTTTAAAACTTTCAGTAACACACAAATATAATTTTATGTACAACTCAGGACATTTGTTCTGGAGCGTATCACTAATATACACGCACAAGTCATATTTGTCCGGGAGCTGCGCCCATTAGAGATAAAGTTCGAGACTGACGTATAGCATGCATGCTATTTTGTTAATTATATTTGGAACCAGACATATGTTTTGACATCCGTCAATTTTTAAATTGGAATTTGTATTTGTTTACCCGACCCGAGCATTATAATTTGGATCTTGATCATTAATAAAGGTTGCATATATTAGTATTTGGTGGGTTGGATTCAATTATTATTATAGCATTTATACTTGTTAAAAAAAATCCTCAAAATCGCTTACTATACATCATTATTGCATTAAACCAATGACCAAGGCTCAAAAGTGTCAAAAACAACCAAATCTTCATATTTCTGAAACGCGTTACGCTACGCGACGGATTAAACCAACCTCGTCGCGATAAGCGATGGGTATGGTTTCTGGAATGCTCATGGTCCGTCACGCTACGTGTCACACCCTAACCTACGACGCAACATTCAAGGGCTCGACTAAATTTGTATCATAGCTCAAAAGACATTTATATAATATAAGTGTCAATATCTTATGTTTACCATTCATAATAAAGTAAACAAATGTTATTTAACAAAAGTAATAAATCAAAATTACCTCAACTTAAAACAAACAAAATATTCTTTATTTTAATAAACCATAAGGTCCAAAATCTAAATTCTTTACTTCAAATCATCTTACACGGCAACGTGCAATATGCGTAAAAATATAATTTATCAGCAGCACATGTTGAGTCAAAAAACTCAGTTTGATATATATAATAGATAAATAAAATAAAATAAAATAAAATAAAACAATTCCTTACATGTGGATCACAACAACCAGTATAAAAACATGAAAACTTGTCATTTCCTCTTGACACTAGATCTGGTCAAGTTACTCCGACAATTTGAGTAGCAACATAAATAAAGTTTACCATTTCCTCTTGACACAAAATGGGTCAAGTTACTCCGACATTGTATGATCATACTATGAGGATGAGGATGAGATACCTAACAACCATAAAAATAGTAAACACATAGTCATATAACATTTAGCAACCAATCGAGCAATTACACAATCATGCAAATAATGGAATTGTATTGAGTATACATAAGTAATATGATAAATTATAGAGTTTTGTACGCATAAGCCCCCAAAAATAGGAAAAAAGAGGGATGTGATTTGCTCACCTTTGTTATAAGGCGAGTTAATAAGTGCAAGAATAAGCGAGCTGGCCAAACTTAAATGAAAAATCCTAAAAACTTAGAATAATAAGTTTAATTAATATCTAAAATGAAACAAACCAAAATTAATTAATATTATTAAGCACAACTCCCATTATAAAGAAAAAGGGAGATAAGCGAGCTGATTGACTTTTAATAAAATATTCTATAAAGATTCAGTATAAATTCTGCTATTAAAAGCGAACTGAACTGAACCGAACAAGAATTATAGATTAATCCTTCCTCTAACTCTAATTATTGAAAGAGCTAGAGTTAAACGAGTGTTGGTTCGTGTCTGACCCAGATGTTAGTATAGGACCAAATTCGGGTCTAACATGTCCGAAAAGGTGAGATAAGAATAAAACATAATTGATTCATTAGCTAATTCAAGTCGAATTATCGTTAAATTAAAAAACCCCAAATATTACTAACATAATCCCTAACGGGTCAAAACAAAATTGAAAAACAACCCCCCCCCCCCCCCCTAATCAATCATTGAAATTGATTGAGGGCTTTTGCTTAGATGACGAAAACAAACAACTTTCATGTTTAAAACTTACTCGGAAAACTTGAAGAAGATATTGATCAACCAAAACAGTTGCCACGTAACCAAAAATTGGAATTAGGGTGTAAAAGGAATGAGTAAAAGCTGAGGTTGTTTATAAAGGCTAGACAAGCTTGGAGAACAAGTTGAAATCGTTTCAATTGAAAGATGAGTTTTTAACCAAAATAATCAAAATTAAATAAATTAACAATATGTTGTTCCTTACTCCAAGGAACCGATGGAATATGCTTAAGCATGATGCCAAGACATATTCCACTTGTTCTATAAATAATATACATGAAATTGGGTTAACAAAAAAGCAAAACCTACGTTTAAACAAAGCAAACAGTCTTGTTGATATGTTGCTCCTTCGAGTAGCGCAAAGAGGAAACTCCCAAATCCTTCACGTAGCTCTAAGGAAGAAATACAACATAGATTTAACCCATGACTTTCTAAAGTGCGATTTTAAGCCAAAATAAGCAATAATAAGAGTCAAATTGGATCAAAAATACCCAAATAATATAAGCAAATAATAACAATCCAGAAATTTAAACGTGTCGTGTTTTCGGGTTTGAAATTTAACAAATGTTACAGTATTCCCTACTTTTGAAAATTTCGTCCCGAAATTAAGGAAAACTACGAAAAAGTCGTTAAAAGAAACTTTTAAGAGAATTATTTAAATCAATTAAAATGAAATAGAATAAAAAATTTAGTATAACATAGAACTTCAAGTGGCCCGGAAAATGCTACAAACTAGGATCTGGCTAGCACACTTATATATATGATGTATCAGTGGCATATCCATCATGCCCTTATCATACCAGCTTTTGTACCATTGCCCAAAACACCCTCGGTTCTAAGTTATGACACACAATCGTACGTACTTATAATTTTCATGCAAGGACTTGTATAATTATGTGTCGACCCATAATTACCTTTATCGTCAGATGATCCACTTAATCTGTTCCATTGTGTAGGTTATGAAAACATAGGTTACCAATTATTAAAATCTATCTTTGTGGAAAACTAATGAACTTTTGTGAACTTAATAACTAAAATAGAAAAAAAAACTATCATCATAAATATATCAAGGGTCTTTGTTATTAAAGTCAACAAACAATCTTGAGTCGAGAATAAATATGTGAAAGTTTAAGAATATATCAAGAGACGAATTCCTTGGGGGTCAATAATGTAAATTCGAACAAAGTTACATGAAATTTTAGATGGATTGAGTTTGGATAGATGAGAAAACTATAAATTAACAGAATTGAGATAAAATTGAACATACGGCTTATATTAGTAAGCTATGATCAAAAATGCGCTCATAGCCCCTTGTTTTGAAAAGCAATAAATGCTTGTGGTAACCGGTCATAGACCGCTAGTTCGAGTAATAAAAAATATTGCATGAAATATAGATGAGGGTAGATAGATAAAAATAATGATAGATACATAGACTTGAGAAATTGAGTTAAGCATAAGAATTTCAATAATAACATAAATAATTAAAAAAATCATCACAGTTTATTTAAACTGAAAGGAAATGAACGAGAAGGAAAAGTTGAAGTCGATGAGGGCTTTCAAGTAGCTTGAATCCTTAGTTGCGGTTGAATTGGAACATCTGACCTTGTGTATCTCGGAGAGTTTGATCTTTACGAATATAAGTAGGTGAGTTTGGTTGGGTCCTAATAGCTTGAATAGGTTGTGATTGGATGAGAAGAATGAATAGAGTTTGATGGGCTTTATGAACTTAGGCACGCAGTTCTTTGGTTTGATAGGTTTGGATTTGGTGGGTTTGTCCTTGGTTGGCTTTAGTGGTATAGACTTGAGCTTGATTCGCATATACAAGTCTGAGGCATGCATTGCGAAGATGACTTGGATTACCATAATTGTAGCAAGCTCGATATGTCGGGTATGAGTATTTGGCATGGCATGTGATTGAGAAAAAAGTGAAGCAATGGCTTGACTCATAAGTGGGTTGAGTTGGGTTTACATGTGTTTATGGAATGAGTTTATGGTGTGGCCACAACGTCCATAATTGGAGTACTAACGACATGGTGAGGTATTTGGATGATGAAAGTTGTAGGTGCTATACAAAGGGTACAACTTTTTGATGGTTTGGGTTCGAGATAATGAGTTGAGGCATAATTCTTGCGTTTCTTGGTGTGGGTGTGGTTATTGAAATTTTTTCCAGGTTGATTGTTGGGTTTTAAGAAGATTCAATTTTGCTCTCCTAAATGGGCTCGGTCTTAGCTTTCTCAATGGACTTTTCGTGTTAAAGTTTCGGCCTTAACATAGTTCTTGATAAAGGTACCGGCGAGAGTGATAGATCATGAAGGGTTTGGGATTCGCGACTCAAGACGGATTGAATTTGCATGGGTAAGATGGTGATGTATTTATCGCTGGCTCAATTGAGAGGAGTGACCATGTGGGGAACCACAAGGCTTAGCTCATGGAAGCGGTTATAACATATGGTAACGGTTCGAATAACTAAGGTTATCGTTGCGGTCTTGTTTGAAATTCAAAAATTTGGTTTTGAGTCGTTGGATTCGCGTGTGGGAAGAAACTCCTTTCTCATGATAGTCTTGAGATAATCTCATGGCAAGGCCATGGCAATCTCGGCTCTCTGGGGTATTCGTGACAAGAGTTGTGACTAGAAAATATAGTCTAGGACAAAAGGTGTAGAAACTTATAAGATGGAGGAAATTTTGCGAAATACATGGAGTTGGTAGGTGCGGTGGAAGTGGCATTAATTGTTCAGAGTTGGGTGATGAATGTTGTAAGGGCTTCCACAATACCTTTAACGATACGAGAGGACGTACATCGACCTGAGTTGCTGGTGTAACGAAGACGGTTGGTAAGGAAAGATGACATACTACTAGGACAAAATGTGCAAATTATTATTAGACAAGGGTAAGTTGTGTAACATATGAAATCGGTGGTAAACTTGAAAATTGAATAGATCATAAAATTAATCACCGAATTTAACTTGTAATTGAGGTTGTGGATAAACTTGAAAATTGAATAAATCATGAATTTATTCATCGGATCATAAATGAGGTTTAGATGAACTTAACAAAATGCTAAATAAAGTTTAAAGAAACTAGGTTTTGTGTGAAGATTAAATCATCCATGATTAAAATGAAATAATACATACAATTATTGCTTAAAAATTGAGACATTCATGAGAAAAATGAAAATAATACAAAAATAGGGAATATTGAGACAATCACGAGTATAAATGAAAATAATACAAAATATGACTGTACATGAAAGTTGACACATTCATAAGTAGTGGTATCAAATTTAGAATTTCATTTAAAAATTGAAACATTAAAATAATAATTATAACACTAGAGAACTTATTAATATAACTTGTGAGATTTCAAATTCTTTGAAATAGAATTTCGAAAATATAAAATAATCAACATCATATGAAATGAAAAGAAGACTTTCGAAAGGACGTAACCATAATAAAAAATGAGCGACATGAAATAGTTTGTTAAACTTGAGTAGGAGGTAGCTTGTAAGATTAATGAAATTATGCATTTTGATGAAATGTAAAACATGAGATAAATTCAAATTACATAATTGAAGTATTAAAATAAATTGAAAATAATAATTGCAACATTGATGGAAATGCGAAAACTTATAGATTCGACTAAGTTGAAAACTCATTAAATTGGGAAGCAGATATTCTCAAATTTCTGGAATAGTCCTATTCCCAATAAATTTTAAAAATAGATATTATATACGGTGGATCGTTGGAATATCCACGAATTATAGTGGATCTTCATATTTCAACAAAATCGTGCAAAATGTTATAAATAAGACGAAGATAGGTAATCGAATCAAATAAATAATTAAGATCAATCAATGTTGAAAACTAAAATGAGTTGTAAAATATAACAAAATAAAAACGAAGGGTTAAAAGTGCATGAATCCCATGACTATCCAACAAACCAATAAAGTCGTCATTAAAATATAAGAATCGTAACATTCAAAATTTAACAACATAGTCGAAACGATATATCAACAACATAGTTTTTACATATTCAGCTTTCATAAATTAACTCTTCCATCTTATTAAAATTCTTCCATCTTATTAAAATTCTTTGTAACATTTTTAACATGTTGGAACCAAAATCAAACTAATTGCTTAACTTATTTTCCTTACATCTTAGGTCGGTTTACACGTTTTGAAACGAGTCATATAAATTAACTTTACTAATCATTATTTTAACATAAAATTTAATTAAAAACTATAACTTAATAACTAATAACTTTAGGCTAGTTTTCTTACTTAAAACCCCAAACTAGGAACCGAACTCTTCATTTCAGCAGTCGCTCTTTCACTTCATTTGAACTTTATTTGAACCTAGAACCTTTAATTTTTTTTTCTAGAATCACTTATTGGAACAAATTTATCCGGTTCGCTCACTTATGTGATTATTTCATCTTCAAATCGCTTAACATACTATGTGCGTTTTCATAACCCCATTTTTTCATATTTTTACATTTTTTGGGGTGCAGCACGTTACAAATATTCATTGTTATTTCATGTGTCATGCTTGTAAACCAAATTTACGTATGCTTCTAGTATATATTTGTTTCATACCATATTGCTTGTGAATTATGTGACTACGTGCTAGTTGTTTACTGTTATTGTTGTTGGAAGGGACGCTAAACATACGCAAACACGATATCATAATGGGAGGGTCCGACGAGACATATTTGTGCCACCTTATACTTCAAATTATGTTGGAATGAACAGTGGTTCTCATCTATTTCTCTTAGTATGTTGACCTTATGTTAAAGCGAATGGGGGTTCTTTAGTAAATTTGGCTTATGTCAAAGAGAATGACTATCATGTATTTATTTCCTTTTATTTACTTTATTACTGGGACGCTACATCATGACACCTCGGCTTTAAGGCGAATACGCCCAGTGCAACGTACAAATCTCTCATAAGCTCGTAACACTATTAAAATGACAATATTTAAATTTATTGCATTTCACAAAGTAGCAAGTACACAGTTTGTCATAATTTAAAACAAAACAAAATAAATTTCATCAGATAACAGATAAATCTTTATTTAACATATCCTAAGGTAAACTAATTATCTTCGTCTTTAGCACATCATCGATTCAACATGTAACACGTGTAAAATAATATATTTTTGTCAGTAATACATGTGAGTGAGCTTTCATAAGTTCTGTGCATGAGTGCAATATATTCGAACATAAAGTAAATGAAAAGCAACAAAAAATAACGCCCCAACCTAGGGGAATGATAATGAAACCTCCATTCTCGACAACCGATGTTGAAGGATATGTAGCGCTGATACGTCCCGTGAGACCCTCCCGATGCGATGTTTCATGTTTGATATTTGATGTTTGATGTACCAACCATAAAGCGATAAATACATTGCACATTATACATGTATAGTCATCATAAACAATATGAAAGAATATTATTAACATGCATGACATAATTGTGAATCGGTTTGTAAACAATGATCATGAAATAATGAGAAGCATGGTAACATGTTACACCCAAAAATGTTAAAAGATGAAAAAAGGGTTATGAAAAAGTCACATGCTAAGGTACGCGAGTAAAAGTGAACTATGTGTTTAAGCAAGCTGAACCGGACGAGTTCGGTTGGACGAGCGGCCCTAGAAAATATTTCTAGATTCAAAATAGGATTCAAGGAAATAAAATGAAACATAAGACTTAAGATAAATTCGGTTGCTGGCTTAGTGTTTAAGCCTTCGTAAGGAAAATATATATTACCTTTATAATTGTCAATTTTCAGACTTTTCGACAAAAGTATGTAAGTGAGTTCAATTTAAAATATTTATAAAAATTTGGGCTATAATAATGGTTAGTCACGTTATTAAGTCGGGCTCGTTACGAAAAGAATTCTAAACTGGCTCAAAACGAGTTTAAGCGAGTGGTTCGTTTTTGGTCAGACTCGAACTCAAATTTTTGGTTGGGTTTGTGTCTAACTTGTTAAAATGTTATTTTCCAGATTAGGTGAAGATAATGTTGGTTTTAAATGCTTAAGTAATAAAAGTAACTAAACTAAACCAAATAAGTGCATAAACAAGTCGGGTACGTTTTTTATGAACAAACACTTATGATAAGTTGTGTTCAATGAAATATTTTATTTTAAACAAACCGAACACGCTGGATACTACATAAAACATACCCAAAAGAACAAGAAGAAAAGAGAAAAAGTTTTGAACTTCACAGTTTGACTTTCAAAATTCAAACTTGATAATAATGCGAAAATACCTTGAAGAACACAATGATTTTCGTGGATTGAGGTCTATTTATAGTTGAACAAGGTCAAGGATGTTACAAAACAAGTTTGAATTAGTCAAGAGTGTTTAAAAGCTTTGAATTAGCCATTAAACTCAATCAATTGAGTTGAAAGAGAGGTTTTTGATTTGAAAAATGTTCTATATCAATGAAATATGATAACTAATATTTAAACTCATTCAAGGTGGTGTTAATAGGTGTTTAAACGAGTTAAAACCAAGAAAAATCTGTAACAGCGTCAGCGTGATCGGCCGCGTGGTGCATAACATAGAAAGATCTGCTCTGGCGCGACACGTAGCGTAGAGGCTTGATCTTCCGAAATACAAACTTTTCACGAGTACACAACATAACGATATCGTAACACGAAAAAATACTCAATAGATACTTCACTATATTAATAAACAAATATCCAAATTTTTAAATGGGTCAGGTTTTCGAATTTGAAAATTAAAGAATGTTACATTAACCACCTAAGGCCGGGGTGTTACAACGTCTCTTTGTCACCAAAGGCAACATGTATGACGAGATGTCATGTGGATCCGAGCTTCACCTTGATACAAGCCCAATGGATTGGTCTATTACTTGAACCGTTTGTGGATTCATAATCAAGAGGATCTTCACCAATTCATCATAGATAAGCTTATAAGTCACGATACCCCCATTCACCTCGGTGCAGTTAGAATATATGCCGATATTCATTCCATTTATTGGTGGCCTGGGATCATAAAGGATATTGCCTTATATGTCCCAAAATGCCTCACTTGTTTAAAGGTTAAAGACAAGCATCAAAAAACGTTTAGTTTACTCGAGCAAATTTTGATTCCTGATTATAAATGAGTTGATATCGCTATAGATTTCATCACTAAACTTCCAACCACCCGAAACCAAAACATTAGCATTTGGGAATCATCGGATCGGTAAACCAAATTAGCTCCTTTCATTCCCATCAAGGAGAAATTATCGGTCGAACAACTTGCTCAGCTATATGTTAAGCATATTGTTTGTCGTCATGGGGTACCTTTAACTATCATATCTGATCGTGATGGTCGTTTCACTTCGCTTTTTTGGAAGTAGCTTCAAAAAAGCTTTGGGAACTCGATTAGATCTAGCACCGCTTTTCATCCCCAAATTGATGGTCAATTCGAGGGAACCATCCACTATTCTTAAATCATGTGTTCTTGAATTTGGTGGTAACTGGGATTCGCATCTACGGCTTATCGAGTTTTCATACAACAATAGTTTCCATTCTAGCATTAGTATGGCACCATTCAAAGCTCTCTTTGGTCGCAAATTTCATTCCACGATATGTTAGAACGAAATTGGCAAAACTCAAATTACCGGTCCCGAGATGGTTCAAGAAACCACAAATCTAAACGCTCTAATTCGTAAAATTCCTCTTGCTGCTAGAAGTCGTCAAAAGAGTTACGAGGATAGACGAAGAAAACTTCTCGAATTCAATATTGGTGACCTAGTCCTTCTCAAAGTATCTCCTTGGAAGGGTGTTTTTCGTTTTGGAAAGAAAGTAAAGTTAGCTCTGCGTTTTGTTGGTATGTTAAAGATTATAAAAAGAGTTGGTAAAGATGCCTACAAACTTGATCTTTCGTGAGCTCTGTAATGTTCATCCAATGTTTCATGTTTCGAACTTCAAGAAATTCTTAGCCGAAGGGAATCTACATATCCCTCTCGGCGAAGCTCACATCGATGACTCTATGCACATTATTGAAAAGCTCGTTAAATTATGGACCGACAAAATACGAAAACTAATCGTAGTTAAATTCCTTTGGTCATGTTTCGTTGGGAATCTAAACATGGTGCAGAGTTTACTAGGGAACGTGAAGATCAAATAAATACCAAGTATCCTCATCTCTTTATTACAAATATTTCCTAATTTCGAGAGGAAATTTCCGAAAGAAAAGAATACTATGGCATCCGTTAATTTATGAATTGGTATTTGTATTTGTTTACCCAGCTAGGGATTTGTATTTTGAATCTTGATTAATAATAAAAGCCGCATTTATTAGTATTTGTTGGGTTGGTTTAATTTATTATTATTACTACTACTACTACTACTACTACTACTACTACTACTATTATTATTATTATTTATTTATTTATACTCGTTAAACAATCCTCAAAATCGCTTATTTTATGTCATTATTGCATTTAATTAAAGTCCAAGGGTCAAAAGTGAAGAAAAACAAATTTTCATATTTCTGGAACATTCCACGCTACGCAAAGGATTAAACCAACCCTCGTCTTGACGCGACGAGTAAAGTTTTAGGAATGTTTCTATGCAACGGCCTTGCCTTTCATTCTTCGTGATACTCGACGGGTGTTGTTGCAGTTGCAAGATTAATAAAAAATTTGGTTTTGCAATCAAATCCTTTCCATGATTGATTCTAGTTTATTCTCCAAGATATGAATGTAGAAGACTTTTTTTGTTAATACACTAACTATTTTCCTAATAAGATCCTACTTCGTTAATTTCTTGATTTTCTCAATTATATATTGTGAGCCCTAATTTGCAATTATAACGATTTCCTATTCAATTAAGCCTATATTAACAACCCTAGGCTTGTGCTCAATCGTTACCCCAACTCAATTCATTCTCAATTTGTATTTTACCTCATTAATTCAAGAGTTCAAGCTAGTTTGACTTTTAATGTCAACTGTTTCGGGTTTTTCTTAGTTCTAATTAATTTCCGGGTAAGTTTTGTTGGTTTTACTATTATGTATCATCATTGATTTGAAAGCCTTCATCCAATTCCAATGGATAGAGGGATTTCCACATTTAGTTGAATCAAAATCCATTTAGGGTTTATGTTATGTTCAATTTAGGGCTTTCCGATCAATTGACTTGTGAGTTCTTATGTTTTCATCTTAATTCTTGTATTTGGTCATGTCGGACCCGAATCCGATCTTATATCGACATTCGGAACCGAACAATAATTTAAGCTTAGTTTGTCCCACCTATCATGTTATTAATTTTAGTAATTTATTTTTATATCTTAAGGTGTTTTCGTTGATCGGCTCGTTTAATTTAAGTTCAAGATTGCTTTATCTTTTCTCACCTACTTTTAAGGTGAGTATTTCACAACCATTTTTACTCTTTTGTTTTTGGGTAACATGCCTACCACAAACGCATTTATTTACATCATTGAGTCCTTAACCACAATTCATTAATTTATATTCATTTAAGTGTTCTTATTTGTGTTCGTTTATATTTGTTTACGTTTATTTACATTTGTTCATATATGTTAATTTATGTTCGATTATCTTTGTTCATTAATGTTCATTTAGATTTTAAACAAACATAAACAAATACAAATGTCCATTTCTTAAATAAACGAACGTGAGCATAAATATTTGTTGGATTAAGTGTTCTTGTTCATTTAAAGTTAATTGAAAGAACACGAACATGCCCTTGTTCGTGTCCATTCTATTCGTTTATATGATTTCATCATTCAAATTAATGAATATATCGGGCTCAATCTCTAGGTTATGCCAATTTTATTTGTGTTGGTTTGTGTTTGTGAACCATTCGAGAACACATTCATTTCCTTGATGAACGAACACGAAAATAAAATCTTGTTCGGTAAGTGTTCATGAATCGTTTATGAACACATTATTTCCTATACAAACAAACATGAACAAGGCCTTGTTCATGTTCACTCAGTTTGTTTACAACCCTACTTCTACACCTTAAAAACAACAATATCAAAAAAAAAAAAAAAAATAACAGCTACACACTCATCTATTCCAACACCTACTGCCGAACTACTGCAAAAAATAAATAAATAAAAATCCACTTCAATGTCAGGGTTTGAACCATGGTCTTCACTTCCAAAAGTAAATGCTTTTACTACCTGGTCAAAACAGAAATGACATGTGATTTTTATCTACATCTACTATTATAATAAACAAAAATGTTTTTTAAACTACAAACCCCTTAGTTGGCCTAATATTTTGACAAGTGGCACACTCATGTAATTTCTATTTAAATTTATTATTCAAAATACAATTTTAATTAAGATATAAAACATTCCTTGTTAGCCTTATCAATCATCACATTAATATTAAATTTACACATTATAGTTACCTTCATAAATTATTTAAATATTACAAATTTAGATATTGTTAATTTAAGTGTATAGTAACCATATAACCGTTTACAATATGTACAAAATTAATGTTGTATTCTTTGCTTACGGTTATGGTAGAACTGGTAAAACCTTTTTGTGGAAGACACTTTCTACTTTAATAAGATCCAAAGGAGAAATATTTTGAATGTTGCTTTAAGTGGCATTGCATCTTTATTATTGTCGGGAGGATGAACAAAACTTTCAAGGTTTGGAATTTCTATAAATCTTACTGAGGTTTCGTCTTGTGACATTAAAAAAAACACCGATGCTGTCCATTTATTAAAGAAAATAAAGTTATTTATATGGGACGAGCCACCTATGACTCATAAACATGCGCTTGAAGCTTTGAACAGAACCTTGAGAGACATGTTGGGTCAAAATGGTAACATGAATTGTGAAAGGCCATTTGGTGGAAAAGTTGTCGTTTTTGGTGGTGATTTTAGACAAACTCTTCCTATTGTTCAAGGCTGCACGAGGCAAGACATTGTTAATGAATCTTTGTGTTCATCATACCTTTGGGGTATTGCAAACTACTTAAACTAACAAAAAAAACATGAGATTAACCGTTGGAAGTGACAAATCTAAAATACAAGAAACAAAAGAGTTCGCTAATTGGCTTTTGGATCTAGGAGAGGAAAAACTTGGTGGTCAAAATGATGATGACGCGACTTTTGATATTCCTGACAATCTTCTTATTAAGGATACCAGTGATCCTATTTCACAATTAATTAACTTTGTATATCCTTGTATTCTCAGAGACTATGAAAATCCATATTTCTTTAGTGAAGGAGCCTTACTCACCAACAAATGAGGTCGTTGAGGAAGTTAACGATCGTTTGTTGTCCATGTTTCCAGGAGAAGAGAAAGAATACATTAGCTCTGATAGTATATGTCCAGATGAAAATGTTCGTGACACGCTTCAAGAAAATATGTACTCTCCTGATGTTTTAAATGGATTAAAAATTTCTGGAACGTCAAATCACAAGTTAGTACTAAAAGTTGGAGTACCGATCATGCTACTTAGAAATGTTTACCAAAATAATGGTCTATGTAATGGAACAAGACTACAGGAAAAAAGACTTTATAATCGTGTTAATGAAGTTGTCATATCTGGAACCAATATTGGTGACCGCACTTATATTTCAAGAACAAATCTTATTCCAACTGATAAAAAAAATTCCGTTCAGATTTCAAAGGATGCAGTTTTCGGTTGTTGTTTATTTTGCAATGACAATCAATAAAAGCCAAAGCCAATCACTTTCTAGGGTTGGTTTGTTTCTTAGACAGCCAGTTTTCGCCCATGTGTAGTTATATGTTGCGCTGTCTAGAGTTAAAACAAGATGACTCAAAGTACTCACTTTTTATGAAGATTGTCAAGTTTAAAAAAAGATTACGAACGTTGTATATAGAGAGATTTTTAGAGAGTTTTTTCATGTAATTCTATTTGTCTTCATTATAATTTATTGGATGTTTTAAGTGTATCTTTAGATTCATTGACTTTTTTATAATATAATTTATCCAACCCGTGTATCACACGAGTACCTAACCTAGTTTTTAATATGAAAATATGGACAATACAGGGAAAATCCCCAGAATAACCATTCAAGAGAGAGAGTTTCCATTATTGTTTCTTAGTTTCAAACAATTCCACAAATGTCCATCCCTAAATGATCGGACCGAGTAATATAGCAGTCAAGACGAGTAATATGTTTAGCCAATCAGAATCGAACATTTGTCAGTGAATCAGACGTGGCAAGCGTGTTGTTAAACAATATACTCGCCGGAATCAACAACCTTGTGTCCACCAAAGCACTCGGCCACGACGACTGCGTCCATGCTATTGTCGTCAGCGAGTATGTGTAACGTCTATGTCGGTGGCGAACTGGTTATACCTCGCGACAACTAATTTATATAAATACACAGCCCACGAGTAGATAATGGACAAGTAAATCACGAACCACCTGTTTCTTCAAAACAAAAATACTACATATTTAGTTCTTTTAAAAACCTAGATACTATAACAGCTATAAAATTACAAATAAAAGTATTAAAATATTATTTACGGTTTGCTAACATAAATAATACAAACAAAGAATTAAAACTAATAAACTTGTTTCAAAACCCTATGTCAATTTAAAAATAAAAAAACAATATAAAATAAATATATGCTCTTTTAATTGTTGAGAAATAAAAGCAGAAAAATTGGTTTATCTATATTATTTGTAGTTAGTAAAATATACAATTAAAATCCAAGTTTTAAATGATACTAAATATTATCTTTTCAAAACATAGATACTATTATAGCTATAAAAGGTGTAAATAAAAGTTTTCAAATATAAATAAATAAATATACAGTTGTATAAAAGTTTAAAAGTGTCAATGTTGAAAAAAAAATATTTTCTAAAAATAAAAATTGTATAGATATACAAATATAAGAAACTATAATATTAAAAATTAACACAAAGTATAAAATTTGTATGTAGTAGAAAAAACAAAAAAATTATATGATTAAAAGTATGTGAAAAATACAAAAAAGCCCGTCAAAGTTGTGTGAATTAATGGTTGGTGGATTGCGTTAATGAGATTGAATAAAATTGATAGTTGAATGAAAGTATTGTACCATAAAAGCTTAACATAGACTATTTGACCAAAATTGATAATTTTAAAAAACCATAATGACCAAAACCGAAGCTCTCTCAACAAATTATGATTAAAATATTATTTACGGTTTGCTAATGACCAAAACATATTTAGTTCTTTTAAAAACCTAGATACTATAACAGCTATAAAATTACAAATAAAAGTATTAAAATATTATTTACGGTTTGCTAACATAAATAATACAAACAAAGAATTAAAACTAACAAACTTGTTTCAAAACCCTATGTCAATTTAAAAATAAAAAAAAACAATATAAAATAAATATATGCTCTTTTAATTGTTGAGAAATAAAAGCAGAAAAATTGGTTTATCTATATTATTTGTAGTTAGTAAAATATACAATTAAAATCCAAGTTTTAAATGATACTAAATATTATCTTTTCAAAACATAGATACTATTATAGCTATAAAAGGTATAAATAAAAGTTTTCAAATATAAATAAATAAATATACAGTTGTATAAAAGTATAAAAGTGTCAATGTTGAAAAAAAAATATTTTCTAAAAATAAAAATTGTATAGATATACAAATATAAGAAACTATAATATTAAAAATTAACACAAAGTATAAAATTTGTATGTAGTAGAAAAAACAAAAAAATTATATGATTAAAAGTATGTGAAAAATACAAAAAAGCCCCTCAAAGTTGTGTGAATTAATGGTTGGTGGATTGCGTTAATGAGATTGAATAAAATTGATAGTTGAATGAAAGTATTGTACCATAAAAGCTTAACATAGACTATTTGACCAAAATTGATAATTTTAAAAAACCATAATGACCAAAACTGAAGCTCTCTCAACAAATTATGATAATAAATGATAACTTCATACAAATAACTTTTTAATTTCGGGAGGCTACGAAATCGCACTATATGTTGTAGGGAACGCACAGTTTGTGATCACATATTCATGTGGCGCATGGTTTTAGATAGAAATTAGTCGTGCACATGGTTTTAGATAGAAATTAGTTGTGACGCCTACTTTGGTGCCACATGTCACTTTTTGATAGGTTATTTAATCTCGCCGTCCCCTTTTTGAATCAATGCATTCCGACGAGTTTCATGTGGACATTTATTTGTTTTCAGAAAAGTGGACAAAAATGAAAACTCTTTTATCAAAAAGGACGTTATGAGAATTTTCCCAATAATAAAAGGTGTTCTGGTGATGTTAGTATGTCCGTTGTGGCTAGCGAACGAATGAATTGAGGGATGAATTCAGCCACCTGGCTCGTGCACACCACAACGAATACGGTTCAGCGATATTCGCGAACGGATGAATTCAGTCGACTCACCCAAACGAATGAAGAAAAATTGATGGTTTCGCTCGCGAATGGATGAATTCAGCAGCACGAATGACAACGGTGTGAATTCAATAATAGCGTGAATGCCAAGGGATCTGGGCAACATCATATGACGTAATACGATAGGCTGAATTTGTCCCTCTTGAATGCCCACAACACAACCTCATATGGGTGTGGATTAACACGATGTTTTGTGTGAGTATAAAATATATATATACGTCTAATCAATTAAAACTTTTATATGCCACAAATGTAGTGGATAACAATATAAAAATAGAGTGCCATTATATTTATTGACCGGCAGTGTAGGAGGTCAATTGAATAAGACTGAAATCAGGCATTTTCTTAAAGGAATTTAATAAACAAACAACATGTGATTCACGTGATTCCACGATAATCACATTATTATGACGTAATAATTAATATATGTAACAAACAAATGGAAGGTTGTATTCTTGTATATATTTGAAATATATCTCGTAGGATCACCGGTGGATTTAGAAACTTTTTACATGGGGGCAGAATTTTTTAGGATTTGTTTGGTCGGGTCATACTAAAAAACTTATTCGATTGGATTCGGTCGGGTTATACTAAAAATATATAATCAAATTAAATTTTGTATAATTAACAAAAGCACGTCAAAATCATCATTACAAATACATAATTAATGGCGAAACTAAAAACTTTTGAGCGAATGGTCTTAGTGTATATTTTGTTTAAGATCACGTACAATATAATAACAAGGCTTTTTACAAATGCAAAATAACAATTTAGCAAAATAATAATACTTTTTTTACTAATGTAAAGTAAAAAAACAAATAAAGTAAAATAGTAAATAAATTAAAGCACATGGATATCTTTTACTGTATGCATAAAGTTGACAAGAAAGCATTAGTCTAAATTATTCATATTTATTGTAACAAGAGCAAGTAAAAGGTACGCTTAAGCTTACCAGGGTCACGGCAAGATGTCAAATAATAGGTAAAAAAAGTAAAATAAGAGTTTAATTGGTTAAACCTGACTCGAAACGCTAGCTATATACTTAAAACAAGTCATTCAGAATTCTTTTTCTCCTCTTTCAGATTCTAAAGTAACTCATTTGAGTTCCATTCTCAAGAACTCCAATTTTTCCACTATTCAACAACCAATCAAAAACATAGCTTCTCAACTTACAATAAAAATGAGTATAGTGTAACATTGGACGTTTTTAAAATAATAATAAAATAATAAATAAATGATAGTAGGCTTCAAATAGATGGACTAAGAATAAAACATGGACTTAGTGAGATTATGGGCCTAAGGTTCATGTGCTTAGGGTATAAAATACCCTTAAAACCCTACCTCTCATTCTTTTTCCATTCATTTCTCACCTTAGCCTACACACTTAAGTCAAACGCACTCTACAACGTTCAAGAGCACAAACCGAGATCGTAGGAAGGTAAGGATGATTTATCTAAGATGTAGTAACCCAATGAAACCCGACACCGCAGCTCCAGGAGGCCGTATTGGCTGTTCGGATCCAGGTCTAGTAAAAATTGGGTGTTTATTGGATCAAAAACGAGCTTAGGGGTCACCTTAGCTCGGATCTTGACCACCAGAAGCTTCCTGGGTCAAAAATGATCAAATTCTGGCCAAACGCGACGGCCAACAACAGCTGACGGCGCCGGAATCGCAGAAAAATCCTAAAAACGCGAAGAAGATGACCAGACATGCACTTAACGGGCGGATATGCCATTTTCCAGCGGATATGGCACAACCATATCCGGCGTATATGGAAGCCTATAAACGACGTATGTGTGGGGGTTGTATCCGACGGATAAAAGGAAGTGATATCCGGCCTAGATGTAAGAAAGTATGTATACGGTGCATATGTAGACTTATACGTTGGAAGACTTATACGGGGGTTTGAACTTCAGTTTTCTGATGAGGTTTTCTAGTAAAGACTTATTAACCCCAGCCAAGGGCTCTGCCCCTTAGACCCTGCTAGCGCTGTCGCCCCTAGAACCCCGCTGCCAAGGGCGCTGCCCCCGGATCCTAGTTAGCTAGGGTTTCATTAACCTAGAAATATGATATAATTAGGAGTAGTTAAGTAATTCTTGTTAATTGCTACACAGTTAGTCGTGTTCAACAGAGAAGATGTGTGACCATAAACTTAGAAAGGAACATGACACAGGTGAGTTTCTAGCCCATTTTCTCTGTTATATTTTCGGGGCTGTGTGCATACTCTATGTGATAGTAAATACACTTAACTTAAGTGGTAAGTGTATGCCTTATGAATTTTATGTGTATGTGAAAAGACAGGTGTAAGTATGTATTTATATAGTTGTATGAATGTATGGTTGTACGAGTAAGAAGGGAACAGACCATAATAATATCTGCGAATGAAGGGAACATCCCCTAATAATATCTGCAAATGATGGGAACAGACCTTAATAATATCTGCGAATATAGGGAACAGACCCTAATAATATCTGCGAATGTAAGGAACATACCCTAATGATATCTGCGAAGGTTATAGGGCGAAATGCTCTTAAAAACGTCTTGATAGATATGTATGTAAATGAATGAATCTGTGAAAGAAATAATGAATGAATGTGTATGTATGTAAGGAAGGTAGCAGGTTACGTATGTATCTTCATATACGTATATATGTAAGTATGAGAATGTAATGTATGTTGTCTGATGAACTAGAACTTACTTAAGATAGCTGACTTTTAGTATGCACGCAGGCTAATAGGATGAGACAGCTGGCTTGAGGAGCACATATGGTTGAAGAATATAGAAGCTGACATCTGAAGATTTGAAGTTATATGTTTTATGATGTTTGAATTATAAAGATATGTTTAAGTTTTTATGTATGAATGATTGATGTTTTAAGTATTCCGTGAAAGTTTTAATTTACTCTGATATTTAGAACTATGCTTATGAGTAAATCTAACGTCAATGTAGGGCACCAGGACCGGGGCCTTACATCACTAATTACACCAATCTGTTAACTGGTTTATTTACACACTATTACATATACTTACATTCTTACATGCATAAAGATACTACATACTCACGTACTTACAAATAGATACTAGATTCAAATACATACATACATACATATACTACATTTATCATATACATACCACATATACATATATACATATAGATGGTGTATATGTTTGATAGCATATACGGCGTATATGTTAGACAACATATACGGTGCATATGTTAGACAGCATATACGGCGTATATATCACATATACATATATACAAATAGACGACGCATATGTTGGACAACATATACGGCGTATATGTTGGACATAAGTGGCGCATATGTTATATAACGTATAAGTTCGATTCGATTTTGTTTAAACTTAAGTTTTCTGATGAGGTTTTTAGTAAAGACTTATTAATAAATTGGACCCTGCTAGGGGATACCGCCCCTAGAACGCCGTTGCCAGAGGCGCTGCCCTTGGACCTCCGTTAGCTAGGGGTTTCATTAACCTATAAATATGATATGATTAGGAGTAGTTAAGTGATGCTTGTTAATTGCTACACAGTTAGTCATGCCCAGCAGAGAAGAGGTGTGACCATAAACTCAGAAAGGAACATGACACGGGTGAGTTTCTAGCCCCTTTTCTCTGTTATGTTTTTCGGGGTTGTGTGCATACTCCTATTTGTTTAGTTAATACACTTACCTTAAATGGTAAGTTTATGTTGTATGAATGTTTATGAATGATAATTGAATGATTTAGGAAAATCTAAGAGTATGTACATAGATGTGTGTGTATGTGTGTGTGTGTGTAACTAAAAGTATATAAGGTATATATGGTTGTATGCTTAAAGGGTTGCAGACCCTAATAATATATGCGAAGGTTACAGGGTCTCAGACCCTAATATATCTGCGAAGGTAATAGAGCGAAAGGCTCTTTAAAACGTATAGATAGTTACATATGTAATGTACATGTTAAAATAATGAAAGTATAAAAGAAATAATAAAAGTATGTATGTATGTATGAAAGAAAGGTAAACAGGTTAAGTATTAATATGTATCTTCGGATACGTATATATTTAAGTATGTGAATGTATTGTATGATGCCTGATTAACTAAAACTCACTCAGCATAACTGACTTTTAGTATACACGCAGGTAAATAAAATGAGATAACTGGCTTGAGGAGCACACATGGTTGAATAGTAAAGAAGCTGGCATCTGAAGATTTGAAATTATATGTTTTATGATGATTGATGTAAGTCCTTTAGACGGATCTTTCAATGTGATATCACACAATCTCGTGATTATGCGAAAACTAATACGGGATGATTCAATATTATGTAAACAAACACATGAAGAATACAAAGAATATGCGTCAAAACACACGTATATCAAACGTCAAGTGCTTAAGCACGACCGGTTACACAATACACCGATATCTCTCTCGTCTATTCTCACACAGCTAACCTATAATAAACCTAATTACATTGTTTATATAGGTACTACATGATGTGTTGTAAAACACACTTATTTTCCATATCTTTTTATCATCTTTTAATGGCTAAATTATATAATAAATAATGTTTTTAACTCGTTTTAACTTGATCTTACAAAGTTTACTATTTTGTGTAGGTGACGAGTTTTAAAAGAGAAAAGGATCGGGTTTTTGAAGACATAAGAGGCCTTTATGATTAAGTTAACAAGACCAAGCTCAAGGCCCGACCCAATCCCACAAGAACCAAGCCTTTTATCCATAATATATTAATATAACTTAAACAAAAAAAAAGAAAAAAAGAAAACCCCTAACACCCTTGGGCAGAAAGTTGCGATCGGAATTGACAGAAAAGAAAAGAAATAAAGTTTGTGTGGTCGGCTAGTAGGTGGTATTTTTCTTAATTGTTTGGTTTTAAAGGACACACATAAATCCTTGGTCAAATTGGATGGCTTAACAACAAAAAAATATTATATAAAAAACTAAACCAAGACTCCTCTTGCTCTTTGCAATCGGACTGCAGCAGAAAATAAGAAAAAGAAAACAAGATTGTTGAAGGAGGTGGCGGCCAAGGGAAGAAGAAGATCATTAAGGACGTTTTTGGATAGCAGCTAGGGTTAATCTTAATCATTAATATCAGCCCCAAACAATAGTAAATATTCATAAACTTTGTGTTCTTGTTATTTTTTATAACTCTTTTGATTTTGAACTTTAAACTTGAGTTCTTTTACAAAAGAGTTAGGGTTTGAGTTGTTATTGATTATCATTGATTGTTGGATGGTTTTAATTATGTTAGTGGTGATTAATATGATGTTTTATTGAATATATGTTGCTGTCCAAAAATCATGAGTAGCTAAACTTTGTTGTTCTACCTAGGTCTGATGATTATATTTAGGTTTTATTGAGTTTTATGAATTGTTTGATCAATATGACTTGAATTTCTATTGAAAGTTTGGTTTAATGATGAATTAGGCTGTGTTTAGTGGCTGTGATTTTATTGGTTTTATCTCATAATCTCATACTTCAATTAATTGAATTGGTTTTGATTGATATCTGTATGTTCAATTCTTTACTTTGTGTTTAGAGTTTGTTTGCGGTAGGATCAACCGTATGGTTTTATTGAGATTGTTAATTGGTATAATTCAGCGGGTAAATACCTTCTTAGAGACCGAGAGGTGATAGGGAGTAAAGTCGTCTCATAGCTTTTTCTTGTTAGAATTAGGATTGTTCGAGAGAGGGTTCGGTTCTTGTCGGGTTTGGGTTCGTGAGCGATTAGTTGGTCTAGTTTGAGTTAAACCAAATTGTTCCTCTATCATTGGTTGCGTAGTATTCGTTTCCTGATTTGTTCTTAAAATCAATTAAGTGTAAGTTAGGATTTGTTAGTGAGACCAAGAGGTGATCTAGCTTTCTTGAGCGAACCTTTGTTGTGTCATCCTTTGATACCGATGTCGTGAGATCATTCAATCCATTAGCTTGTTAGACCGTCAATTTGATTCTTACCTAGGTAGACGTTTTCTCCATTGTCAGTTAAGCTTCTAAGTTTCATTAAGTGTTTCGTCAAGTTAAGTTAAGTAAATTAATTTAGTTAAAGTAAATTAGGTCAAGTAGTTTCATTTATTAAAAACCAATTTAAAAAATATTATTCTTAGGACGGTCTTGTCTAGGGTTTAGTGATCATAGGCCTTCTCGCGTTTCCTTGTGTTTGATACTCAGACTTCTTAGGTCTATACTATTTGTGATCGGTACACTTTCCGGTTTTGTGTGGACTCATTAGGAGTTTCGTTTTATAAATTTAAAGCTTAGTTGTGAGTTCCATAGAAATAGCATTCGTTTGACACACATCAAGTTTTTGGCGCCGTTGCCGGGGACACGGTTTGAGGCGTATTGAGAACGACTCGAGTTAGACCTACCTTGTTTGCTACTTGTTTTTCTTTTGCTTTGTTTAAATTGTTTAGCTAATTATAGTTTCTTTTGTTTATCTTAATAGTTGTATGCGACGTACTCGATCTCTAGGACCGCCTGAATCTGAGGGGTTTTCCGAACCAGAGAGAGTTGCGTGAGATACGTCGTACCAGACCATCTTCCAGTTCTTCTATGTCTGTTGGTAATACATCATCTTCTCCTACTTTTTCAGAATCCGTCATTAGGTATTGGATTATGGGCGACGCAGTTCCACCACCGAGAAGGACAGTTGCAGACCGGGCCCGTCCGGTCGATGCGGGCGCGAGATCCAGCATTGCTCCACCAGCCATCGCAGGTAACACGAATTGGCAAATTCTATTAAACATTCTGAACACCATCTCTCATGTTGCTCAATTTCACGGGTTGCTCCACGAAAACCTGCATTCTCATCTCACTCGCTTTCTTTAAAAATGACCCCTTTGGCTCGGACCCCTTTCGATTTCTTTAAAAATGACTCAACTGTGGTCATATTCGGGAATTCTTGATCAACTTGATTCCTCAAAAAGTTTCATATTTCAATAGCCTTTTTTTGTCATTGTTGGGTTGTGAAAAGGAGTATTAATCAGGTCACTGAGATCAACCCTCGTCCAGGATCCACAATCCTTCATCTTCCTGTAATATTTGGTATTCCCAGACCTTCTTTTCATCCACCACATGGCTTTATCAATATCAAAACCCCAAGACACGACGCCTGATCGATCACCATACTTGTCTGAAAAACCCTTTTTGAAATCAACAATAAATTTATCCGGGTAATCGGAAGATTCCACGTTTTGATTTGAGTTCTTCAGAATAAGAATCTTCTTTTGAATTCTTTCAATTTGTTCGGCTGTATTTAGAGGGACGGCAAGGTATTGTTCCAGTGTTTCAGAAGCGTCGATGTTTGAAGCAGGACACGCACTGGAACTACCACCTCGACTGTCAGCAGGTGCCTTTTCAGAAACGTCCTCACCGCTATTAAATTTATCTCCAAATTTCTGAATAAGATTTTGCAAGAGGTCTAAGTACATAGCGGCGAGGCCACCCATATTGGCTTGAAGTTCATTGATCTTTAAATCTTTATCAGAATTGCTTGCTTCAAGCTCTTGAATTCGTACATCATTCACAACCGAGCCTTGTTCAAGTTCAAAGATTGTACATCAACAGGTTCAGCATCCAGAGTGATCCCCTTGCCTTTATCTTGCAAAAACTTGTCTTGCATCGCCAGAATGTGTGCAATCTTGTCAGCGGCGCTTGAACTCGATTGACCAAACGAGCAGACAATCCCGATGGCTCGTCTGTAGACTGAATATTAGCTTCAAACTCGAACTCATCAGAAATATCATCAAAAATCTGGTCTTGAGTTCGATGTTTAGCAGCAGACGGACTTGCATCAACTTGAGCTTCAGTAGTTTTAGGCTCAGGTTCCTTTTGTTGGATTGTTGGTGTATTTTCTTTAACCAGCACACCCGGTCTCGGATCTTTCTTTCTCTTTTTTTCTTGGAATGAGATCAGTGGCTGGTTCTTCTGGAATAACTGCATCTTGTGTCCCAGTGATTGATTGAGGAGGTTTCAATGCAGTTGACTGGAACTGATCTTTAAACATCTCAAAGTCTTCCAACTGATCAGCAGTAGGTACAGTCTGTTCTTCTTGGTGCCCAGTCTCCATGTGTTGTGATGGAGAACTATCTGGCTCATCATCTTCAGAGATGGTCTCATAAGCTGCAGTGAACCTTAGAGCAGGTGTCACATACAAATCAGCAATCGAGGCACTAGCATTAGTAGGTGCAGCCTCAGTTTCAGCAAATCTTCCATACTTAACTATTTTGTGAAGTCCTTTATATACAACTTTCGCCCCCTTTCGTGGCTGCTTATCAACCTAAATGTGTTGCGACCCATAGCTTTCAAATTGAGCGTTTCCACAGATTTGACAAGGTCAGGATAGTGTGAGTCGAATATCATCTGTAGAATCCTTGGGTACATCAAAAACATCTCTTTCTTCTTTCCCTTGAGGATGCTCATCATTTCATCGAACACAAACTTGGAATAGTTATAGTTCCAGTCCATGATCAAAGCAACCACAGCCAACATCTGAATTTGGCTTATCTCATTTGAAACCCCTGATGTGGTGTAAAATATACAAATATTATATATATTCCCTACACTTTTAAGTTTCTTGGAGTAAATTTTGATTTAAATTACACAAGTTTCTGTTTAAATGTTTCATGTGACAATGAATTTGGTTATTCTTAATTTTTTTAAGCTATATAATATACTATTATTTTTAATGATAGTTCAAAATTTTAAATTAATAATAATATGACTAGTAAACAGGTGTTTGGGTCCACAACAACTTCAGTTGGAAAAGTTTAACTTATGGCTCAGTTATTTTGTTTGTGAAGGAATTATGTAGAAGTCCTGTGGAGTTGAGGTCGAGACAAACCGCCAATCACTTGTTATAATAAATTATTATATGGGCTAAGGTCACAAAAGTATAAAGAAAAAGAATCTAATTTGGCTCTCGTTCAATTCAAGACACATGGGCCGTAGGTTATGTTTTGTTGGAGCTTAAAAAACCCTACGTGCCCATTAATATAATTACAAGAGAAGGGATTTAATACCCTATGAGATTTCTTGGTGGAAAAGAAAAACACAAGACAATTTTGTTCGGTGTGCACCTCCTGTACACAAGCTTGCTAGACACAAAGTCAAACAAATATACATTAATTAATTCTTGGTGGTGGATATTTGGGAACAAGGTGCAGCTCACGTGAAATCAAAGAAGAATATTATTGTTATAAATTTCGTGAGGTGGGGTTTTTGGTGCAAACAAGGTCAACTTTATATTAATATTTTGATGAACCATAATCTCTATTTTACTTTTGTTTCATATTTTTTATGAGTAGCTAAATACTTTATACTACCTAGGTTTTGGTTGAGTACTGTGTTAGCTTAATGGTTTGACGAACTATTATTGATTTTTGGTTGATTTGATGCTATGGTAAAGGTTTTTAATTGGTTTGGTCATGATATTGTTGAGTAATTTAATCTTGTTTATTACTTATATATTCCACTTATATTTAATAGTTTTTTGGTGATTGTTAGACACATGATTAGGTTGTTTACTTTGTGTTTTCAACTTGTTTGCGGTTTATGGTCGAAATAACCGTAAGAATAATTTATAAAAGTTTATTAGATTTTATTGTTCTTTCACTAGAGCGACCGGGAGGTAATTTAGTGTTGTTTCATCTTTGTCTTTTGCGGGTTTGGGTAATAATTGCACGGGAGTGAGTTATCCTAGGTCCCTTAGATTATTGTGATACAAGGTTTGTTCAAGTTAATTAAAAATACCCCTTTATATTAATAGATATTGTATCCGAAGAGACCGAGAGGTGATTTGGGTTTTGGGGTACCATAGTATTATTAGGAAAGGTGATACCGGGAGGTGATCCAAACCTTTAACAATTGAGCTTCACATGTCATTAGAGTTCTAGGGTGTCGTTGGTGAGGCCGGGAGGCGATCTAGCGCATTTTTAGTGGTCTCTAGTGTCATATTTTTAAGATATTGTTTTTCAACCAAGTCAAGTTCGTTAGCTTTTAAGTTTAACTAGTAGGATTCCATTACATAGGTAGTCGTTTATCATTTTTGTTTTAAAACCCAATTTTTATAAAGTTTTATTATTAGTTTAAATTTTAATTAGTTAAGTTTTATTAGTTTAATTAATATAAAAAAATTCTAAAAAATCAAAAGAAAGTCTAGGTTAGTAATCTTTTAGGTTTAATAATTAGAGTTTACCCATAATGTCCTAGGTTCGATATCCGTTCTTACTTGCTAACTACATTGCGACCGGTACACTTGCCGATTGTGTGTTTTTTAGGTGAATTCGGTAAAACTTGGTTTTTAATATTATATACGTTTTTCACACATCAAGTTTTTGGCGCCGTTGCCGGGGACACTGGCAAACTCTTTGTTTAAACCGAGTTGATTATCTGATCTATTTAATTGTTTATTTTCTTTTTAGTTGTTATTTTTTGTTTAGGTGCATTACTTGCTATTTGTGCCTTTAAGTTTTCTAAAAAAAAATTTAATTAAATTAAATAATTTTGTTTTAGTTCATGCATAATACCCGTTCTCAAGGCCCACATTTATTCACTACATCAAAAGAGCCTGAGAGAGAGTTTCAGGAGCAACTTAAGGAGACTACAGATAGCGAGAGCGATTCACCCGACATCCAGGTTAGCGTCTCTACTCCTAGAATAGATATGGGTGATGCCGTCCAACAACCGAGACAAACTGTACATGCTAGAGCCAGCGATGGCATCATGGGAGCCCGACCTGCTGTGACTAATAATCAAAACTGGAAAATTCCATCTCACCTCTTGAATTCTATCACCAATTCTGCTTAGTTCCACGGCTTGGATGACGAAGATGCTCCGGGACACCTGTCCCGATTCGTGCGGATCTGCGAAACTTTTAATATTAATAATATCTCGTCTGACGTCATTCATTTTAAGTTATTCCCGTTCTCACTTTCCAGTCGTGCTGCTACATGGTTTAACTCTCTTCCAAATGCCTCAATCGCCACATGGGCTGACTTGCAATCCAAGTTCCTTAGGAAGTATTTCCTCCATCAAAGGTCGGGCGCCTACGCGAGCAAATCCGTTCTTTTCATATGGACCCCGATGAGTCCTATTATTCCGCGTGGGAGCGTTTCCAAACTCTTATCAGCCGTTGTCCTCAGCATGGCCTAAACGGTTGGGCTGTGGTTGAGAAATTCTATAATGGTCTTACTCCCGAAACCCAACAACGGTTCAATACCGCCGCCGGAGGAAACATGCTCGATAAACTCACCATAGAGGAGGTTGAATAAATGTTCGAGAGCATTGTATTAGGGGATCAACATACACCGAGTAGAAGGTCTGTCTCGGCTGCCAAAGCCGCAGTCATCTTAGCATCACGTGGAGTGCATCATGTTGATCAGAATACGAGTGTGTCGGAAGATGTGGAGGCATTGAAGAGGGAAGTAAAAAAGGTTAAGTTACTAGCTCGTAGGTGCGAGATATGTCGTGGAAATCACGAGACAGCCGATTGTCCCGTTGATTCTCAGGAGGAGGTAGATTTTCTTGCTAATCAAAACCGCACCTTCAATTCAGGGTGGCGAAACAATAATTCTAACTCTAATTGGCGGGCAGGTAACTCCTGTTATCAGCAACGCCAGAATCTGTTCCAAGAACCCGCCCCCGAACCTGCTCCTGTACCAAATAGTACTTCTAAGATCGAGAAGATGTTGGCTAACCAATATCAATTGTTAAATCAGCTCTTACAAAATGATGCCAACACCATATCCACTCTTTTGCAGCATGAGACGTTTATGAAGGGACAACAGGTCGCATTTTAGAATCTCGAGGCCAAGTTTGGTGAATTGTACGCAAAGATTGATCAACGAACCTCGGGGAGTCTTCCAAGTAACACCGTCCCTAATCCTGGTTCCACCTACTCTAAACCATTTCAAAATGCTCAGGCCAAGGCAGTGACCACCCGAAGTGGGAGAGGTGTCGTTAGAGATACACCAAGTGAGGAGGAAGTTGATGAAGAAATGGAGATGGAGGCACCGCCTGACAAGTTGAACCAGAGGCGAGGCCCAGCAAGTACCTCACGGTCAGGAGGTGCGTCAGTTGAGAAGGGGAAGCAGGTTGAGCAGGAACCGGTGCGCGTCTATAAGCCAAAATCGCCTTATCCCGGTCGTCTAGTGAAGAAGAATGATTCGGAGCAGTACTCTAGTTTTCTTGACATGCTTAAGAAGCTCCATGTGAACATTCCGTTTATTGAAGCTCTCACGAACATGCCAAAACACGCTAAGTTTGTTAAAGATTTGCTCACTAATAAAAAGAAACTTGAGGAGCTTTCGACTATTACTCTTAGTGAGGAGTGTTCTGCCGTCGTACAGAACAAGCTTCCTAGGAAGATGACAGATCCGGGAAGCTTTACCATTCCTTGCTTGATTGGTAATCTTCATGTTAGCAATGCTTTGGCGGACCTTGGTGCAAGCATTAACCTCATGCCATATTCTATGTTTTCCAAACTTAACGTGGGAGAGCCGCTTCCCACCTGAATGAGTATCCAGCTGGCAGACTGATCTGTTAAGTTCCCAAGGGGCATTGTGGAGAACATGTTGGTGCAGGTGGAAAAATTCATATTTCCGGTCGACTTTGTCATTCTCGATATGGATGAGGACTCGAATGTCTCGCTCATCCTCGGCCGTCCATTCTTAGCCACCGCACGCGCTCTCATTGATGTTGCCGATGGCAAATTGACTCTTCGAGTTCATGATGACACGGTCACATTCGACGTGCAGAAATCCATGAGGCATACTCAGCAGCATTATGACACTCTCTACTTCGTCGACATTTTCATGATGCATGTAGGCGACTATCTTACAAAGGTCTGCCAGAGAGACACGTCCGACACCCAGATCATCAATTTGGAGAATCAGTCATTCGAGATGACATAATTTGATTTGGAGTTAAAGGAGAAGGAGGAGCAGCAGTTACCTGAGGCATGAGGACACAAGCTAATCATGAGTTCCCAAATATTTTCTAATGTCCTTGCTGTTGAGGAGCGAGAGTTTCCGAATGAAAAAAACATCTATTGAGAACCCCCCATCTTTAGAGCTAAAAGATTTACCATATCACCTCGAGTATGCGTTTTTAGGGGAGGGGTCTCAACTTCCCGTCATCATCTCTTCGAGTTTGGAGACGGAGGAGAAGGATAAGCTGATGGTTGTTCTGAAATCTCATAAGCATGCCATCGCCTGGAAGTTTATGGATATCAAATGTATAAACCCGTCGTTTTACACACATAAAATCTTTATGGAAGACGAGTTTAAACCTGTGGTTCAGCCACAAAGGAGGCTTAACTCGAACATGCAGGAGGTTGTTAATAAGGTGGTTATTAAGTTGCTCGATGCTGGTTTGATTTTTCCGATCTCCGACTCTACATGGGTTAGTCCAGTCCAGGTGGTCCCTAAAAGGGCGGTATGACAGTTATCACGAATGAAAAGAATGAGCTCATACCGACACGGACTGTAACAGTGTGGCGAGTTTGCATTGACTACCGCAGACTTAACGAGGCCACACGAAAGAACCACTTCCCGCTTCCATTCATCGATCAGATGCTTGAGCGTTTATCAGGACAGCAGTTCTACTGTTTTCTTGACGGCTTTTTCGGTTATTTCCAGATCCCCATCGCCCCGGGTGATCAGGAGAAGACCACATTTACATGTCCTTTTGGCATATTCGCCTACCGACGCATGCCATTTGGATTGTGTAACGCTCCAGCCACATTTCAGCGGTGCATGGTGGCCATTTTTCATGAGTTAATCGAGGATTCCATGGAAGTCTTTACTGATGATTTTTATGTCTTTGGGAATTCCTTCGATGATTGTCTGCGTAACTTAGATCGAGTGCTCGCTAGATGTGAAGAGACGAACCTTATGCTTAATTGGGAGAAATGTCACTTTATGGTTCGTGAGGGTATTGTTTTAGGTCATAAGATTTCTAGTGCGGGGATAGAGGTAGATAGAGCTAAGGTAGACACCATTTCCAAACTTCCACCGCCAACTTCCATGAAGTCTATTCGTAGTTTCTTAGGTCATGCGGGATTCTACCGCCGATTTATTAAAGATTTCCCGAAAATATACCGTCCGATGACCCAGCTTCTAGAGAAAGATAGGCCGTTCGATTTTAGCGAGGAGTGTTTAAGGGCCTTTGAGTTGATTAAGGAGAGGTTAGTAAGTGCTCATATTCTTGTTGCTCCCGATTGGACTCTTCCATTTGAGATCATGTGTGATGCGAGCGATTTTGCTGTTGGAGCCGTGTTAGGGCAGCATCGAGAGAAACATTTTCATCCCATCTATTATACTAGCAAAACCCTTAACGATGCTAAGGAGAATTACACCACGACAGAGAAGGAACTTCTTGCGGTTGTTTTCGTGTGCGATAAATACCGATCCTATCTCGTGCTTTCTAAGACTATCATTTTCTCTGATCATGTGGCCCTGCGGTATTTGTTCGCTAAGAAAGATGCGAAGCCTCAACTTCTTCGTTGGATCCTTTTGCTTCAGGCGTTTGATATTGAAATTAAAGATAAAAGATGAGCTAAAAATGTTGCCGCCGACCACTTGTCACGACTAGAAAATTCCGACATGGACAAGACCCGGGAACAGGGAATTGGTGATGATTTCCCGGGAGAGACTATACTGTATGTAAAGGTGAGTGATGATGGGTTTCCATGGTTTGCCGATCTTGCTAATTATCTATACTCTAGTGACTTAGTGCCCGGACTGACATATCAGCAAAAGAAGAAGTTCTTTGCAGATATCAAATTCTACATTTGGGAGGATCCGTACTTATTTTGTATTGGCTCGGATCAGGTGATTCGCCGATGCGTTTTTGGTGATGAAGCTCGCAGTATTCTTCAACATTGTCATGAGGGCCCGACTGGTGGCCATTCAGTGCATCTTATACCGCCAAACGTGTGTTTGATGTGGGATTCTATTGGCCGACTATTTTTTGTGATGCACATGAGTTTGTTCGTTCGTGTGACGCGTGTCAGAGAACTGGAAACATCTCATTCTGAAATGAGATGCCCCAAAACCCCATCCAGGTGGTTGAGATCTTCGATATATGGGGCATTGATTTTATGGGTCCGTTTCCTATATCTAGAGGGAACAGATACATCCTCGTTGCTGTCGATTACGTGTCCAAATGGGTGGAGGCTCAAGCCTTACCTAGAAATGATGCGCGAGTTGTAGTGGGATTCCTTCGAAAACTCTTTGCTCGATTTGGTACTCCTAAGGCCCTGATCAGTGATCGGGGTACCCACTTTTGTAATGCTCAGATGGATAAGGTTTTGAAACGTTATGGGGTCACCCATCGACTTTCTACGGCCTACCATCCTCAGACTAGCGGTCAAGTGGAAAACACCAATCGTGGCATTAAGAGGATCTTAGAGAAAACAGTTGGGAACAGTCATGGAGACTGGGCTGAAAAGCTAGATGATGCACTCTGGGCCTTTCGTACTGCATTCAAAACGCCTATCGGGACCACTCCCTTTCGGTTAGTTTATGGAAAGGCGTGTCATCTACCTGTTGAGTTAGAACATCATGCATACTGGGCTTTAAGAGCCGTAAATCTTGATTTATCTGCGGCGGGAAAGAGTCGTTTTCTTCAGATTCATGAGGTTGAGGAGCTACGGAACGATGCATATGAAAGAAGTTGGGGGTATAAGGAGCGGACAAAGGAACGTCATGATAAACATATTAAGGGTCCCAAAGAGTTTAAATGTGGGGATAAGGTGCTTATGTATAATTCTCGGTTGAAGTTACCGGGTAAATTCAAATCCCGATGGGCTGGTCCGTTCGTTGTGAAGGAGGAATTTCCTTATGGGACAGTTGAGATAGAGGCTGATGATGGACATTCTTGGAAAGTGAATGGACATAGACTAAAGCATTATGTTGGAGGTCCACTTGGTGATCGCGAGGAGGAAGCGATCTACCTTGATCCGCCTGGAGAGTAGAGGAGGAGAGCACACTCGGGACTTTGCCCGAGTTGTATAGTTTGATAAAACTTAGTTGCATTATTTTCTTTTATTTTTATTCTGCTTTATTTTATTTTTCTTTGAGTCTGTTTTAGTAGTTAAGGCTGTTTGATGTCTGCTTTGGGTTGTTTTGAGTCTTATTTTGCAGGATTGGATTTTCTATTTTCTGAGCCAATCATATTGTAGAGGACACCCAGAAGCTGCGGCCGCGAATGAAATGCTATACGGTCGCCTTGGAACGAGACTTTTGAAGTAAACTTAGTTGCATTATTTTCTTTTATTTTTATTCTGCTTTATTTTATTTTTCTTTGAGTCTGTTTTAGTAGTTAAGGCTGTTTGATGTCTGCTTTGGGTTGTTTTGAGTCTTATTTTGCAGGATTGGATTTTCTTGTTCGTACTCAATCTCCATTCGGATGAGGATTTTCTGAGCCAATCATATTGTAGAGGACACCCAGAAGCTGCGGCCGCGAATGAAATGTTATACGGTCGCCTTGGAACGAGACTTTTGAAGTAAACTGCATTATTACCAGGGGAGTCTGTTCCAATTTATTGTTTTATTTGCTTTAATTTTTTTTATAAAGCTTTATTTTATGTCTTTTTCTATTCCTACATTGGGGACAATATAAATTTTAAGTGTGGGATGGGAAATGACGTTTTCTTTTGGTTAAAAACAATAATAATAAAAAAGAAAAAAAACAGTTTCAAATTTTATTAGAAAAAGAAAAAAATACATAAAATATAAAATTCAAAAAAAAAGTTAAAAAAATTGTCCCGAAATTTTATTGAATTTTTTTGCAAATAATGGAAAATGATAGAAAAATTTGAGATTGGTTTTTAAAACTACTATTATATATGAGATTAAATAAAAGATAACGCACTAAACTTGGGATATGTCGGTAGGCCCAACTAGCTTTAATAGTACTCTTTAGCAGATTTCATATATAATAAATTTGAAAAACGGTGAAACCGAATTTCGATGCTTAGGGAGGATTACCATAATCTAAAAACTTTGAGATGGTAAGACTTAGATGCACTCAAACCAGCAAACCACCACATGTCCATCTTTTTACGAGCTTAGAAATAGTTATATACTTTAGTGTGATATAAAAAAATGAAAAAAAAAAGAGAAAAAGAAGAGAAAAAAAAAGACAAAGAAAAGTATGTTTTGAAAGTGTATTCTGAAAAGTTGGTCCGAAAAGCAAATGACCATGAAAAAGTTATGTAATGAAAAATGCCAAAGAAGCATTCTCAAAGTTAGTAAAAGAGGCCAAAGTTGCACACACTAGACGGGACTTAGAGTTTACGTGTTGCCAAGGGGATAGTGACTCTGAGGATACACTATTGGGGCTCGAAGGTTCTTAGTCAATAAACATCAAATTAGGAATTTATAGAAAAAGTCCAATAATATTTAGGAATAGCTCGTACGGCCTCCACAGGACCATTCATCCATCAAATTTCACCGAGTACATCTAATTAGTACCATCAACGAGTCCTTGGCTTATGGTGATTTGTCAAACCAGTCCACTTTGACTCTAGTTTTTCTAGCTCTCTTTGTCTGAGATGGGGTAGGTGTAGCCGTGGTTTTTGAACTTAAAACACTTAATGCAAAGGGGGGCTTGATAGGCTGGTGGCTGGGTTTAAGTGGACAACAATATTGGCAATCGCTGTTTTTGTGTTTATCTGTGCTCAAAAGATAACCTATATGTTTTGAAAACTAGTCTTGAATTCTGATTCCGTTGCAATAATATTTTTCCCGGACGAAAAAGGTTTAAGTGTAGGGATATTTTATGTGGTGTAAAACATACAAATATTATATAGATATTCCCTACACTTTTAAGTTGCTTGGAGTAAATTTTGATTTAAATTACACAAGTTTCTGTTTAAATGTTTCATGTGACAATGAATTTGATTATTCTTAATTTTTTTTAAACTATATAATATACTATTTTTTTAATGATAGTTCAAAATTTTTAATTAATAATAATATGACTAGTAAACAGGTGTTTGGGTCCACAACAACTTCAGTTGGAAAAGTTTAACTTATGGCTCAGTTATTTTGTTTGTGAAGGAAATATGTAGAAGTCCCGTGGAGTGGAGCTCGAGACAAACCGCCAATCACTTGTTATAATAAATTATTATATGGGCTAAGGTCACAAAAGTATAAAGAAAAAGAATCTAATTTGGCTCTCGTTCAATTCAAGACACATGGGCCGTAGTTTTTGTTTTGTTGGAGCTTAAAAAACCCTACGTGCCCATTAATATAATTACAAGAGAATGGATTTAATACCCTATGAGATTTCTTGGTGGAAAAGAAAGACACAAGACAATTTTGTTCGGTGTGAACCTCCTTTACACAAGCTTGCTAGACACAAAGTCAAACAAATATACATTAATTAATTCTTGGTGGTGGATTTTTTGGAACAAGGTGCAACTCACGTGAAATCGAAGAAGAATATTATTGTTATAAATTTCGTGAGGTGGGGTTTTTGGTGCAAACAAGATCAACTTTATTGTAATATTTTGATGAACCATAATCTCTATTTTACTTTTGTTTCATATTTTTTTATGAGTAGCTAAATACTTTATACTACCTAGGTTTTGGTTGAGTACTGTGTTAGCTTAATGGTTTGACGAACTATTATTGATTTTTGGTTGATTTGATGCTATGGTAAAGGTTTTTAATTGGTTTGGTCATGATATTGTTGAGTAATTTAATCTAGTTTATTACTTTAATATTTATTCAACTTGTGTTTAATAGTTTTTTGGTGATTGTTAGACACATGATTAGGTTGTTTACTTTGTGTTTTTAACTTGTTTGCGGTTTATGGTCGAAATAACCGTATGAATAATTTATAAAAGTTTATTAGATTTTATTGTTCTTTCACTAGAGCGACCAGGGGGTAATTTAGTGTTGTTTCATCTTTGTCTTTTGCGGGTTTAGGTAATAATTGCACGGGAGTGAGTTATCCTAGGTCCCTTATATTATTGTGATACAAGTTTTGTTCAAGTTAATTAAAAATACCCCATTTATATTAATAGATATTGTATCCGAACAGACCGAGAGGTGATTTGGGTTTTGGGGTACCATAGTATTATTAGGTAAGGTGAGACCGGGAGGTGATCCAGACCTTTAACAATTGAGCTTCACATGTCATTAGAGTTCTAAGATATCGTTGGTGAGGCCGGGAGGCGATCTAGCGCATTTTTAGTGGTCTCTAGTGTCACATTTTTAAGATATTGTTTTTCAACCTAGTCAAGTTCATTAGCTATTAAGTTTAACTAGTATGATTCCATTACCTAGGTAGTCGTTTCTCATATTTGTTTTAAAACCCAATTTTTATAAAGTTTTATTTTTAGTTTAAATTTTAATTAGTTAAGTTTTATTAGTTTAATTAATATAAAAAAATTCTAAAAAATCAAAAGAAAGTCTAGGTTAGTAATCTTTTAGGTTTAATAATTAGAGTTTACCCATAGTGTCCTAGGTTCGATATCCGTTCTTACTTGCTAACTACATTGTGACCGGTTCACTTGCCGATTGTGTGTTTTTTTAGGTGAATTCGGTAAAACTTGGTTTTTAATATTATATACATTTTTCACACATCAACCCCCCCCCATTCGTCTTGAGACACACGTGAAGAACGTGTGAGTCAAGAACCTCTAGTAGTGATGAAATAGCTTCTTGATGGCTAGAGGGTAGGATCCTTCATATCCCAATCTCAGAGCTACTCCAGCAACAGCATCAGTGGAGTATTCTGTTGGGTAGTCGGGTTGATCACCAAACAACGTAACCTCGCGAATCATAGCCTCTGAGATGACAACAGGCCTTTTCTGAATCTTCAGTCAACGGTCACAGCTCCCCCAACACCCCTCTGGTTAATGGAAGCATTGTTCCAAAACTCTGTCACCATTTTCTTACAAATGATAGGGGTTTCTCGTATAGCGTGAGAAATTCTGCAGGTGTTGAGCCCCACTATCATGGACTTGAATTCCTTGTGTATAAGTGGTGGATCATATAAACATCCAGCAATATTGTGAGTATCCACAAATTTCAATAGTGCTTGATCAGCCATGACTGCAACAAACGAGTCAAGTTAATAGTGTATTCACTTAACTGGATAATCACTCAGTA
Source organism: Bidens hawaiensis (assembly GCF_021521415.1). Classification (NCBI taxonomy): domain Eukaryota; kingdom Viridiplantae; phylum Streptophyta; class Magnoliopsida; order Asterales; family Asteraceae; genus Bidens; species Bidens hawaiensis. The sequence continues at coordinate 225,844 of NW_027492623.1, read as the reverse complement.
TTATAAAGATAATTGACAACTTGGAAAAAGAACAAGAACCAAAAATGCAAATTAGATAATATTAGTCCTTATTTGTAAATTAATGTCAATTTTAATAGATAAAAGGTGGTTTTCGGTCATTAAACTGAGTTTTCTATCAATAAAGGGTGAGTTCTGTCCAAAAGATAGTTTTCTGTCCAACACTGTTCATAAAGGTCATGTGCTACCGAGAACATGAGTTCTCGGTCACTCAATGTTGGTTCTCGGTCAAAGTTTGACCAAGAACCCCTGAGGATCTTATAATTTTTCAGTCAATTATCCCGAGAACCCAAGATCCCGAGATCTATACGGATGTCGGCCTTGAGAAGCCATGGGTTTCATCTCGAGATATGTGTCATCTTCTCCAAATCACCAAAACCACCATTATTATCGAAACCTGCAACTTCAAACACTCATAACATATTAAACACACAACCCACAAACAAAATAATTCTTCATCCTAAACATTTTTCACAACTTAATGATCTAAAAAAATCCAACTTTTTGTTCCATCCAAAGAACATCCAATAGTGACCTGAAAACCCCTTTTTCAAGATTTTCAATTACCTATAGTTTACCAACGTTGATCACGTAAGTTTTTGAAGAAAGAAAGTATGAATGACTTAGAGGCTTAGGGTTTTCGGCTTAGAGAGAAATTAATGATTTGAGATTTAAGATAATGAAACCAATCATGCAGATTTATGCCTTTTAAACATCAAAATTTTAAGTTTGGGCCGAAAACATGTGATGGACACGGGCCAAACTATCAAATCCAAGTTACATTCATCAAAACTTTTATGGGCCATTCTGACTTGGGTCGAGAAAAGATTTTCAAGCCCAAACATGGGCTTGATCCATGTTTTAAAAACGATCTTTTATAGCATTCGTTTCGACAAGAGTATCATGAGGTAAAAATAAAAATAATAAAAACAATGATAAAAACAACAAAATAAAAGTAGAAATAATGACACAAAACAAATTTAATCACTCGGTCTTCTTGTAACTTAGCAAATTTTTGGGATCTGACTCAGTTTTTATAAACATGCAACCTCTTAAGAAAAGATCTGAACATGGAATCATATTGATTAAGATTCTTTCACAATGATTAATGTTCAGCATTATTATAACATAGAGAGACAGGTTGATAGCAGGTATAGTACACTTAGCATGATTTTCATTGAATCAGTGATATGATTTATGTTCAATTAGGCATAAATCTTAGATGGACATCACTCATTGACCTGTGATGCCTCCTATCTCTTCTCAAAGCATATTTGGTTTTCCCCGATCACCCCAATTTGACTCCAACCCCCTAGTGCTTGATCAAAAGATTTTCTGTGTAAAAATGAAAATTTTAAGCTTTAAGGTTGAAGGTTGGACTTACAAGCCATCCGGACTTACATGCCTTACATTCAGAGTGTTTAGGACTTATTTGAATGTCTCACCCTTGTAGTTCTAGTTTGACCCTTTAAGCTTTTGAAAACGAAATTTAGTAACACAATATTATATATATAAAAATTTTCTTTTTTTTAAAAAAAAAACAAAAACATAGTATTTTGGAGATCAAGACACTAACGGGCTCGTGTATGACTGGGTAATTACTTTTCTACCTGTTAGTCGGATATATATATTTGGGGACATGCACATTTCTTTAAATGACTCTTCATAGTAAGTTTAGCAGGTTTTATTTATATCACTACAATTTTGCGCATCATGGAAAGCTACCATCCAAATCAATGACTGTTCTAAAACCTTTTAAACCTAGTAACTTCACACGTTAGGCACACATAATCAATTTACTCTCATTTTCCAAAGGTTGGATCAAATTTCATTTGAAAATATTTTAAGCTTCTAAAAAGATCTTAACTAAATAATCATATCACTTCCCACTTGTTACAGAGACAATTTTAAACTCAGTCGCCCCAGTCACTTTTAGTTTTCAGGTAAATGGCTATCCCGTATGTCTACAAATAGATAACATGACCAAACATATATAGAAATACATGTCCCTCAAACTTTGAGTAACCGACATAATTTAAAGCGAAAGAATTAAGACAAAACCACAATCGCCCTAGTTGCTTTCAGTATTTAGGTGAATGGTTATCCTGTCTATAAGTAAATGACAGGACCAAACATATATAAGTATATGTCCCTCAAACTTGAGTAACAAACATAATTTTAAGCGAAAGTGTATACGTATATTTTTAATTTTTTTTTTGTATTTTTAATAATAAAACACACACGCACTCTTTTTGAATTTTTTAATTTCCCCCTCCTAAATTTGTGCAAATTATTTTAAAAAAATGAAAACATATATGTACAAATTTAACCTTAAAAAGACTCAATCATTGAAACGAAGCATTTTAAGAAACCCCACAAGCACATTAAATCTGGATGTTCTGACCGGTTTTGTAAATAAGTCTGCCGCATTATTATCAGTGTGAACTTGCTCAAGATGAATCAATTTACGGTCGTAACAGTCACGAATAAAATGAATTTTAATACCAATGTGCTTGGTTTTTGAATGATGAGTAGGATTTTTAACAATAGCAATAGCAGCATCATTATTACAAAAGATTGGGGTGTCAATAAATTCAAAACCGTAATCCAGCGATTGATGTTGCATCCAGATAACCTATGAAGAGCAGGCTGACGCAACAACATACTCAGCCTCGGAAGTGGACGTAGACACCATTTTTTGTTTCTTGACTGCCATGAAATGAGTCGATCACCCCGAGAATTGACATCCAGCAGGCATAGATTTCCTGTCAATATCATCTCCACCGTAATTGCTATCAGCAAAATCATATAATCAAAATCTGAGTTGTTTTTGGGATACCAAATACCTAGCTTCGGTTGCCCTTTCAGATATCTAAAAATACGTTTAACAACAATCAAATTAGAGAGTTTAGGATTAGCCTGGTAACGGGCGCATTGACAGACATAAAACATGATGTCAGTGCGAATGGCGGTGAGATACATCAGAGATCCGATCATTGACCTATAGTTAGCTTGATCTACGGGATTCCCTTCAGGATCAGATAAAATAAGAGGTCTTTCCGCCATAGGAATTGTCGCGCTCTTAGAATCTTGAAACTCGAACTTTGCAAGCATGTCTTTAGCATATTTTCCTTGATGCAGCAAAATTCCTATCGAACTCTGATGAACCTTTAATCCCAGAAAAGTTGTCATCTCCCCCAATGAACTCATTTCAAATCTCTTTTTCATAACTTCTTCAAATTCAGAACATAGTGCAGTACTAGTAGACCCAAAGATAATGTCATCCACATATATCTGAACCAAGATCATATCTTTCCCAACAGTTTTAAGGAACAGAGTCGGATCGATGGTGCCTCTCTTGTAACCATGCCCCTAAAAGGTGAGCCGTCAAAATTGCATACCATGCCCGAGGCGCTTAGTGAAGACCTTACAGGGCTTTGTCTAGCTTGTAAACATGAGTTGGATTACAAACCCTGGTGGCTGATCCACAAAAATATCCTCCTTGACTTCTCCATACAAGAACGTTGTCTTGACATCCATCTGATAAACCGTGAATCCCATGTAGGAAGCATATGCCAGAAAAATCAGAATGGCCTCAAGTAGAGCCACAGGACCATACACTTCAGTGTAGTCTAAGCCTTCAACCTGACGAAAACCATGAACTATGAGCCGTGCTTTGTTTCGAACAATAACACCAGTATCATCTTGCTTGTTACGGAAAACCCATCTTGTATCTAACGCTTTCTTTCCAACTGGCAGCTCAACTAATCTCCAAACCTTGAGTTTCTCAAACTAATTCAATTCCTCATGTATGGCGTCCACCCATCTTGGCTCTTGTAGCGCCATTTCAACTGACTTGGGCTCAATCTGAGAGATGAAACAAGAAAATAAACAGTTGTTGATGTGTCAGGTATGACTTCTGGTTGACAAGCCTATTTCAAGAGGACCTATGACATTGTCAATTGGATGATCTCGTTGAATTCTTGTCGGAATTGAATGCCCGGGAACAGAGCTGGTAGAAGGTAAATTTGTTGGATCTTCAAGGATTTTAGTAAGAGTGTTCTTCCATCCAGATGTCGCCGTACTGTATGAGTACGAAGACTGGCAATGTATTCATTTGGTATGACATCTGGGAACATAGTGCTTCCAAAAATTTGACGAATCGTACTATCCCCCTCAACTAATGAAGCATCAACTGCAGGTGCTAGTGAAGACACAGTTTCTGTAACATCTTATTGTTGACTAGCTGACAACGACTGAGTGGTGTCTAATGATTCTGAAGGATCAATACCCAGCACTGGAGACATATAAGAGTCAGTAGGTATGCTTTTTCTTCATCAACAGAATTTGAAGCACCGGCACTCGAAATTTTTGTATCGACAACTACAAACACATTAAAACTCTTAAAGAGTTCAGTATAATCAAATAACCAGTCAGGACCGACACGAGCATTAGTCTCATTCTCTTCTAGCCAGCACACGTCTTACGATTCCACTATCTTCTTAGTTGTCTTGTTGTAAACTCTGTAGGCGGTACGACCAACATATCCAACAAAGTAACAATCATCAGCCTTGGCTCCAAACTTTGGAGCCATTTCAAAATTCAGCAAAGTACATGGACATCCGAATTTCGAAAATGTGAAACCGTGGGCTTGTAATCGTAAACAATCTCATATGGAGTCTTCATCTGAAATTTGTTGATCAGCACTCGATTTGGACATAACATGTCGTGTTAACAGCCTCTGCCCAAAAGAACAAAGGCAACTTTGAATCACACAACATAATTCTTGTCGCCTCTATAAGAGTCATGTTCCTTGTCTTAGCAACTCCATTTTGTTGTGGTGTCCGAGCTGAACTATACTGTCAAAGCACCCCCTTTTCGGCAAAAAAATAATTCAGTGTTGAGTTCTTGAATTCTGTGCCGTTGTCACAACAAATACCCTTCAGCTTTAAGTAGAGTTGATTCTCCATAAGAACTACCAAGAGTTTTATCAATTCTACAGCCTCACTATTATTTGACAAGAAAAACACCCAAGTGAAACGTGAGTAATCATCAGTAATAACTAGATAATAAGAGCTGCGAGAAAGACTCAAAACATGAACTGGACCGAACAAATCCATTTGAAAAACTGATGAAATGGTATTCACAAGTTTTGGCTTGTGAGATTTACGATTGTGTTTACCCAAAGCACAAGCCACACATTTTTCAATAGTAACAAAATCTTTGACGGGTAAACCACGTACCAATTCGTTTTTATCAAGACAGATTAGATTTTTTATGTTTGCATGACCAAGACGACGATGCCAAAGCATGGCATTATGTTCTGACACTTTTGAAAATAAACAGGCGATTCCATCATGAACATTTTGGGTCATATCGATCACATAAGCAATATCTTTTCTCTGTGATCGACAAGAACCCAAACTTCTGGTATGATGATACCAGGTTTTAAAATCAAGCACTCTTTGTTAGTAAAATGACTTGAAAAGCCTTTATCACAAATCTGCAAGATGCTAAGCAGACTATGCTTCAACTCAGGAACGAAATATACATTTTCAAATTTGAGCACACCATTACTTACAGTACCCTTCTGTGTAATCTTCCCCTTCTCTCCTCCCGCAAAGGAAACATACCCACCGTTAAAGATTTGAATGTCGTGTAGTTGGGATATGTCTCCTATCATGTGCCTGGAACAGCCACCATCAACATACCAAGGTCTGATGATGTTCCTCCATAGATGTTCCTGCAGATGTGCGAGATCAGTTAGTTTTTGGTACCCAGTCCATAGTAACACTGGGTAAACCAGATTTATCTAAACTTGTCACGGGTTGCCATGACAAGTCTTCCCGATTATCTAAGATCGAACTTAATAACTTGATTACCGGAGATTTAGGCAACCATTCATATCTTGTTTTAGAAGCTTTGTCATTTGTATGAATGGATGACTTATTCTCTGCTTTTCAAGTGAGAGACACAAATAACTTTGACTTTCGAACTTGTTTCAGGAGCGACTTGGTTCTTGAGACCGAAGCACAGTTTCTATCACTTTTCCAAAACGTGTTAGGCTTGGTCTGATGAGGACTAAACCTGTTAGCCTTGTTTCGTTTCCAATCACTGTTAGAAGGATTTGCCTTATGATACCTTGATTCCTTTTGAGAGGTATTTCGAGGCATATACCTCTGATAATATCCATAATATGGGACATATGGACGGTGTGGACAGTTTCTATCAATATGACCAGGAATGCCACAGTTAAAACATGTTTGACGTTTTATGTAAAATTCATTGTGGTCTACTTTTGGCATGGATCTGTTGTGTGAGCTATTTTTCTTTACTTGGCATTTACCACCTAACTTATTGCTTGATTTATCACAATTTTGACCATTTGAACTTCCTTCTTTGACAAACTTAGGTGATGAGTGTTTATGAGAACTCTTATTTTTATCAAATTTATTCAAAAACATACCACCAGATTTCAAAGTTTTAGAGGAATCAACCGCACAATTGTATTTTCTCTTAAAAACAAAGCCCACACAAACATTTGAAGTCATGGAATTCAAAGCAAGAAAATTTAAAGAAATATGAGAATTAATGTTTTTATTATTCAAAACAAGGAAATCATCATCCTCATCAGTCCATCCTCAACAATTACTTCATCTGCACGTGAAGTAAACACATTAGTATCATTCACTCCTGAGGTTGATTCAGTAGATTTTACTAAACCAGGAGCATTTTTGCCATTTTTAGTTGTTTTACCATACTGCATGGTTTTTATCTTTTCATCCTGCTCTTTGATAAAAGGAAGACTAACGTAGTTCTCGTTATATGGAGGTGGTACAACACTGTACCCTATACCTTCACCAGCGTTTTCTTTCCACCATAATTGATTTTCGATCATGGAGTTAAAAACAACACTGGAGCCTTCGAATTTCTTAAAGTCTAATTCAGCGATTTTAAATTTATTAGTTAAATTGATGATCTCTAACTTAGAGGCTTTTAGTTCAGCAGTTAACTCAGCAATTTTCTGTTTGGCATCTAGGTGGTGACAGCATTTTATGCTAAAATCATATTGAAGTTTAGAAAATCCCTTTACTGTGCCTCAATTTTATCTTTGAAAGCTTTCTCATTTTTCTTAAGAGTAAAATTTTCAGATTTTATTCCTTCCATTTCTCTAAGCAAGTTACTATTGTGGGATTTGTATAAATCTACTTTATTAATACAAACTTGAGAACATAATTCAGAACTTACTTCGGATGAGCTGGAAGGAGTGAAGGCCATGAAAGAAAATTGAAGTTCCTTAACTTGTTCCTCATTCTCTCTTCAGCAACTTCAATTCGAGCAAAGTTTGCAATCTGATTATTGATGCTGAGAGCTGCCATCTGATCATTCCAAGAGAATTGTTGAGTTACTAAGACTCGCTCACCTTCACCTGCACTTGCTGCATTTTCTCTTCTTGCGTTTCACACTAGAACCATTGCCCTTTCTCTGTTTCCTTCCTTAGCTAGGTTAGTGCATTCACGAGCGAAATGACCCAGCTCGTGACAGTTGTAGCACCTCAGAGTGTCTGTTAAATCCCACCTTCTGATTAGCCGGCACATTCCAGTTGTTTCTGCCCGTTCTCTTTGTCAATTTCTTTGAGCGAAAAACTGCCATGGCGATTAGCCAAGAGATGTCCATTTCCTCCACATCATCAGGATGAATTTGGTCCAACTCAACAGCTACAACTGGTTAGACCAGATATCCAGCAAGAAAGGCGTTGTAGCAATTCATGAACCCTGTCGTTAAGGCGATGTTTGCTTGAGTCTCCTTTGAAATAGAGGGTATTTGATTAGGAGACTGACTGGAAGGTGCAGTAGATAGATGGGGCTTAGCAGCAGAAGCAGATTGTTGAGCAGATTGAGGAAAGAACACGGGAGATGGTTGTGGTGGTGCCTGAGTGAATTGACCCTGAGCATACTTAAACATATAAAAGTTATTCTGAGACTGATGCGGAGGAGTGTACTGCCCCTGAGAAGACTTAAACATTGAGAAGTTGTCTTGCGAGATGAGAGCATTGTTAGAGGCAACACTGTAGCCTGCTGCATTGTAGGAGTTCTCATGATTTATGGCACGTTGCTTGTCATTCATGTCACAAGCTTTGATTATTGCCATGACTTCTGACAGAGTTAACCTATTGAGATCCTTCGTCTTCTTAATTACTGCAACATTCATATCCCGGCTCTGTGGCAGGGAATTGACCAGTTTATTGTTTGTCTCAGCAGCGGTCAAGTTCATGTTTGCGAATCTCATCTCAGTAACTAGAGATATAAATCTCTGCAGTTGTGTTTCCAAAGACTCTCCCAGAACATGATTGAACATATTGAATTTCTGTCGTAAGAGATCTTGTCGGCTTCTCCTTATATCCTTATTACCCTCATACACCTCAATCAGGGCTTCCCACAATGCCTTTCCGGACTGTAATTCTCTAAATCCCTAGGCAATTTCGGGTGAAAGTGCCATGGTCAGAGTAGCAAGAGCCTTGTCGTCCTCTTCAATCTTTTCAAAGTCTGCTTCATCATACTGTTCAACAGGCTTCCCAGCCACTTCTTAAGAGTTTTCACGTTGATAGGTGATAGCTTGAGAACCTCGAACAATACTTCTCCAAATCTTGGCATCTTTCATCTTCACAAACTTTTAAAATCTAAACTTCCACTCGGAAAACCCCTCATGAGATAGCAAACGGGGTACACGAGTAGCAGTTCCCATTATGGAGTCCAGTTCTTGATGTAGTGCAACATTTGATGAACTATTGGTTATTTGATCCATTTTGGATAAATAGTTAATGGCCTGGTCCAGTATATAAGTCCAATTAATTTATCAGTTGTACTAAGACCCAATAAGAATAGACCCAGATGTATAGTCACAAGCCGAGAACCAACGTTAACTGAGAACCCATAAAGTCAACCAAGAACACTCTTGGTTGAGCGAGAACTTCCAAAAGTCAATAGAGAACACTAATAAGTGACCGAGAACGATCAAAAACCACCGAGAACACTTGGATTTAGCCGAGAACACACAAAAATGCCCGAGAACTAACATATTTCACCGAGAACAACCACGTGATGGCCGAAAATGATGAAAATTGCCCGAGAACTCTCAAGAAACCCAAATAGTCTTTGACCAGGTAACTTTGGTAACAAACTAAATCCTGAAATCAAAGGGATTTAAATTTTAACCAAAGTTAAGTCAATTTTCAATCCAAAAATAACCCCTTTCCTTCTCCGACGAGTAGATCATCATGAAAACAAGTACCACGGCCACCAAAACAAATAACAAGAACAATCCTTGAATCTGCGATATCACCACCGAGCCTAAAATAGGTTAATAGGCTCTGATACTAATTGTAAGTCCTTTAGACAGATCTTTCAATGTGATATCACACAGTCTCGTGATTATGCGAAAACTAACACGAGATGATTCAATATTATGTAAACAAACACACGAAGAACACAAAGAATATGCTTCAAAACACACGTATATTAAACGTCAAGTGCTTAACCACAACCGGTTACACAATACACCAATATCTCTCTCGTCTATCTCTCACACGGCTAACCTATAACAAACCTAATTACATTGTTTATATAGGTACTACACGCAAGCCCAAAACAACCCAAAAGCCCAACAAGATCCAAGAGATTTCGGTTTTAAAATATAAGCCCAATATCAAGTACAACCATACTAATACTAGCCCAACATTTGAGCTTTAAAGACATGTTTTAGTTTTAAATGTTTATATATGAATGATTGATGTTTTAAGTATTACGTGAAAGTTTTAACTCAATATGATATTTAGAACTGTGTTTATGAGTAAATTTAATACCAATGTAAGGCACCGGACTGGAGCCTGGCATAGCAGAATGTCAGAATCTATAAATAAATTTAACAAAAAACAAAATATAAAATAAAAAAGAAACGAAACCAGCTCTTCTTATTCAAGATCCAATAATAGTAATCTAATATAATCTAAAAGAACATATCATGAAGTAAGTTAACGTTGTTACCAACTTGAAAAATGAAAATTATTTTAGAATTGTGATTAAGTACTTGATATATTGAATCGGGTTTAGATATATTTAGCATCTATCTTATCTATCTATAGTATATATAAACGAAGATTCAAAAATCCTAGATGTCGTGATGTGGTCGCTCTCCCTTTTTTGGAGTCATCATATTTCCTTGATTTTTAAATGGAGGCTTCTCATGCATTTGACCCGAATTCATGGGTATGGATCTTACCAAACCCAGATATTTCTTAAACGGGTTATAACATCTCATTAAAAAAAATATTCTCACCAAATTATGATGTAAAAATCCTATAAAATAGGATCATCATCATCATCATCATCATCGTACTCAGTATATCCCACCATCATCATCGTACTCAGTATATCCCACCAATAGCAAAGCTATAAAATAGGATATATAAAAAATTAATATCTTAATTATTTTAAAAAAGATATATATATATATATATATATATATATATATATATATATATATATTATATATATATATAGGATCAGGATCATGAGATAACCTTTTTGAAATTGAGAACTATAAGAACCATTTTTGACCATAAAAAACCCATAAATAAAAAAATCATAAAATAAAAAAAAACACAAAAATCAAAAAAGTAAAAAAAACCAAAATTTTTATTTTATCATCCCAGTTTCATAAAAAAACTCGGTTTAGCTAAGTTATATACACATATGTATAATATATACATATATGTACATTTACATGTTTTTTTTGTACACATGTGTATAATTTAAGATAAATGATACTGTACATATGTGTATATTACGTAACTAAAGATTATATAAAATTATACATATGTGTATAATACAATGTTTTTTTTTGTTTTTTTATTTATTTTTATATTTTTTAATGAAACCGGAATGAAATATAAGAATTTTGGTTTTTTTACTTTTTTAAAAATTTTTATTATTTTTTGTTTTATGATTTTTTTTAAATATTTTTTCTAAAGATGTTTTTAGTGGTTCAAAATGGTTCTCAAAGTTCTCAATTTGCAAAGGGTTCTCTTAGGATCCTTACCCTATATATATATATATATATATATATATATATATATATATATATATATATATATATATATATATATATATATATATATATATATTATTTAAATTAAAAAACCAATTTTATTGGTAAAAAAAATAAACGGGTCTTGGGTCTCATCAAACCATAAGTATATTATTAACTTTCATAAATATTATTTATAATTAAAAAAACCAATTTTATAGTAAAAAAAAATAAACGGGTCTTGGTCTCATCAAAACATATAACTTTTAAACCGGGTTATTAACATCTCATTTATTTGTTAAACAATTTATCATCAAACCATAAGTATATTATTAACTTTGATACAATAAGAAAAATATAAATTCAAAAAATAAATAAATATTAGAAAAACAATATAAAATAACCCCCATAATATCCTTTTTTTTAGTCATCAGATTTGCTTGATTTTTAAATGGAGGCTTCTCATGTATTTGACCCGAATTCACGGGTATGGGTCTTACCAAATCCAGATATTTCTTAAACGGGTTATAGCATCTCATTAAATTAAAAATTGTTCTCACCAAATTATTGATGTGAAAATCCTATAAAATAGGATATACTAAAAATTATATATGATTTTATTTTTAAAAAAAAATATTATTTATAATTAAGAAACAATTTTATAGTAAAAAAAATAAGTGGGTCTTGGGTCTTACCAAACCCAGATAACTTTTAAACAGGGTTATAACATCTTAGTTATTTGTAAAACCTTTTTATCATCAAACTCTAAGTATATTATAAATTCATTACAATAAATAAAATTTAAACCCAAAAAAATTTATAAATATTAAAACCGAGTAATGTAAAACAGCCCCCGTAATACGGGGGATAAAATTTAGTATGTATATAGATGAAACCTTCCTCTTTTCTCTTAAGTCTTCAGATTGTTTTATTTGTAAATAGTGGTTTCTCATGCATTTGACCCGAATTCACGGGTAAGGGTCTCACCAAACCCAGATAGCCATTAAATGGGTTATAACATCTTATTATATTAAAAATTAATCTCACCAAATATTGATATGAAAAACCTAAAAAATAGGGATATACTAAAAATTAATATTTGATTTTTTTAAAAAAATATTATTTATAATTATGAAACAATTTTATAGTATAAAAAAATAAGTGGGTCACGGGTGTCATCAAACCCATATAGTTTTTTAATGGGTTATAACATCTCATTTATTTGTGAAAACCTTTTATCATCAAACCCTAAGTATATTATTAATTTTCTTACAATAAATAAAATTTAAATACAAAATAATAATATATAAATATTAGAAACGTAAAATGTAAAACAAACCTCATAATCAAGCCCTAGTTTGATTTCTCAACATGGATTTAGTTACTCGGCGTTCTTTTTTCTTTTAAGTTTAACTTAAATGAAAATTTTAACAATATAATATCCAAATTATAACAAATGAACATAAACGAATTAATATAAAAATTAAGTAGATAATCCATTCAACGTTTCATTAAAATGAACATGACCCAACATAAATTAATCAAAATATATTATTAACTTCTTACAATAAATAAACTAAAATCCAAAAAAATACATTCACAATATTAAAAACGATAATATTAAAAACCAAATTTGAACAACACCCATTATACGGTGGATAAAAACTAGTATTCAAAAAATTAGCATCCAATCGAGTAACTTTAAATAACAAAATATCATAAATTAGTTTGAGGCCCGTGTACTACATGGGTAGTTCTTGAAGATACAATATTTAATAAACAATTGATATACAAGAAACAATAAACCCATTAAACGCTATTAATGCAGTCGTTGTACAATAGTTTTTAAAACAATTTTAAAGCAAAAGATAATATAAATATCAAATGTTTGAAAAAAAAAATGAAAGTAAATATTAAATTAATAAATTCTGAAGCATAAATTTTAAAAATGGTAACTATTATTTTACTATTATAAATTTGTTAACAATGATAAAGTTTAATGTAAAAATGACAAGTGACAAAACTTATAGTCTTTTATTAAAGAGTATAAATGGGTAAACAGAAAGTAACGAGTAACAGGTGCTCGAATAGTATGTAAACAAACATGAGACACGTTTCACAATTGGGAGGAAGGTTGATGTGTATTAAATGTATAAATGCATCTATACCGACCTCATTATCATCCCTACACTTAATATGTATAATTTCGAATTTCGATGAACTCATGTATAAATAAATTAATCAAATCGTCCACTCTAATAATAAATAATGATTCACCACTTCGCATAAGATGAAATTCTTGATAATTATTACCAGCCCACTAAAAATGGAACATAAGGCAGAAATATTTACTATATAAACCAACCCAAATTGTTCCCATTGAAAGCCACAAACTCTTCTCCAATATTCAAACCTAATAGCATGGTTTGCAAGTGATACATATGGAGCATCTTGAAAATGGTCAAGAAGTAGAAATTGATGAACAAAAATGGGTTTATGATTCTTCGTTTGATCATAGAGGTCGAACACCTCTCCGCAACCGGGGCTTGGAAAGCGTCCTTGTTTATTATTGGTAAGGATCCTCATTTTGTTCTTCATTCTCACTAACTAGTGTCAAAAAGATCTTTTTGTGTGCGCTTTAATGTTAAGAATTGATGAGTTTTGGATCCTTATCCTTGTTACTATCTCAAAAGTCAAAACTATACACGGAAGAGATGTTTTTAAACTGGTTAAAACATAACTAAATAGTTTTGTTAAAAGCAAGTCAAGTCATTTATAAGCTACTCGTGGTCAGCTCGTTGATTGAGTCAAGTCAAACTCAAACCTAAATTACGCTCATTTAACAAGAAGAGCTCGAGTACAAGCTTCATGCAACGAGTTTAACTAGGTTTGCAAACTTATTACTTATGTGAATATATTACTATTTATGTAATAACATAGTAAATATTCTTATTATTATATATAATTGTGATACAAAATTAAATGAAATTTTGTTATGTCTTATATTATTATATATATAAATTTATATAAAATGAATAAATTTACAAGTATATAAAAACTAGTTAGATAATAAACATTTTAAGTTTAAACTTATGTATTAAACATATATCAAGCATACTCGTTTACAAGCCTATAATATTCAAGCCATTTCTAACTTCTAAGGACCTAATAACCATTAGTCAAGCATAAATACAATGACATTTGATTCAAGTTAAATAAAACTTTGATTCTTAGTTACTAAAGATTTTAAGTATATATTCATTATTTGATTAATTAATGGGATTAAAAATCAAATTTCAAAAGGGCAAAACATTGTATAGTTGGGATTTTAGTGGTCATGGGTCTGGTTTACCAAAAATCCAAAAGATTGTGGTTCTAGCCTCATTTTTCAGATAAAACATACCTTATTAAAAGTTTTACGTAACAATTTAAAAAAAATAAAAGCTTTATTTAAAAATTTGTAACGTTAGTATATAAAGATTTAAACAGTTAGCAGGATTTGTATATCGTAATGGTCATTCTTGATATCGTTCTAGTTATGTGATGATGTCTAGACTTGAATAAAATTATAGGTTTGTTCGGGTTTAGGGTTTTTGGTTTACAAAATATCATGACTAAAGTTATTTGTGATTTCTGATGTCAACCTTTTTGCAGCAATTGAGTTCGCCGAGAGGCTAAGTTACTTCGGAATAGCAACACGTTTAATCATATATCTTACTAAAGTTCTCCATCAAGACGTGAAGACATAGGCTAAGAGCGCTAATCATTGGGTCGGTGTGACGACTCTAATGCCTCTTTTTGGAGGCTTTCTAGCCGATGCTTACTTGGGACGTTTCGTCACTGTTCTTTTATCATCGATTATCTATCTAGTGGTACCTCCAATTTCTAACTTTATAACAAGTTAATATGATTGTGTATTTGATAACTCTAGCTAGATTATTTGTTTGTATTGCAATGTACAATCCAATAATAACACAAGTACTATCAAAAGATATCTAATTTATCATATTTAATTATTGAGTACAGGGTTTGATTCTCTTGACCATGTCTAGTTTGATTCCGAGCTTAAAACCTTGTGCGAGTAGCAGGCTTTGTTTAGAACCAAGGAAGATCCACGAAATCATGTTCTTTGTTGCAATATATTTAATATCCGTGGGCACAGGTGGCCACAAACCATCTTTAGAAAGTTTTGGAGCCGATCAGTTTGATGACGATCACTCAGACGAACGCAAAAAGAAGATGACGTTCTTCGATATGTGGAATGCGGCCCTTTGCGCTGGAGTATTGCTCGGTGTAACTCTTATAGTCTATGTGCAAGATAAGGTAGGTTGGGGTCAAGCAGATATTATTCTCGCCATCGTAATGGCTTGTTCGATTGTGATCTTCATCATCGGTAGGCCTTTTTATCGATATCGAAAGCCAGGAAGCCCGTTAAAGCCAATGGTTCAAGTATGCGTCGCAGCCTTTGTTAAGAGAAATCTACCTTACCCTTCTAACCCCAATGAGTTGCATGAAGTGTCCAAATCAGAAAAGGTTCAAGAAAGGCTACTTGGCCACACAGAAACTTTCAAGTAAGCAAATTTCTTGTGGTATCTTTACTTTTAAACGCTATATTACGTCAGTGTCAGTTCCAAGATTTTTAACGGGCGCCAATATATATATTATCATAACAAACTCTTTTTACTAGTTTCATGTTGGTGTCAGATCCATGACTTTTAATTGGTGTCAGTTCTTATCTATACTATATATAAAGCTTGAGTTAGGGACCTCTTAAATTTTAAAAAGTACTAAACTCATTGCTTTATATACAACAGACATTGCATCTAAAATATAGTTATTAGGGGCAATTAAGTCTTTACTCACAACCATTCACAAGTATACGTAAAGTCATCTTTCCAAATACACTTACAACTTTGGTCCCTCAATTTCACTTATTTTTTGTTAATTTAAAAAATAGTTACACACATACCCCCAACTCATAACCAACTACCTCACGACTTTTTAACGACCATAGCCTTTTCACACGTTATTATTTTTTCAAAAAACTTACACCATAAAAACGGACATTTTATTCTCTTTAATTTGAGTATGATATTGCTATAGTTTTTTAGTTTTAAAAAATTAACATGTTACGTGATTAACATTTAGGACTGACAACATGTCGAGTCGGCGAGCCCGAGTTATTTATAAAACTAGATCTGGTTCGGAATGAGTCGATACAAAAAAAAGTGAATAAGGTTCGGGTCGGTACAAGTTCGAGTAAAATGGGGCAATGTCAGAATGTTGTCGAGTCGGAATGGTTTTGAGGCCAAAACAAGTTGGTTTAAAAAATGATTTATTTGAAATTATTGTATAATTCAGATTTGCTTATTGATTTTCGTCATTCATTTTACGCCCTGCTTGAGGTGCGCGCATATTATGTATATATGTGTAAACCCTCGGGTGGGCAAAAGTGAAATTGCACTAATTTTGACGTTATTTTACTAATCTCGTGAAAATAACGTTAAAAGTGGCGGAAGGTTAATCAGGCATCATGTGGTGGCGTTGATAGCCGAAAGACGAGGGTACATGCACCAATCAGCCGGTATCCCGATGATTGAGTGCTATGTGCTTTATGTCCAAGGCTTGATGCAAAACTACTATCGAGCCGGGGGGTCTCACCGGAAGCAGCCTCTCTATCCCTATGGGGTAGAGGTAAGGCTGTCTACATCTTACCCTCCTCAGACCCTAACATAGCTTTGCTATTGGTGGGATATACTGAGTACGATGATGATGATGATGATGATGATGATGATGATGATGATGATTTTCGTCATTCATTACGCATATGTTGTTTGCATGTACCGGGCGATAAACGTGTGTCCGGCACCACGTAACCCACATAGTTTAATCTTGGTAAGCGTCGGTAATCTGAATGAATTACACACCTGGTGTTGGTTAAGCATGTTTTAATTTCGGTAACGTGCTTTCGGGTCCGGTTACGCGTGTTCAATCTTCGGTTACATGCAACCGGCTTTGCACGAGCTACGCGTCAAATTTCAGTCTACGTGCGCACTATCATCAGGTGACTTGTGTCCTGACAATGACTTGCATTCAGTGTCGAGTTGAGCATGCACGCCGCCGCATTGCACGGGCATTTAGCTAGTGCTACAAAACATGTTTAATCAGTGACATAACTAAAACTTTTCGGTTAGGAACACGAGATTTTTTCTTCATTCTCTTAGGGATCAAACCACAAGAAAATGACTACATTGCATACCTTTTTTAATAGAAAACTTTGTTAGGGTCAATAGACCCCAGGCCCCTTTGTTACATGATTCGTCCTAACGCTTTTCCATTTAAAGGTTTCTTGATAAAGCCGCGATACCAGAAGAACAAGATTTCTCCAACGGGAAACAACACGATCCATGGAGACTATCAACCGTAACAAGGGTCGAGGAAATGAAGCTACTTTTGAACATGATCCCAATTTGGCTAACTTCACTACCATTCGGTTTATGTGTAGCACAAACCTCAACATTCTTCATCAAACAAGGCGTGCTAATGAACCGCAAGATCACCCCTCAGTTCATCCTCCCACCCGCCTCAATCTTCGGCCTGACCGCCTGCGGAATGATCCTTTCGGTAACCATTTATGACAGAATCTTAGTCCCCTTGTTAAGAAGAATTACCCGAACCGAAAGAGGAATCACAATCCTTCAAAGAATAGGAATCGGTATGGTGTTTTCCGTCACAACAATGGTCATTTCTGCCATTGTTGAAAAGAGGCGGCTAACCATCGTGCAAAACAATCCATTACACGGGTCGACCACCATGAGTGTGTTCTGGTTAGCACCACAGTTCATAATTATTGGGGTCGCGGATGGGTTCACTTTGGTTGGACTTCAAGAATACTTCTATGATCAAGTCCCTGATTCATTGAGAAGTTTAGGAATTGCGTTGTACCTAAGCGTGATCGGGGCTGCAAACTTCTTGAGTAGTTTCTTGATCACGCTTGTTGATCATGTGACTACGAAAGCGTCTGGCAAGAGTTGGTTTGGAAAAGATTTGAACAGTAGCCCTCTTGATCACTTCTATCTATTACTAGCTGTGATCACTGCAACAAATCTGTGTGTGTATGTATTTATAACGAGTCGGTACTCATATAAAAACGTGCAGAAGAAGACTCAGGTGGCTGTGGCAGATTGCTACGAAGGTGAAGGCCATGGGGCAAGTGCTTGATTCAAATAAAGCTGCAGTCCTATATGTTAAAATTCTATATGGTTTGGTATGTTTTAATTGTTACAACTTAGTAGAAGTATTGTTATGAAGTAAAGAGTGTAAAACTAGCTTTACAGCTCACAAGTGTGTCTGATGTATCAGTGAATCATCAATTTCTAATTCTATATATATCACTCTTAGTTTGTTGTTCTTAGTTTGTTGTTTTACGCCTTGGTTCGTGATTAAAGTTACTTCCAAACGTAGATGAAAAAAAATTCACATCGCCTTCATATACATAAAAATGTTATATGCTAAAAGCATATATATGTTGAATAAGAACCAGACAAGAAACATTCTTGTGTTTTGTGGTCGGCACCCTGACATTATATAACCATTTAGCTAGGGTATTCATGTTCTTTTCTTTTTTTTTCACATCATTTGAAACTACCCTCAATATCCAAGTGAGCGTTCATGAGATGTGATGTCAACCGTCCTTACTGCTATCAACCGTCCATACCAATTCAAGTTCCCTTCTTACTACGATTTTAAACTACAAAACAAGACCGATTGATTTACCCATGCCCAAAGAACTCTTACCAAAACATAACCAAAAACTAAACGCCCAGAAACCGTTTAAACCAGTTGTTGGGTTTTGGTTAAATTTTCAAGCATAAAATACCCAAGTTACCCGAACCAACTAACCCGTATACTAAAGCCACGAACACCCTCTACACTGTAACTCGCTTTTGTTGTTCAACTGATCTACTTATGCACTAAATAAAAAATATTGATACTTTGTTTTCCACTTGACTAACATAATTGTAAATACTACAACGTTTCTTCTATGTGAATAACTCTTAATACCCGAAACCCAACCAAATTAAGCCTGATTAACCCAATGAGTACTCAGGTCAGATATCATTTGGCCTTTAAAACAACAAAAGCCAAATAACCCGAACCATACCTGATACCCAATCAACACCCCTAGTCCAGGTTGGTTAGATTAACCTGACCAAAACTGAAATGTTTTGACAGTTTCAAACTGGGTTTTTTCTTTCTTTTTTTCAAATTGTAAGTTTATCTAAAAACATTAGTTCATTATCATAATACATATATATATAAATGCAAGTTACAAAAATAATAAAGGTTAAAGAGCTGATCGTCTACAAGACCGATTTCAAGATCCAAACCAACAGCCGAATACAATATACTATCAAAACTCAGAATATAAAAATGCTTCATAATTTAGACGAGCATTTCCAAAATTACGACCTCTACACAAAAGAAAATTTAACTTTGGGCAACGTAACGCGCCTGTATAACAAGTAACCTACAAAAACCATAACAATTTCCCTAGCACGTGTCATAATGGAAAACCAGGTAGTCCTCATGGGTATGACCCAAGAGATTTGAAGGCTCACAAATACAGAAAAATGGAACAAACACCAAATCTCTCACCTAGAAAGGTGGTGGTTCATAATTCAGATAAACGCTTCTTCAGTGTCTCATATGTCATGAACACAATTCCTACACCAGGGACAACTTTATAATATTCTGGAAGAATCCCTCTATAAAGACCACGTAATCCTTCAGTTCGCATAATGTGCCCAAGTGTCCCAAGGAGACCACTATTGTAAACACGGGCCCGTCCACCGACTCCTTCCAACTGTTTTCGCCGCCTCACAAGATCCAAAGGAAATGTGGCTGTTGAACATAAATAGTTATGTGCTTATATGCTACTTGTGATGATTTATTATTATTATTATGATTACACATGCTTACCTGTTGATGAAGCAATGCCAGAAAGACTGCCACAAGTTAGACTCACCATAACAGTTGAATCATCCGGCCTATCATATGAACATATGAAGATATTCACCTTTTTTGTTATTGTTACAAAAGAATGTTTTTTTCCTGTTTTATGTAGCCTACTTCCATTTTCTTAACTAGATAAATGGTTATGTGGTGGTGTGTGACGTCTCCATTTTTGGAAGTATGTAACATACAATGGATAACAGCATTTTTACCTATAAGATTTCCAATAAGACCGCAAGGTTTCATAAACAGAAAAGCTAATAGCAATACTTGGTCCAACACCCTGCATGAAGCACAAATAGATAATGTTGTAATTAAGATAACAAAAAACATTAATCTTACAAAAATCTAAATCTTAAAGGGTACAAAAACAAGTACGCTTATATGAATTACCAATAGTGTTGCTCCAAGTCCCTTATACAAGCCTAAAGCTCCCTCGTCTCTACAGATTGTACGCAAGGCATGCCCAACTCCATTGTAGTATATTGTACTTCTCTGTGAAATAATTAACATATGTGAGTTTGTAGCTTATATAGAAGGAGTTTTAAGTATTAATAAGATGCAAAAGAACACATACTATACTAACATAATTGAACAAAAATCAGTGTTCTAAAAATCAAAGTGAGCGGATAAGATTAATCATGATTAAATTGGAAAGATTAAGTGACTTAACTAAGGTTGAACTTACTTACCTGCTGCAATCGACTATAATTTGCAAGCTCCAAGTTGCGATTTCATCTTCTGAGTTCCAACCTCATCTTCAATGTTTCAACTTGTCTTGCAAATTACAATTTCAAATGGCTGCTGAAGCATCATTGGTTATTGTACAATTCAATCATGTGTGAAAAAATAGGTAATTCAAACATTTATAAGCTGATTAATGTTTAATTATCCAACTAATCCTTTGATAAGCGTAAGGCAGACGAGCAATCGCCTAGATCCGCCTAATGCTTTTTAGAACACTGATATAGAAACATCAAGCTGTGAACAACAGAATATGTTCCAAAAGCTTTATACGTATTTCTACATAGGCAATAGACAAAAGGAAGAAAAATAATAGGAAATTTCAAAGAATTCATTTTACACCTGTGCTGCAAGACGTGTCCTGATGAGATCTAAAGGATATGTGGCGGTAGCAGCTGTTATTCCCGCCATTCCACCACCTACAAAGTGCACACAAGCATCTGCACCTGCAGTTCCACTGTTGTTTCCTATGCTCGGTATTGACTTTAGCAACTGAAAACGATGGAAAATAAAAACATATTACTGGTGATCCATATTCACATCCATTATTATGATCTACTTGATAGCATCATCATAAACAGCACAACACATTATCTTGATCCCTTACTAAATGAAAAAAGATACTAACTTTTTTGTACTGCTCATACGCATAGAAGTTAACGGCTGTATAAGGAAGGCGATGAGCAATAGTAACAAGATTTCCTTTCCAAAAGGCTCTAAGACCCTCTTCGTTAACAATACGCGTTGCCTCGCTCCATATGCAAGGCCTGCTCAGCAAAGCCCCCTGAGTATGCATACCTTGCACCTGCAGAAACCAATATAAAATTAACTATCAAATTAAGCACCTTAATTTCGTAATCAGGCTAAACTTTAATTTCGTAAAAAATAATGTTATATTATATATATATATATGTGTATAATTAACAATAAGTCAATAATATAATTTACCTGAAAGAGAATAGTGAGACGTGCGAGTGGAGCCGTACAGGTTTTGCTAAAAGCGCCGGAAATACCTCCGGCGAGAAGCTGAGAAAGGGTGCCAATCTCCGCCGACTGTTGATGACGTGGCGAGGGGGACGGCGGCTGAGTATGGAGAAACTTAACGGCGGTGCCACTGTCCGCGACTCCTCCATGAGTAGACATACCGACTTGAGCTTCCATCCACGGGATGAAATTGGTGAAAAGTTATTAGGGTTACAAAACACACGAATTGAATCTGGAAATGAATATTATTAGAAAGAAGGAAAGAAACCCTGAAAACCCCTAAAATGTTGCTTGCAAATGAAGTTAGGTACAAGAGAAGGCAGAGTCCGGTTATTTAATGGTGGCCCGACAACACGAGCCCGTTAAAGGATGGGTTGCTTTGGTG
This sequence comes from Bidens hawaiensis, assembly GCF_021521415.1. Taxonomy (NCBI): domain Eukaryota; kingdom Viridiplantae; phylum Streptophyta; class Magnoliopsida; order Asterales; family Asteraceae; genus Bidens; species Bidens hawaiensis. Next base: position 203,613 of record NW_027492623.1, on the reverse strand, counting down.
AATTGGAAAAAATAATTATTTTCTTCTCGGGGCGTAAACGAGTTTAGATGATCACGAACTACTCGAGCTTATATTGATAAAAAACTCGAAACAAGGTGAGTTTTTTCGAGCTCGAGCCTCAAATGAAACTCGTTTAGTTATCAAATTCGACCAAGAGCCTTGTATGGGAAGCCCATTTACAGGGGAGTACATGGCTTATGTCAGGGGTAGTCTCGGGCACTGTAAGAACATGATCCTAATCATGCTAAACATCATGTACGTAGAATCGTAATGAATAGGACTGAAGAAACACGAATCCACCCCTTAGGTCTAATGACTTAGTCCAAGGGTTGTGGTTAGGTATTCCCCACGATGTGTTAGACTCCTTCTTGGCATAGATGGTGGTTTCCTGCAAAAGAGAACACCGTGAGCTTGTTACGAGGAATATGATGGGGGGATTCTCTCGTAACCACCCTCCGGCGTGAGAATCAGTATTTATGATGTGGTAAGAATATATAGAGATAGTATGTAATATTGGATGATGGATGCTTTACCATTTGGAGATATTCCGATATTTATAGCCAGAGGGAGAGAGAGTGTGGCCAACTGCCTTGTCAGGCTTTCCACCAATTATATTCTCCGTTCGTGTGATGATGGAGGTTGGTAAGCACGTGGCCTTTTAATATTAATATGGTGTACTATGTTATACGGACCTTTACGTGTTGTTTATTCCCCATTGGTTGGGCGGTATTCCCAGTGTATATTCTTCCTTTTTGTCTCATGCTGATAGAGATCTTGGCGCTACCATTCCCGAGGTGTCAGGGAATGTTTATTATATTTGGCTCTGATCCTGGCTCCATGTTATCTACCTGGCACCTGATCTCTTATCTTAGCGGAACTATTTGTTAGTCTAAGGTGAATTTAGTATCTTACCTCTACAAGTTCCCCTAGTCCGTAGTTGCCCTTTTTGAAAAAATGGGGGCTATGGACTTATTATGGGTCTTGAGTATTTCATTTTAGGTGGAAACTATTAATAACCATCTATTTTGGCGGGGAGGTTATAGTAACCGTCTCTTGGCGGAGCCTACTTTGGCGAGAGGTTATTGATAACTGTCCCTTGGCAGAGCCTATTTTGGCGGGAGGTTATTGATAACCATCCTAGGGCGGAGCCTATTTTGGTGGGAGGTTATAGATAATCGTCCCATGGCGGAGCCTATTTTGGAGGGAGGTTATAGATAATTGTCCCATGGCGGAGCCAATTTTGGCCGGAGGTTATAGATAACCGTCCCATGTCGAAGCCTATTTTGGTGGGAGGTTATAGATAACCGTCCCATGGCGGAGCCTTTTTTGGCGGGAGGTTATTGATAACATTCCTATAGCGGAGCCCCTTTTTGGCGGGAGGTTATTGATAACCTTCCCATAGCGGAGCCTACTTTAGCGGGAGGTTATTGATAATTGTCCCTTGGCGGAGCCTATTTTGGCGGGAGTTATTGTTAACCGTCCCATGGCGGAGCCTACTTTGGCGGGAGGTTATTGAAAACCGCCCCATGGCGGAGCCTTTTTGGCGGGAGGTTATTGATGACCTTCCCATAGCGGAGCCTACTTTAGCGGGATGTTATTGATAACTGTCCCTTGGCGGAGCCTATTTTGGCAGGAGGTTATTGTTAACCGTCCCTTGGCGGAGCCTACTTTGGCGGGAGGTTATTGATAACCATCCCATGGCGGAGCCTTTTTTGGCGGGAGGTTATTGATAACCGTCCCATGGCGTTTTTTCATACTTCTTCATACACTTTGTTGAAAGGTGACGTGCTATTTTGGCGGGGAAAGATGAATTAAATGAATGTCAGTGAAGCGACGGTTCGACATGACAATTTGACGACATTTACGTTTTGCTGGCAGTTTCTTCGTCTGTGTCAGGCGCGTGGGCAAGAATCCCAGTGACGCACCCAGATGTATCACATTTCTCTGCCATGTCATATGTGTGTCACCTGGCGAGTGGACCGCGTGTCTTACCACCCTTTTGTACTCCACCCCGACATTAATTACGATGGGTATAAAAGGAGAGGTTGCACCTTTCATTTATCTTATTCACCAAATCTCTTTGTTTCTTTTATTCATCTTTTCTCCATTCTTGTCTTCTAATTTCTTGTATGGCTATGTCGTCCCACTCGTCTAAACCGTAGAAAAATAACACCATGGAGTTCGTTGGTTGTCGAATGTCATTTGAAGACTTCGACAACATGGTCAAGGTTTACCACCTTGGCTCCGAGTTTGAGCCTGAGTTGCCCGCTCCGGGCAAGACAGTCAGGCAGGCTACTATCGGTAAGATTGCCATGTATAAGGAGTATTTCCTTATCGGCAACTTCTGGCTGCCGTTCACTCGGTTTCTGCTGAAGATTTTGGGTGTGTTTGGGTTGCATTTAACCCAAATACATTCTCTCGGAATTGCCCGTTTCCGCCATTTCGAGTATACTTGTCACTGCCTCGACATTACGCCATCGGCTGACAAGTTATCGACTTCTACGTGTGGCGCCTTTCTCAGGGCTGGTATAACTTGTTTACACGTCCTGGCGCCAAGGCCATTGCTCTGGACGCGCCGAAGAGTCTGCATGAGTGGAAGAGTCTCATCTTCTACGTTACTTCACGTGTGGTCCCCCATGTCATGCATTTTGGGGTTGCCAAGGACCTACCGGAGTCCAAACCAGTCCCTTATTCTAGGGCGGACTGGTTTGTTACTTTACAAGCCAGCCTTTTCCCACTTCGTACTTATCCGGAGCGTGTGCTGGTGCTGTTTGGGATGAGTCGCATCTGGGCAGATGCGTTGAAGTTCCCTTTTGTCCAGAACGGCGTACAAGGTTAGTGGTTATTATCTCTGTACTCCTCGTTTTGATTTTTACCTTTACTAACTGTTTTTTATCATTGCAGAGGTGTAGGATCCGATGTTGCTTCTGCAATCTCCTCCTAAACGTACGAAGATGTTGTACCGCCGGAATCTGGGTCTGCGTGAGGAGCCTATCCTTGCCAGGCCTTCCTCGAACTTTGTGTTTCCTCCTATGGGGCAGTCACTGCCACTGCGGCCGCTGCCACCTCCCAGCTTTGTTAACCCAAAAGAGGGTAGGTTGTAATGTTACCTTTATTCACTTGCGTTATGTTTAACACTTCTTATATTTGTTGTGTGAAGGTAAACGGTCTCATGTTGTGCGCTTTCCTAAATGCAACGGGAAGGGCGTACAATCTAGAAGTTGGTAGATGGTTGCGCCTCTGATAGATAACGCCAAGAGAGACGCCGTGCATGATGACGATTACGTCGTCCTTGAGTCCGATGTTCCCTTTGGACCTCCCGTATCTTATTCGGTGACATTACTTGTGCCGTCTAGAGCTGGCGCTGGCATGGCGTTACTCCCAACTGTTGGCGGCCAGACTATTGAAGATCTTTCTTTGCCTTCAGTCTTTCAGCCTGGAACCGTTGTGGACACAAGTCCGGTCGCCGTCGGCCTAATTTCGACGGGGGGTGGTCTTGTGTCGCCTTCAGCCTCTTTGGCTGGAACTGTTGTGGATACTACTTTATCCACATCCATTCTTGATTTTGCTGATGCTTCTGGAACGCTCACTGTCCCACACCACGCAGCATCCGCTTCGGCGGACAATGATGAAGAAGAGGAAGATATGCGTCTCTTCAAGAAGCTCCGCCATAGTGGCTTCATGAAATTGTCTGGCTTGGTTAAGTCCCCAGGTACGATGCGTTGTGAACTATTAACATTTAGTATTTTTCTTCCCTTCTCATCGTTTCCTTTTCATTTAGGTTCTTTGAAGATGTCTTCCCCGATGGAAGTTTCATTCGCCGTATCTTCCGCTATCACCATACCTTTGGTGACTTCTGTCAGTTTGCGGATGACGACAAGTGTTGGCAACTTGTCTGAGGCGATGCCTGCGCTGTAGTCGGTGACTTTGCCGATGATGACGGGTGTGGTTGGCCGTCTGTGGATGAAACCATTGTGACGATGGTGCCTGTATCGGCGGAATATGTTATTTCGTCAGAACCTCAGTCTGCGGTGTCAGTTTTTGAACTGATGAAGGCAATTGTGGACGAGTTGCCCTAGGTTCCCAACAGCGAGTCAGGAGGTGTATCGTTCGCTGACTCTCTGAAGTCTAAGCAATCCTCGCCTGTCAAGACTTACGTTCTTGATGGTGACGAGATTGTTCAACCGCCTCCTTTTAGTGTTGGAGCGGTGGTTAGTGGTAGATTTTTGATTTTGCTAGTAGCAGTTGTGGTGGTACAGGCGGCGGTGTGTCTATTAGTGTAGATACGGATCCCCGCGAATCTGTTGAGGCAAACCAGGTTTACCAGCCTAGGTGGAAGGTCACCCGTGGCACCGATTTTGAAGACCCTGCTACATGTATAGAGTTTATGAAGCATTTTTCCCCTCCCGGCGAGCGCATTTCTCGTAAGTTTCAGCCTCGGGACAGTCTGGCGTCTGGCGCCATTTTTCACCATGTCCAAACCCTCTCCAGTATAGCGGAGTTGGTGCGTGATAACCGCCCCCTTCATGTAGAGAAGATTAAAATCTCTGCTACTATGAGAGAGAGATGGAGCTTTTGGTGAAGAACACTTAGGCTGCCGCCTGGAAGACGGGTCGTGATGCAGCAGAGCACCGCTAGGCGCTGGCTGCTGTTGACGCAAAGTTGTCGAAGGCTGAGACAGATTTGGCGGAATCTGTTCGTGAGTGTGCTGAGGGCTACAAGGAGTTCTAGGCTGCGTGCAGGAAATCAAACGATGACGTTTCTGACGCACGCAGTCGGGCTCATGCTGCCAAAGAGACTGCCGCCAAGCTTGAAAAGCAAAACGTCAATCTGCGCAAGCAGATTGATGAATTTGAGGCGGAGGCATCTTTGAGGAAGGCGGATGCGGGCAAGCTGGCTGATACACTTGCCTCTCAAGAAAACACCATCGAGTCTTTAACTACTGAGAATGATGCCGCTGCCACTCACTGCGACTGGTTGTTGAAACAAGCAATTAGCAAGGTACTTTATACTAGTTACCCATTCTCGCCCATTAACTTGATTCTAACATGTTTTTTTTTGTCATCCTTCATGTTACTCAACGCATCATCACTGATGATGATAAGAGGAAATGCGTCGAGCGCCTTGTCACTGTTGCGCAGCAACTAGGGCACAAGCCGGTTTTTAGGAGGCTGTGACGCATTTGCGGGACAACCTTCCTTCTGAAGCCTACGTGCTTCATGGCATTGATGTGGAGGCGAAGTATTCAGCGGCGGAGGCTGACTATGATGTTATCTTGTTTCCTATCTTATCCACCATTGCCCAGTACGCCAAGGAGAAGAATGGCGTGCAGTTATTGCGTGAGCTTTTGGAGTCAAAGCAAGCCAGTCCGTCTACAGGTGATAATGTTGCCGCGGCTCAAGATCACGTGGAGAAGAGTTTAAATGTTGATTAGGCCTTCTCACTTGTATATGTTTTGTATAGTTTTAACTTGTTTGGTGGGTGTTGGTATCCGCTCTGTAAATACACTTTTGTATATAAAATGAAATGAATTTTGTTTGAAGTGTTGCACTTATCTTTTCGCCATTTAAATGCGGAGTATCGTTTTCATTCATTGTCAATAGCCCTTGGCCCGTTTTTACAATGTGAAATCGATTTACATGTAACACCTTCGCAGCTGTGCCGCATTCCATGTTCTTGGAATTGACGAGCCATCGAGTTGCATATGCGAATAGGCGCCTTTCCCCAGGACTTCTTTTATTTGGAAAGGGCCTTACCAGGTTGGTGCTAACTTTCCTTGTGCTTGAGCTTTTGATGCCTTGTTGTTGCGAATGACGTAATCTCCTGCATTGAACTCACAAATTTTTATTCTTGCGTCATAATACTTCTGGAGTTGGCGCTTGTAATTTTGTTCGCGCATTGCTGCCAATTCTCGTCTCTCTTCCAGAAGCATTAAATCAAGACGTCTTTCGTTGTCATTGTTGGCTTGCAACAGTATTATTGGTGATGGTACACCGATTTCTGTCGGGATCATCGATTCTATGCCATAGGTAGGCTAAACGGTGTTTCCACATTACTTGTGTTCCTTTGTGTGCGGATTGGCCAAAGAACATGCACGATTTGATCAACCCACCGTGACCTATATCCTGCCAGTCTCCTCTTTATTCCGCAAACGATTGTTTGGTTGGGGCGTTCAACTTCCCCATTTCCTTGTGGATTGGCTACAGAAGTGAACGTCTAAGTTATCTCTTTGAGCCATGCCTTGATGCGCTGGTCCCCGAATTGTGTTCTGTTATCGCTGACCAAGTTCATGGGTAATCCGAAACGACATATGATGAACTCCCAGATGAACTTTTTGATGTTGGTTGCTTTTATCACGACAACCGGTTTTGCTTCAATCCATTTGGTGAAGTAATCAATCGCGACAATCAAAAGTTTTACTCGGCCCGGCGCTTGGGGAATGGTCCCGTTATATCGATCGCCCATTTCTGAAATGGCCAGGAAGACATCACCGGTATCATTTGATTTTTAGGGCGCAGAGTATTTGGTGCATGGCGCTGACATGCGTTGCATTGTCGTAACTCTTTCTCTGCATCGACATGCATGCCTGGCCAATAATACCCCGTGTTTATTATTATCGCAACGACCATTCTTGGACCTGCGTGGACTCCATAAATTCCTTCATGTACTTATCGCAATAGGTAGTTCACATCTTGTGCGTATACGCATCGGAGGAGTGTTCCAAGGTAACATCGTCTATACAAAACACCATTTTGGAATGTATAATTGAGCGCTGTGTGACGGATCTTCCTGGCTTCCACTTTCCTTTCCGACAGGATGCCTGATGATAAGTAATTGATGATTGGGGTCATCCAAGTAGATGTACTCGCAGAGCATACAAAAACTTCTCTTACAGTGGTGGAGGGGTTTGTCAGCACTTCGACACGGATGTCTTTGGCAAGATGTTCAAAACTAACTGACGCCAATTTGCTGAGAGCATCCGCTTGTTTGTTTTCACATCGTTTTACATGTTTGACTTTGCATGTGACGAAGGTCGCCATTAGCGCCTTAGCTTGCGCTAAGTATGAGACCATCTTGTCATCTTTTGCATCATATGATCCCTCAATTTTGTTTGCCACCAACATTGAGTCAACATGTGCCTCTAGATGTTTTGCCCCCAACTTTTTGGCGATTCTCAATCCTGCCAATAATGCTTCATACTATGCCTCATTTTCCGTGCTTTTGAACTCCAATCGTATTGCATACGTAAAGTCTTGTCATTCCGGATTGGTTATCTTTAACCCTGCTCTTGCGCCCTCATCATTGGATGCCTCGTCGGTGAACAGTTTCCATATTTGTTCTTTATGTTGTTCGACCGGGGATTCCATCTCCTTTTGGCATTCTTCCACTTTTCCCTGGGATACCTCCGCTATGAAGTCTTTCAATACCTGACCCTTGATCGCCGGACTAGGTTTGTATTCAATGGCGTATTCCCCCAACTCTATCACCCACTTTTCTAATCTTCCAGATAATTCTGGCTTGGTTAATACGTTCTGCAGGCGATAATTGGTGAGGAAGTTCACTGGGTGCCCCTGGAAATATCTCCTTAGTCGGCGCGCTGTCTGAACTAGCAATAAAACCAATTTTTCTAGAGTGGAGTATCTTGTTTCCGTGTCCGTCAATGTGCGACTAACATAGTAGATGGTCGTTTGAACGCCATCCATATCTACCAGTACAACCGCACAGATTGCTCTGTCCGACACCGCTAAGTATATTACTAGCGATTCTTTGGCTTTTGGCGCTGTTAATGTTGGCAGTTCCACTAAGCGCGACTTGATCTCTTGAAATGTTGTTTCCGCTTCGCCCGTCAACCAAAACTAAGATTTTTTGAGGCAATTTCTCAGGGTTGAAACGAATGGAAAATATTTGTTTGCATGGCTTGACAGGAATCTGTTGAGCGCGACCAATCGCCCGTTCAGTGTTTGGACCTATTTGATGGTTCTCGGGGAAGGCATTTTTGTTACCGCTTCTATTTTTTTGGGATTAGCTTTAAATCCCCCATTGGTAACAATAACCCTTTAGGAATTTCCCTTCTTCCATCCCGAAGGAACATTTCCCAGGGTTAAGCTTCATGCGTATCTTCCGCAGTGTCTTGAAAGTCTATTCGATGTCTTTTAACATGGATATTCCTGCGTCACTTTTGATCACTAAATCATCCATGTATACCTCTAAGTTTCTTCCAATTTGGCTCTTGAATTCTTTGTCCGTCAGGCGCTGGTATGTGGACCCTGCATTCTTGAGGCCAAACGGAATCATCTTATAACAATATGTTCCATTGTTTGTTTGTAACGCCTTCTTGTCTTGATCTCCCGCCATCATGTGGATCTAGCGGTACCCTTTGTATGCATCTAAGAAGCATTCGTACTGGAAAGGAACCAGCGCATCTACTTTTAGATCTATTTCCGGTAAAGGGTAACAATCCTTGGGGCATGCTTTGTTAAGGTCTTTAAACTCTATGCACATTTTCCATTGACCATTTTCCTTTGGTACCCTTACTGGATTTGCCACCGATGTTTGGTACTGAATTTAACGGATGATTCCCCGTCCATGAGCTATTGCACTTGTTCATCACAAGTTTTCGCCTGTTCTGGTCGCATCTTCCGCCGTTTTTGTACTACTGGTATGAAAGCTGGGTTTACTTTCTACTTGTGTTCCGCTTTGGACCTTGGTACTCTAGTCATGTCTGTCGGGGTCCATGCGAATACATCTATGTTGTTGACAAGTAACCTCTTCAACGTCATTCGGGTATGGTCAGAAAGGGTGTCTCCAATAGTCACGTTTTGTTATGGGAATTTCCCATTGAGAACCCATTTCTCGACCTCTTTGGAACTGCTTATCTTCAACATTTTTTGTGGTGGTACCTTTGCTTCCGCCATATGAAATTCTTTCTTAGCATGAATCATTGCTATACCCGTAGGCGTTGGTACCCCAAGTATTCCATGAGCCGTTGATGGGTTGGCGTTGAAGTTGCCAATCGCCTCTCTTCCCAAGAGTATATCATACTTCGGATGTGGGGTTTCCATGATGAAGAAGTCTACATCTTCGGTTCTTGAGTGTACTCCGTCGTTGAGTGTCACTGGAAATGTCAACTGTCCCAACGGGTATTCAATACTTTGATTGAAACCTGTTATTGGGGCGTTGACGGGAGTCAACCTAGAGATGTACAAAAAAACTGATTATGTAACTGAAATCGAAAAAAAAACGAAACTGGTGTGGATGGAAAACCGATTTTTTTATAACCGGTTTGGTTACCAACCGGTTAGACCGGTTTTATACCGGTTTCTCGTATATATTGCTGGTTCAGTTACATAACCGGTTAATCTTTAACAAATATAAAAAACCGGTTAAAAACCTATGCATGCAGCAAATATGACATTTGCATGATTTTTTATGCATGCAAATATGACCATACATGCAAATATGACAGTTGCATCAATTATGACCATGCAGCAGTTTTTTTTTTTGTCTTTATCCAATTTATGCACCAAAGCTTCATCACATATGACCGTTGCCAACAAATATAGCCAACTTTGTATATAAGGGTGGCGGGTGTTTGGGTTCAACCACACCATCCTCCAATCTCCTAAAAATCTTAAAATCTCTCACAACCGACAGGAGCATGGCAAGCTCTAGTCGTCAAGATTCGGTCAACGTTGGCCAGTCCATAACCGACACGGTGGTTCGTGTAATTCCAACAAAGCGCAACCGCGAAGTTTGGTCACATTTTGATATATGCGAGATGGCGAACGGGTCAAGAAAAGCGCGTTGTCACTATTGTAACGGTTTTTACGCAATTGGGGCAAACTCCTCATTGATATATCATTCGAAAAACCGTATTGCAAGGTTTTGAAACAACAAGCGGCTAGTGGTCAAGCTTCCATGGGAAGCGAAGGCGCTTCCCTTTTCGCCTACAGTTACGAAATGGCAAGGGAGGAAATGGCGAAGTTTGTAATCCAAGAAAGTTTGCCGTTCAACCATTTCGACAACCAACGATACACAAAGATGGTTCAAAAAACGCTCCAACCATGATACACCCATGTAAGTCGTGCTACTCTTAGGAGGGATTGTTTAAGATTGTGGAAAAACGCTAAACAAGAATTAGTTTCTTATTTTGAAAAACTAGAAACCGGTGTTAACTTGACTAGCGACGTTTGGTCCACACCGCAAGGTTCACCCGACTCATATCTTTGTGTCACCGCCCATTGGATTGAACCGGCGACGTGGAAAATGATGAAACGCACAATTTTGTTTAAACTTTTTGATTACCCTCACACTAGTGAAGCTATATATAAAGCAATCGACAAATGTATTGCAACTTACAAATTGAAAGACAAAAAATTTTCAATATCTTTCGATAACGCCTCAAACAATACTCTTGCGGTGTCGCGTTTAAGATTAAAGTAAAAATCGATTTGCGAGGGTATATTTTTCTATAGTCGATGTGTCGCACACATCATAAATTTGGCCGTTCAAGATGGTTTAAAGGTTATTGAACAACAAAAAGAAGCTTTCAAAAGAATGTTGCGCCATATATATAGTCATGCGTATAGACATTCAAAATATATTAAAATATGTAAGGAAGCGGGTCGAGTATTCTACGAACCCAACTGGGATGTTGCTCATAGATGGAACTCGACTTGCACCATGTTTGATAAAGCTATTATGCAAAAAGAAAGTTTAATAGAATTTCATAACATTTTGTCGAGTCGTGGAAAGGTTTCTTCTTACCACCCATCGAATTGGAATCTTATTGAATCGGTTACACAATTGCTTCAAGTTTTCAAAACGTCAACAAAGACTTTATCAGGGGTTTACTACCCAACAAGTTCATTGGTACTTCACAATTTGTTTAAAATGTGTTTAAAATTAAATGAGTTGGCGGGTAGAAGTAGACCATATTATGATATGGCGGATAAGATGAAGGAAAAATTAAGAAAATATTTTAAAGAACTACCCGCGGCTTTCAATTGTGTCGCCGCTTTAAACCCTTGTTTTAATATTTTTGGAACTAGGTCTTTGATTGAAAAAATTGCAAATGCCTTAGATTTAAACACCCACGAAGAACCAAACTTTGGACTAGCCGCAAGTGTCAAATTCAATACTCAACTTAACCAAATGTTTGATGTTTATGTATCAAAATATGGTTCTTGCACGTCACACATTCATGAGTCAATGAGAAATGCCGCTTTCGGCGAAGGTTCATCAAATATGGAAGATCAAGATTTGTATGTTTATAACCAATTGTTTGATGAGTCAAGTCAAATGCAACGTGGTAACACTTGGAGTAGCGAACTCGGTCGATATGGTGGGTTGAACTTTCTACGATCGATGACTTCACAAGAATTTAAAAACTTTGATTTGTTAGCTTGGTGGAAAAGTAAGGAAGATCAATTTCCGATCTTAGCCACCATGGCCCGAGATTTACTAACGGTCCAAGCTTCCACAGTAGCTTCGGAAAGTGATTTTTTTATAAGTGGTATGGTGATTTCGATAAGGAGGACTTGATTAACACCAAAGGCGGTTGAGATGTCGATTTGCTTGAAAGATCACTTGGATGCGGCGGAGAGATGTCAACACATACGCTCACTCGATGGAGAATTAGATTACGAAGCCGAAGTGTACGCGGACGAGGTTGAAGTCGGATTGACTACCCCAATGACCGAATAAGAGGCCGAACTAGATGAACTCTTACGCGATAGTTCTAGTTGTGGTTCGGGTTCGGACGAAGAAGATTAAATGCGATCATCAAGACATATATTAGTCCCACTAAAAATAATATATACTAGTAGTGGGCATTCGTATTTAACCAGTTATGTATGTAACCGTTTGTTCCAAGACTTAATCGTATGATGTTTTCACATATTATTATTATTGTTATTATTATTAATTTTCTACCACTTATATGTAGTTTTGAACTTTAAGAAGAATATGTTTGAAATTATTTCTCTGTTGTCATGAATATTTGGTCACATTTGCATTCCATATATTAAATTGTTGAACTAATGCAGCAAGGAGTCATGCCACTAACATTTGCATTCCAAATATGCATATAGATGCATATTAAAGGTACTGCAGCAAGGAGTCATGCCACTGCTGTAAAGTTCAGCAGGGGCAAAAAGGTAATTGTGGCTGTAATTTAAACATCAGTTTAGGTTGTTTCTGCAGTTTAAACCTAAGGAAAACTGGAGGTTTGATTTTATTCGTTTTTTTGCAGTTTAAACATGGTAATATAACTACAGGTAAGGATTAATGCCTAGCTTCTTAATAACATCCATTCATAAAATGGACTTAAACAAATGTAAACGAACGAACTTTCCACCGAATGCTTGTTTTGTTTAAAAGTCTCTTACCTTATATTGTTAATAACTGGTTTTGTTTAAAGTCTGATTTGTTTGTTCTAATTTTGTTTATGCAGATCGGTTTTAAAAAACTGGTTTTTTATAACCAGTTACAAACCGGTTCTAACCGGTTTGTATAGGTTAGGAATATTTGACTTTTGAAACCGGTTTAAACCGGTCCCGGTTAAAAAACCGGTTTTTTTGTTACAAAAAACACCGAATCGGTTAAAACCGGAACCGATTTTCACAAAAAACTGATCTGTACACCTCTAAGTCAACTTGCGCTTATCATTTTCTTCCAGTAAATCAAAACATTGGTGATACATAATATCGTACATGGCTCCCGCATCAATGAAGAAGCGAGGAGTTCGATAGTGTCCGAAGACTGTCGTGATCACCAATGGCGCTTTTCGGTTAGCTTCCCCATTTACTTTTGCGTAGATTACTTGTTCTTCTTTCCAGGCGGCATGCTCAACCTGATTACGCTTCTTGTTTGTGGCGCCACCAGTGATCATGTTGGCGTGTAGGTCTTTGATCTTCTACTCTGGCCTTCTGCCGTCAAGACTTGGCGGTCACCTTCCTCTACCTCTGATGCTTTTGACTAGGTGTTCCAATCTTCCATTTTTCATATATTCTTCGCTGGCGTCTTTCAGATTCGAAAACTGATTTGTTGTATGACCATGTTGTTCATGATAGTCACAATACAGCGTCATGTCCGCGTTCGGCCCTGGTTTGATTGGAGTTGGTTTTTTTTTAGCTGGATTCCTTCTGTGTACATTATCTGTGCAGAGCTCTTGGTTAGTGGGGTCCACATGTTGGACGCTTGTGGTTGCGCCCTTTGCTTGTTCTTTTAAGATTCATATGTTGTGTTTTCTTTTGGTTGGTTTTCATGGTTTAACCGTGACCAAACAGAAGCTGCCTTTTTTTCCTTGGCGGACTTTGTTAATGGTTCCTCGCGTCATCACGCGCCAACTCTTGACCCAGGCTTTTTTTCAGTTCGCACGTACCTCTTTGCCGTCGTCATGATGGCGTCCCAGCTTTGGGACATACCATCTCTTCCAGTGAGGGTGCAGATAAGGTCGTCGCACCTTACATTCTGGCGAAAGGCCGCGCGCATGAGTTCTTCACCAACACAGCCAATGTTCAACCCCTCTTTGTTGAATCTGGTGATGAAATCTTCAAGCGTTTCGTTATCTTTTCTTGTAACATATTGGATATCCGCTGGATCGCTGATGTGGCGTCGTTGTTGGCTAAAATGCTGAGTGAATTTGCTAGCCAGATCATCCTAAGTTGTGATCTGATCTTTTGGTAGCCGCTCAAACAAGGCTCTTGTCGCGCCTACTAGTGTTAATGTGAATACGTAGCACCATAGCGACACGGTCCATCCTGACACTAATCTCGGTGTGGTGTATGTTTGCAAGTGATCGTCTGGATTGGAAAGGCCGTCGTATTGGCCGACTGTTGTGGAATTCTGGGATTCTTTGGTAGTTCTGCTTCAATGATTCTTTTAACGAATTTTGACCTTCTGGCCGATGTTGTTGGACGGTATGGTTTAGAAAAGTCTTCGTTTGCATCTGGGTGGTATTTGATGAAGTTTTTAACAGCTGGATCGTGACCTCTCCAGGTCTCTTCGTAATCTGGATCCTCTTGTCATGAATCCATCACCTGGCGCAACCGTTGTGGCTTGTTGTCATCTAAGTGGTTGTTTTGTTTAGCGCTTGGTGTTTTGCCTACTGGCGTTTTTGTTAGGATCGGATTTGACTCATCTTCATCGCCTTCGTATTCTTCCTCCGCTCCGTAGCTACTTGCTTCTCGGTCAAAAAGGTTTCTTGGTTGCACCACCGACGCCATTCTATGTTGTACTTTAGCCATGAGTTTTTGTTGTTCTTCTTCCAGCCAGGCCATTATTTCTGGCAGTAAGGCTGTCTGTGCTCTTGATTTCGTTTTTTCTTTTTCTGTGATGGTAGGGCTAAGGGTGGACGCATCAGCGATGCCTTCGCCATTGCCTATCACGTTGAGAATCTCCAGGTTTCCTTCTTGGTTGGCCTTTGATTGTTGGTCAACCTCTTTGGCTGGAGTTTTACCACTCATCTGGATCAAGAATGTAATGACTTCGAGTGTACTGTTATAGCAATAAGCACGGATTGCACCAATGAAGAAACGTGAATCCACCCCTTAGGTTTAATGACTTAGTCCAAGGGTTGTGGCTAGGTATTACCCACGATGGGTTAGACTCCTTCTTGGCGCAGATGATGGTTTCCTGCAAAACAAAACACCGTGAGCTTGTTACGAGGAATATGATGGGGGGGATTCTCTCGTAACCACCCTCTGGCGTGAGAACCAGTATTTATGATGTGTTAAGAATATATAGAGAGAGTATGTAATATTGGATGATGGATGCTTTACCATTTGGAGATATTCCGATATTTATAGCCAGAGGGAGAGAGAGTGTGGCCAACTGCCTTGTCAGGCTTTCCACCAATTATATTCTCCGTTCATGTGACCATGGTGGTTGGTGAGCACGTGGCCTTTTAATATTAACGTGGTGTACTATGTTGTACGGACCTTTACGTGTTTGTTTATTCCCCATTGGTTGGGCAGTATTCCCAATGTATATTCTTCTTTTTTGTCCCATGCTGATGGAGATCTTGGCGCTACCATTCCCGAGGTGTCAGGGAATGTTTATTATATTTGGCCCTGTTCCTGGCGTCGTGTTCCTAGCTCCATGTTATCCGCCCGGTGCCTGATCTCTTCTCTTAGCGGAACTATTTGTTAGTCTAAGGTGGGTTTAGTACCCTACCTCTACAAGGACCGAAACGATTATATTTACTATATGATATGATATAGCGGAAATATATCATAAAACTATTACAACGCAAACACTCTTAATGCTCAGTATATTGATATGACATGAAAGTACAAACTGAATCTTAACTGTTACAACTGATTTGATTATAACATGAAAAGTCATGTATATAGATGATTAGTGACAACGTATAAGTTCAGGCTCCGTGGGCGTATAAGCTTATACGTCCTTTTACTTATACGTTTCACTTTACATACTTTCATCTATTGGCAGTTTTAGCCCTTTACAAAATACAAAATAACACATTAAGCCCACTAGACCTAGCATTAGACAAAAATGCTCTAACAAACTCCCACTTGGATAATGCTAGATCTAAATTACAAACATAAATCTAAACTTGATTTAATCGAACTAATGATATTGTAGACTTCGGTCGAATCATCTTGAAAATTTGGATCTATCGAATTACCCATGGATGCTTTGGCAGCACACCAGGCACCCGAAGATCCAGTCTGTTGACCTCGGTCAAATCTATAATAATGATGGTGAATAAAATTGTTATAGAAACACCATCATAGATTTAGATCATCTGTCGGAGATTCAGACAGATGATATTATGTGAGATAATCCACCAACTTGCGGATATTAGACTTGAGCCAAAATATAGTAATCTTCCTTTCGTCTTTTCCTTGTAAATACATGACCAAATCATCACTCTATCATCTTATATGCCATACTCTTCTGCATCAGTTAACTTCATCTGCAACAACAAATTCAACCCTGTTAATACTACTATAAACGAGAAACATTTACAGCAAACTGTTTTTGTAAACCCTAACAACCCAACTCGTAAACGATTTATGCAATGTAAACACAAGTATGTCATACCTTGATAATTAACACCTTGAGAGAAAAGTTGATATAAAAGATATGATCACAATAAAGTGCAGGTGTTATTAAGTATAAAAGAAAATAAAGGCAGACTGACTTATTAATACTGAACCACCAGATTGATGGCATACTTCGGAAAACGTGACAACAATAACCCCACTAGAATCTTCTATTAATATTATATTTCGGTGAAAACGGTTCAGTTCACGTATAAGGTCCAACACACGTGTAACTTACTCAACGTATAAGCCTGTTTACACGTTTAAGATCCGATAGTCAACGTGTAAGACGCAACATCCGTATAAGTCTTTCAACCATATAAGAATATAAACGGATAAGTTTGTTGATCTTATACGCCGTATAAGTTGCATAAACTTATACGCCGTATAAATTTATCAAGCTTATACGCTTATCTGATAAACCTAGGTCAAAACACAATTGAACAAATCAAACAATATCATACCAGAAATTATGGACAAGTAAGTTCGGAATATCATCGTGAATCAAAACCAAAACAAACCCCTATGAAAAATGAACAGATTAAGTCCAATTAAGTCCAAAATTCAAATGGTTACTATTCATCACGAAAAATCCAATTCAGATCTTACATATCAGTATGAAATTCTACCTTGAATGATACTTGCAGTGTGCGAATCACCCACAAGTACAATGAGCAAACAAAAACACACAGATATATGGAAAAACGACGTGAACACAGAATCAGCGTGTAAGTCTCAAGAATGTTATGCACTTTAAGAATAATAAGACACACCCGTATAACTTCCTTTTATACCCACACTTATACGTCTGTAAAAGATAATAACTTATACACCCGTATAAGTTCCACAATTTTAACTTTTTGACTTTTTTCAACACCATTTAATTCAAACAAATTCCACACATACGATTCAGATCAAGTCCAAATTAATGACCTTGAAAAATCTCTTCAAAAGAACGAATTTATGTGTTTGATCCAGAAGTAAACACAAGCCCTAAGCTTTGAAACCGATTGTAAAGAAATTCACATATTTAGAATTTAACCAAGTCCAAGTTAATGACCTCGATCAATTCATTAAATCATTTAACTCCCATTTTTTGAAAAATTTTGTTAGAAAATAAACTCTCAATCCCGATTCTTGGATATCCAGACCCGAATCACCTTTCACCAAAGTCGAAAATAACTCAGAAAAATAAAAATCTTTTTGGTTTTAGGATAGAAAGGATGTAAACACGACAAAATATATCAAATTAAGAACAAAATGTAAATCACATATTTTTGTGAGTTGAGTAAGAAATCATATTGATCAATCTGTTCTTCCATCCCTGTTTTCAGTTTGATTATGTCTGATGTTAAGTAGGTTATGGATATTGTTGTCCATTTAAACTTTTGTAACAAAAGATTCAGAGACATCAGTGATATGATTAAGGTTCAATTAAGCACATAAATCAGAACATGATCAGTTTCTAATCTTGATTCGGGCTTATTTTGATTTTTACCATATCACCCCAATTTGACATAAACCTAGAACCAACAGATCAATATTTTTTTAAAAAACTTTTAACTTTTTGCAATCATAGCAATGGCTTTCGACAACAAGGCATACCCCCGTTATCAAGCAACACATCAAGCTTCCTTTGCCAAGGATGAGTATGCACGATTTCATCTGTCAGCTTACATACATCGTATTCCCCTGGGGTCCGTTTATTAATGGTATTAAGATGCGCTCAAGGGAGGAACAATGTATGGATAACATTTTTATCAATTCAGTAGTGTAATTTTGTACTTTTGTACATAGTGATCAAGTTTAATGACTTATCAAGGGTTCGCTCGCTTGAGCAGGATTTGAAATATTCTTTTGAACACCCAGATGAAAACCGCATAAAGACCTCATGGCTCCAGAAACCTAATGCATCCCATCACTACAGGATTGAAGGCCATAAAACCATACACGATTGAAGTGTAGACCATGTACCAGACTCTTAAAACACTTTATTAACACTTTATTTTTGCGATCTACTGAAACATAAGACTTGAGTATGACAAGCTTATTACCAAGACTTTTGCTAGACTACTAACCCATCTATCAACATGCAATTTATGTTTATATCACTTATTCCCTTACTTGTTTGTTCAAAAGCCTACATATACACCGAACATTAAGCAATAACTTTTATTCTTCAATTTACCGGATTTGGAACAAGACAATCAATGTACTATCATTTTTCTTTTATACTTCAAAACTCATTTTGATGAGCAATTTTCTATTGTTTTTATATTCTTCACAATTTTCAATGTTTTTGAAATTTTTACCAAACGCCCCAGTTACTTTCCATTCTCAGGTAAATGGCTCTTTTGAATATCTACAAGTAAATATCAGAACCAAAACATATACAAGTATAAGTCCTTTGAATATGAGAAACTGACATAATTTTCAGCGAGAGGTTATATTTGAATGTTTTTGGTTTTACTCTATACAAACTAAAATCACAATCTTTTTGTATTTTTCCCAAACCAATTTCTCCCCCTAAATTCAAAAACCATTAAAAGAAACTATTTACAAATAAAATTTGACTCGGTGAACGGTTAGTCAAAGGCCGGAATCCATAACCTCGGTATCATTCACTTTCCCACCACCCATAGACTTTATACCATTAATCCCCAACCAGTACTAAAATCTGTTTTTATCAAAAGCTTTAGTAAAAAGATCAGCTTTTTGCTTATCGGTTTGAATTTTATCTACGGTAATCAATTTCTTCTCGTAACAGTCAAGGATGAAGTGATACCGTATGTCAATATGTTTTGTTTTCGAGTGACTTACCGGGTTTTTAGTTATGGATATGGCAGCATTATTATCTACAAAAATACGAGTAGTAAGAAAATTCAAGCCGTAGTCGCGCATTTGTTGTTGTATTCACAAAACCTGGGAACAGCAGCCGGAAGCAGCTATATATTCGGCTTCACAGGTGGATAGCGACACAGTCGTCTGCTTCTTACACTGCCATGTCACCAGCCTACTACCAAAGAATTGACAGCCGGCGGAGGTAGATTTGGCGCTCAGCTTGCAGCTACCATAGTCAAAATCAGAATATGATCTCAGCTCAAATACATCGTCTCGAGGATACCAAATACCGGCCCCTGGATTCCCCTTAAGATATCGAAGTATACGTTTCACCAACGTTAGGTGAGAGACCGTTGGACTGGATTGATATTGGGCACAAAGACACGTCGGATACATGATGTCTGGCCTAGAAGCAGTAAGATACATGAGGGAACAAATCATAGAACGGTAGAGTGTTTCATCGACCTTCTCCACGGTGAGATCAAGACCAATTCCATGATTAACCGGTATAGGAGTGCTACTTGGCAATGAGTCAGCCATGTTGAATTTTTCAAGGATATCATTGACATATTTTGTCTGGTGAATAAAGATCCCATCAGACTCTTGTTCGACTTGCAATCCTAAGAAAAACTTCTACTCTCCCATAGCACTCATTTCGAATTTCGACTTCATAACCTCCTCAAAATCTTTGCACAGAACATCATTCTTTGACCCAAAAATGATATCGTCCACATATACCTGGACTATCAGAAGATGACCATCCACTTCCTTAGTGAAGAGTGTACAATCCACGGTGCCACGAACAAATTTATTTTCTAGCAGATGATAAGACAATATATCATACCAAGCTCTCGGGGCTTGGTGTAGACCATAAAAATCTTTGTCGAGCAGGTACACTTTGTCTTTGTGAATCGGATCGACAAACCCCGGTGGTTTTCCTACAAAGACTTCTTCACCCAATTTACCGTTCAGGTAAGCAGACTTAACATCCAACTGGTAGACCTTAAATCCCTTCCAAGATTCAAAGGCTAAGAAAATTATAATTGCCTCAAGTTTAGCAACAGGAGCATAGACTTCGTTGAAATCAATCCCTTCTCTTTGATTAAATCCTAGAACCACTAATCGAGCTTCGTTTCTGACAATTCTACCATATTCGTCTCTTTTTCACTTGAAAACCCACTTGGTATTAATGCATCATTTGTTATCTAGTTGATTAACAAGTTTCCATACTCCAAGCTTTTCAAATTGCAATAATTCTTCTTGCATTGCATTCACCCGAATCTCTTCAGTCAATGTTTGTTTGTATGTCTTCGGTTCAATTTGAGTGAAACATTTAAATGAGAACTGATTCTGAAGAGGAAAAACTTGGAATAATAACAACTCAGGCTTTGATCAATTTGGCTTCGAGTACGAACACCAGAATTAAGATCTCCAATGATATTATCTTCCGGGTGATATGATAAAGTTCGAGGCATAACTGCATCAGGAACTATCACATCATTCGGAAGATTCTTGACATTTTCATCAGAAAGCACCGCATCAGAAAGCACAGAATTAGTAGAAACAGGATCAGAAATAACAGAATCAGATGTTGGTTGAATCAATGACTCAATCACATCAGTATGATCTTCACCATTATCGTCAAAAGAAGGTGTTGCCGGAGTATCATCAACATGAACATTATCATCTAGAATCGGATCTTCATTAAAGATTGGAACTTCTTGCTCACCATTTTTTTGATAAACTTCTCCAAAATATTGTTGAAATAACAGTGTGGCCATTTCATCAGAAATTTCTTCTTCAGGGAAAGAGAAACAGCTCCACAAACTATCATAATCAAACATCCATGAATCACCTTTTCTTTGAATAGGAGTTGCATATCTTTGACAATCCACATGTTGTACTTGCACAATACGATTGATGCTAGGTAAAAATACTCTTCTTAAAGGACTAACATAACCCACGAAGAAACCTTCCACAGACTTTGCACCAAATTTACCATCAGGATCCAGAACAGTGCATTGGGATCCGAATGGCTCAAGCCACTTCAAAGTAGGCTTACGTCTATTAAGTAGCTCAAAACAGGTTTTGCCATAATTCTTTACATTTAGGACACGGTTAAGAGTGTAACAAGCTGAGGCAACAGCTTCAGACCATAAACTCACAGGTAGCTTAGAATCAGCCAGCATCACCCTAGCTGTTTCAATCAGAGTACGATTCTTTCGTTCAACAACACCATTTTGTTGTGGTGTATAAGGAGCGCTAAACTCATGAAGAATACCCCGATCATTACAGTATTGAAGCATTAAGTTGTTTCTGAACTCGGTACCATTGTCACTTCTAATCCTTCGAATTGGCAAGTTGTATAACATTTAAAGCTTCTTAAACAGAATCATCAAGTTGTCAAACGTTTCATCCTTCGACTCAAAAAACATTACCCATGAGAAACGTGATCATCAGTGACCACCAAGCAATACAATTCCCCGGTGATACTTTTAACATTCACAAGCCCAGATAAGTACATATGACATATCTCAAACTGTAAGTTGATTGTATTGACAGCTTTTATCAGGTGCGACCTTTTATTTTGCTTACCATTCTTGCAACTCAAATGTTCCGAATTTAAATGAAAACCTTTAAGATTTACTCCATCAACCAAATGATTGTGAACAAGAAAGTTCATTTTCCGAACATTGATGTGACCCATGCGATGATACCATAGCACAGATTCTTTTCAGATACTTTGGTTACAAAATACTGAACAGTGCCTTGTGTCGATGAAGCAACATTCATATTAAGCACGTATATATTATTTTCTCTTGGTGCTTTCATCAAGATCCACTCTTCTAGAATTTTATACCCAGGCTTGAGTATCAAACAATCTGGATTTGTGAAAAGAAAGCCTTTGTCACAAATTTGAGATATGCTCAATAAGTTGTTCTCCAGGTCAGTGATGTAGTTCACATTTTCAAACATTACTTTCCCATTTCTTAACGTCCACGCTCCAACAATTTGTCCTCCTTGATTTCCTGCAAATCCCACATACCCTCCTCGATTAGATTGAACATTCTTTAGAAAATGAAGAGTTTCAATCATGTGTCGAGAAGCTCCACTATCCAACGTGAATCATTGGATCACGAGAGTCCCTACAAAATTAAGCAGCTCAGTGAAACAAGGAAACCCAAGCCATCTTGGTCTTGGGTTGTTTCATTTTTTCATTCAAAACATCCTCTAAATCATCATATTCAAAAAAAGACAGTGAATCATCAGACGGACATGAACTCGATGAAACAACTTGTTCATCAAGATAATTTACATCCACATTTAAAGATTTCAAACACATTTTTCATTTCTTGAATTTGATTATCAACATGAATTGGATAAAATCACTCATGCAGAAATGAATAGTATGTATCAACGAATCAAATCACCGAAACAATTTGATTTTGAACCGTAGATGAAAGAGTAATTGAAGATTTTAGAACGGGTAAGACTTTGACTTTGAAATCTTCAAAAATGAACCAAATTGATGCCTTTGTTCCAGAAGCAAAACGAGCCGAAGCTCTGATACCACTTGTAAGAACATGATCCTAATCATGCTAAACATCATGTACGTAGAATCGTAATGAATAGGACCGAAACGATTATATTTACTATACAATATGATATAGCAGAAATATATCATAAAGCTATTACAACACGAACACTCTTAATACTCAATATATTGATATGACATGAAAGTACAAACTGAATCTCAACTGTTACAACTGATTTGATTCTAACATGAAAAGTCCTATATATAGATAATTAGTGACAACTTATAAGGTCAGGCTCCGTACAAACTTATACGGGCGTATAAGCTTCTACGTCCTCTTACTTATACGTTTCACTTTACATACTTTCATTTATTGAAAGTTTTAGCCCTTTACAAAAAACAAAATAAAACATTAAGCCCACTAGACCTAGCATTAGACAAAAATGCTCTAACAGCCACCACTAAACTTTTTGTTGGTAGTGTAAAAACAAATTTGGTCGGTTTTCATATTTCGCTACCCTGTAAAAATATAAAGTCACTATGTATTTTTAAAGCCTAACAAAGTTTAAAGTCCGAACCAATTAAAACCAATTAACTCTTTTCAAAAAATTGGCTCGTTACTTGGGTTTAGGCCGAGTATCAAGACGTTGCTTCCTTCCAAGAACCTACACTGCCCCAACAACCCAACACCACCAGTCACCCCTTGTTGCTGCCTTCCTCCTTCTTTGCTCGCCGATCTCTGGCTCCATGGCCCACGCACTCGTTTAGACGCTACAGTGTAAAGTTTAAAGGTTTGCTAATTGTTATACCGTAGTATCACTGTATCGAGCCCTAGATGTGTTTTTTTATTTATTTATCTTATAATAACAGTTTTACTCTTTGTTAATTTATATATACTAACACTTTGTATTTAACATTTGGATAAATTGGAAATTGGAATTGATTAGGGATTTGGGGTTTGTGTCAATGTGTGTAAATTGCAATTGATTATGGGTTTATGTTTATGTGTAAATTGGAATTGATTATGGGTTTATGGTTTATGCAGTGGCGGACCAAGAAAATTTTCTCACAAGGGTCGGAATATTTTTGGGTTGCTGCTCAGTTACCAATTAGTATATAATTTTTTTCGGTTTGGGTCGGTCGGGTCAAATCAATATTAAATTATTTTTATTCGATTTGGTTGTTCTAGTCTGGTCATACAACAGAATATTATTAAACAAAATATCATATAATAAAAGGTATGTGAAACATCATTTTAAAAAAATAGCTATAACTTAATATATTTATATATAAAGTTGTTTAATACGGGTTTTCATTATGTAAATATTAACCATAACATATAATTTCATATTTCTAAGCAAGTTTTACTCAACCAAACAAATAAAACAATTGTTTCACTTCTCATTATCTAATCGATAACCTAATCTAACAAAAAAAATAAGTGAAAAACAAAAGGTGACGTTCAAAAAGAAAAAAAATATATTGAAGGTTTTTCATTCTATTTTTATCTAATAAATATTTCAGTTTTATTAAAAGAATCAAGTTTGTTCGCAGGGGTCGGCCGACCCCCGTAGCCTAAGCATAGGTCCGCCCCTAGGTTTATTTGTAAATTGGAATTGATTATGGGATTATGGTTTAACTTAGAGGACTTGGAATATGGTAAAACAAAGTATTATTAGCAATCTATTTAAATGGAAAAAAATGATGATATTGGTCCAACGCCAAGCTCAAATATTCCAACTCTATTGTTGATGGTATGCAAGAAAATGAAGATATCGGTCCAAGTTCAAATGTTGATAATGATATGCATAAAAATGATCATAATATAGGTCCAAATATAACAATTTGAATGATCTTCCTTCGGATCCCTTTGACAGACCACCTATTGCTAGCTATCATCCTAATCAAATAGATAACATAAAAAGAGATTATCTTGTTGAAAAGACTTTATTTGTGCGGTTAGAAAAGAAACGTTTGATAAAGTAATATAAAATGATGTAATGACTTGATTTCAAGCTTTCAAAAATCGAGGATGAGAAATATGCATTCCGTGCGTTTAAACTTATTTATTATCATGTTTCTATTTTTGTTTCGTTTAGATTGTATGAAATGCGGTAAAAAAAATATTGAACGTTACCTCTGAGATTGATGTCTAGATCCGCCACTGTCCGTTTAGCCTCGTCGAGCCTTATGTATATTAAAGTTTGAACTTTTTCTGGCTTCTATGTATTGGTTAACACTTCATAGTCTAGTTCGAGCCGAGCTTTGACTCGTTTAAGTTTTCCACCAAATACATAAAGATAAAAAAATGTATATAATATAATTAATAAATTATAAATGATCCGAGATCGAGCTCAAGCTTAGAAAAAGAGCTAGAAACGTGCCTAGCTCATGCTTGAGCCCTCGTAAGTCAAATCGAGCCAAACTCAAGCCTAGTTGAGCTCCAGCTCGGCTTGGCTCGGCTCGTTTCCACCCTAGAAGTATTTCCAATTATCTGAAATTACATTAGTGAAATTGTATCACGATTTAAAATTACGTGTTTGAAATACGTAATTTAAAATTATAAAAACAGTGAAAAGTTAATTCCAATATATTAATTTCAAATACTAGTTGTGCGCCAACTCTTCGTTTTTTCATAATCATTTCTTACTAGATTGTTTCTTTTAATTTGTTTTCAATCTTAAAAGCTTATTGTGTTATAGGTTGTAGCTTCAGCTTAGGTTTTATGTTAGTCATGTGTTTGATATTGCCCTCGATCTCTCTCCACTATGATGTGTTCGTTCGTTGATTTCGGTAATTAGGTATTTAGGTTTACGCATTGAACCATACTTACGACTCTTTCCTTTAGTTCTGACTTCTGAGCTTAATTTAAACTGAGCATGGATAAGATTACGGCTATTTTCTTATGTTAGTTATATTTGTGATTGCTTACTTTATTAACTTGCTAGCCTTTTTAAGATTATTACAAAGTTGCTTAAGCATTTTTACTTTTAATCCAGGTATTATTTTGTCTTGATTTCTTAAATTGATATAGTACACTTGAAAATATTCTTTTATCATCTATTAGGGGGTGTTTGGGATTCCTTTTTTTACCTCCTTATGAATTATACACTCACAAAACTTAACTTTTCTAAACACCTTATAACTTATAACCTATAAGTTATAAACTATAAGGAGGTAGAATAAGGAATCTCAAACACTCCCTAGTAAGTTTCATGTTCTTTTTAAATTGTTTCTCAAACACTCATTTAGTTATTTTCTTTCTCGGGTCAGATTAAATTGTTTCGCACAATAAATATATGTCTACCTATTCTAATAAAGTAAAATGATTTAGGAAACATGCCACTTGAATATTTATTCCTAGCCTAAATTTCCCACTCAAATTATTATTTATATAGTATAATTAAGAAGTTTGGTACCATAACAGTTTTTTTTTTGAATATTTTATTAGTTTTGTTTTGTGATTATACATATCATTTTAATGGATAAAGAATTATGATGTCGTGAGTTAGTTACTGCTAAATTTGTTGATGCTTGGGAGGAATTTGAATGGAAGAGGCAATCCACTCAAGTTCAATTCTCATGCTTATCTTAATTTCATGATTTTTTTTCCATCTTGATTTGAGCATTTTTTTTCTTTGTTTTTTTTTAATTATTTTGAGTTTTTTTTTTTAAATATGTTAATATAAATAAGAGTTTTGGTATCGCAGGTACTCCCATTGGATCACTTGGTGGTATCTTATTGGTGTAAGACATTTTTTTGGTTTTGTTTTAGTTTGGTACCGTAACGAACGTGACGGAAATCGACCAAGTTCCCGTAGGCTCATTGTGGTTTGTTTTAGTTTCAGTATTCTAGCGTACGTAACGAAAAAGACCAAATCCGAATTTTTTTGGTATCGTTACGAACGTGACAGATCCCGACCGAAATTGCGTAGACACAGCCATAACACCCAAGATCGACAACGGTCGGGTTTTTACCAAGGCTCGAGTTTTACCAATCGAAGTCACTTATTAGTCCACCACAGTTTTTATGATTTTGGTTTTATTTTTTGTTTTAGTTTGAGTATAGTAAAACTCATAACCAAAACCAACCGAAGTAGCGTCAACTTAGCACCTCAACGCTTGAAACCGATACCGTTTGGGTTTTACCACCGTCCGGGTTTTACCAACCTGTCAGTCGCAACGCGCTAGGTAAAACTCTAGTTTTCTTATATTAAATGAAAACTTCCTCATGTTAGTGTAATCAAAACATATAAATCCATTATTTAATCAAATAACTAATTACCAAAATTATAGATATTGAAAATATGCGTGTATTTATGTTAGTGCAATAAAAATATATATATATTTAATAAAATCATTGCTACCTTTTTTTATTTATTTAATTTATAAACACTTTTCAGTGTAGGAGATGAATGTGATAAAAATTAATTAACGATATTTATAGGTTTAATAAAAAAAATTATGAATGAATAACAATTTTATTCTCACGTATTCATTCAACATCTATGGATCCATGGAGTTCTCATCCATCAGTTTCAAATCTGTAATACGAAGACGTGTTTTAGTCATGCTAATTTTATATATGATGTTATCTTTTTATATCATTTATAATGAATCATCTTATTATCTTTTATTAGAATTCACTACTCTGTTAAAAAATATAATTACAACTTAAAAAATCACTAAGTGCATCTTTTGCATAATAATAAAGAAATTGCGTGAGAATGCATCACATTTTCGTATGAATAATTCATTAGAAAATATACTTTTAACTTATTAAATTATTTAATTTGCTAAAATATAGTTTTATTTTAATTTAATAATTTAATTTTTATACTTTAATTGAATTTCTTTTGAGTTTCTCATGCATCACATGTGTTCTAAAGCTAGTTATTTAATAATTTTATTGTGTCCAAGATAACATGTCTCAAATTAATCTTTTCATTTGTTCTAATCAAAGGTTAAAACAAAGTTGTAAGAAAGAAATTAAAAGATGTTGTAAATTATTGATGGATGATACATTTGTCAAACATTTGGCCACATGAACACTCCAAATTAAATTTAATAGTTGAGTTTGTCCCCTGTAGATTTACTTTTTGTGTAGTATAAATACTACTACGATGAAAATGAAATATCATACCTTTGACAATGAACTTGAATAAAGTTCTTATCTTTATCCTTCTTAAAATCTGTACAAAAATCCAGTTTATAGATATTGTGGTAATAATAGTTAAATTATAACACGTTATCAGCACGAGCCGCTTATATCCTAATCAAGAAAGGTAATAGGCACAAATGTATCCACATAAGCATCATAAACACTTCTTTAATTATGTACATTAGAAAAATAAATATACATATACTAAGTATAACAATAATGTGTATAAACATTGTTATTAAAATTTGATAACTATTCTAACTTTTCATTATGCATCTAATTTTTACTTTCATCGCAACTAACTTTTATTTATATATGCACAGTAATATTTCATTTAGAAGTTAAATTTATTTATACTAATAATTCTATTCTTATTATTGTACATACTAATTATATATTTTATGAAATAAACTTTATTTAATATCTTATTTATTATCTTACTTTAAAGTAATTAATATTATATATATACACCCACACACATATACAAACGGTAATATTACCATTATAAAACGGTAATATAACCATTAAACGGTTATAAATTTTCATTATAAATAACCAATTATCAACTCCATTTCATATACAACAAACATTCTTCAAGTTTATCCAAGATAAAGCTTTCAAAATGATTCATCCGGTTTTGGTGTTGGTCACTATAATGCTTATACTACATCTCATTCTACTTTTTAATCTCCAACTTGAAGATTTCGGCATTTTCTTTTTCTTTTATATGTTTATAGCCCTACCAATGTATTGTATCTCATTGTTGATTGATATATATGGATTCTAATATTTATCTTATTACTTACTCTATTATGTTTAGCAATAAAATGTCAAATATCTCAAAACTTGAATTCCCTGCACTCAACATTTTTGGAGAAAACTATATGTCTTGGACAGCAAATGTCAAAAGACATTTGAAATCAATGGATGTGTTAGAAAGAATCCAAGAAGACAATGAGTGTTCTGAACAGGATAATGCAAAAGCTGATGTTTTCATCCATAAACATATTGATGAATTACTACAGCATGAATATTTTAATTGTGATAACCCAAATATGATATGGGAAGATTTGAAAAACAGATTTGGTCATCTAAGGGAAGTTTTACTTCCTATTTCTAGATATGAATGGAACAGTCTTAGGTCCCAAGACTTTAAGAGGGTAAATGATTACACGTCTGCTTTATACCGAATTTGCTCAAAGCTAGAATTTTGTGGGTATCCCAAAACAGAGGAAGAAAAGTTAGAGAAAACTTACTCCATGTTTCATTCATCAAATACAAACTTGCAAACACATTACCGATTGCAGAATTTTAGAGGATACTCTTATCTAAATGCATTACTCCTTGTAGCAGAGAAAAATAATGAATTATTGATGAAAAATCATCAATCTCGTCCCACTGGTTCATTAGCAATACCAGAAGCAAATGTTGCTCACAAAAATTCTCATAAAAATTCTGATCATAAATGGGAATAAGGTCGTGGACGAGGCCATGGACGTGGCCGTGGTCATTTTGACAAAAGGCATTTTAATGGTCGTAACCATTCATTTAAATGGAACACTAATTCTTATGGTCGTGGCCGTGGTCGTAGCTAGAGAGCCAATAATTACCATGTTTCATAAAATAACAATTCGAACCAACACAATAAATGGAATGAAGATGGTAGGTCCGAAAACAATGGCACTTCCTGTTTTAGATGTGGAAGTACAAACCACTGGTCAAAGGCTTGTCGTACAGATCCACATCTATGTGAACTATTCCAAGCCTCTTTCAAAGGAAAAGAGAAAGAAGTGAACCATGTTGATAACTTTGATGATCTCATTGTTGAGCTTAGCATTGCAGACTTTGATGTGGAACTCTGAAACAAATGTTGCTTGACGACAATAATTATATGCAATAATTAAGTGTGTTTCTCATTATCTTTAATTATGTGTTTTCCTTCATGTACTGTTTGTTTTTCAATTAAATAAAGTTCTTATTAAAATATCATAATGTCTTCGTTATACACTTATTATTTTTCTTAATATTTTCAAGATTTAAAATGAAAATCACTTGAGCACAAGATCAAACAAATGGAGAAGATATATATATATATATATATATATATATATATATATATATATATATATATAGTAGATAGCGGAGCCACGCATACTATACTTAGATCTGAAAAATATTTTTATAAACTGAAACCAACAAAAGGGATCATCAATACAATATCATGTCCTACAAACTTGATAGAAGGAGTGGGAAAAGTTAATTTAGCATTACCAAATGGTACAAAGCTCAATATAGAAAATGCTTTATTTTTCCCAAAATCAACAAGAAATTTATTGAGTTTCAAAAACATATATCATAATGGATATAATACTTAGTTAAGGACTGTTAGTAATGAAAAATATTTGCATATCATAAGCAAAGATCAAATATTGGAAAAACTACCAACGCTCCATTCTGGTTTACATTATACATATATAAATGTGCCTCAAGCACATATGGCAGTCAAAGAAATTGTTGTGATTCTGGAATCATAAACTTATGGCGTGACAGATTAGGCCATCCAGGATCCACAATGATGAAAAGGATCATTGAAAATACACATGGGCATCCACTGAAAGATCAAAAGATCCACAAAATAGATAAAATGTCTCAATGTACATCTTGTTCTCTTGGAAAATTAATTACAAGGCCTTCACCATTAAAAGTTGATAAAGAAACACCAGTGTTTCTTGAAAGAATTCAAGGTGACATATGTGGACCAATTCATCCACCATGTTGACCATTTAGATACTTCATGGTCTTAATAAACGCATCCAGCAGATGGTCTAATATCTCTTTATTATCGACTCGTAATATTGCTATTGCAAAATTTCTTGCTCAAATTATCAAATTATGTGCACATTTTCCCGATTATACTATTAAAAGAGTAAGGCTTGATAACGCGGGAGAATTTACATCACATGCTTTTGATTATTATTGCATGTCTGTGGGGATTGTTGTAGAACACCATGTTGCTCATGTACACACACAAAATGGTTTAGCCAAATCGTTGAACAAACGCCTACAGCTAAAAGCTAGACCATTAATAATAAGGATAAAACTCCCTGTTTCTATTTGGGGTAATGCAATTATGCATGCTGGATCCTTAATTCGTGTGAGACCAAGTGCAAATCATAAATACTCTCCCACACAACTTGTTTCCGGAAATGAGCCAAATATCTCTTACCTTAGAATTTTTGGGTGTGTTGTGTATGTTCCTATTGCACCACCACAATATACAAAAATGGGTCCTCAAAGAAGGTTGGGAATATATGTTGGATATGAAACGTCTTCCAACATAAGATACCTTGAGCCTTTAAGAGGTTATGTATTTGCAGCACGTTTTTTTTATTGCCATTTTAACGAGACAATATTCCCGGCATTAGGGGAGAAATGAAAAACCAAGAAAGAGATATATCATGGTGTGTGCCATCATTATTACACCTAGACCCAAGATCAATACAGAGTGAGACAGAGGTTCAAAAAATAATACATCTACAAGAAATTTCCAATCAGTTACCTGATGCATTTACTGGTATAAACACGGTCACTAAATCTCATATACCAGCTGTTAATGCTCCAGCTCGAGTTGAGATTCCAATCAAGAAAAACCATAATAATGCACCTTATGAATCCCAAAAACTTTTAAAACGTGGAAGGCCAATCGGTTCAAAGGATAAAAATCCTCGAAAAAGAAAGGGCTCTGAAAAGGATACTGACCTTAAGGAAGGGATGATTGACAAAACCTTCCCTCAGGAAAGAATAAATGATATAACATTCCCTTATGAAGGAATAAATGATTCCAATAAAAAATTGTCAATCAACTATGGTCAATCACATAAAATGTGGGATCGAGATGAAATGGAAAATATTGATGATATATTATCTTATTCTGTGGCAAGTGATATCATGGAAGAAAATGATGACCCTGACCAAAATCTATATATGATTGTAAAAATCGACAAGATTGGAACAAATGGAAAGATGCCATGCAAGCTGAATTAAATTTACTAAACAATCGAAAGGTTTTTGGACCTATTGTCATTACACCAAAGTCAATACAGCCTGTAGGATATAAATGGGTTTTTATGAGAAAACGAAATGAGAAAAATGAAGTTACAAGATATAAAGCAAGACTTGTAGCTCAAGGTTTTTCTCAGAGGCTAGGAATTAAATATGAAGAAACGTATTCTCCTGTTATGGATGCTATTACGTTTAGATATTTAATCAGCTTAGCAGTCTCTAAAAAATTTAGAGATGCGTCTTATGGATGTTGTCACAGCTTACTTGTATGAATCACTAAACAGTGACATCATATGAAAATTCCCGAAGGATTTAAACTCCCCGAAGTATTAAGCTCAAAGCATAAGGAAATGTATTCCATCAAGTTATAAAGATCCCTGTAAGGACTGAAACAATCTGGAAGGATGTGGTACAATTGTTTGAGTGATTATTTGGTAAGCAAAGGATATGTGATCATAGTTGGGTATGTTGATGATCTCAATTTAATTGGTACACAAAAATAAATTAATGAAGCAATTGCTCTTTTAAAGAAAAAATTTGAAATGAAAAACCTTGGAAAAACCAAATATTGTCTTAGTTTACAAATTGAGCATATGCATAATGGGATACTTGCGCATCAGTCAACTTATACTGAGAAACTCTTAAAGCGTTTCAATATGGACAAAGCAAATCCTTTAAGCACACCAATGGTTGTTAGATTACTCAATGTTGACAATGATCCATTTCGTCCTTGCGAAGATAATGAAGAGATTCTTGGTCCCGAAATATCATACCTCAGTGCAATTGGAGCACTTATGTATCTTACTAACTGTATAAGACCTGACATTTCTTTTGCAGTTAATTTATTGGCAAGATTCAGTTTATCTCCTACTAAAAGACATTGGAATTGCATTAAACATATTTTTCGGTATCTAAAAGGAACTGGTGATTTAGGTTTATTTTATCCTAACAATTCAAAAGAAGGGTTAGTTGGTTATGCAGATGCAGGTTATTTATCTGATCCCCATAAAGCAAAATCTCAAACTAGATACATATTTAAGAATGGAGGAACTGCAATTTCATGGCGTTCTCAGAAACAAACACTCATTGCAATATCTTTAAATCATGTTGAAGTCATTGCATTGCATGAAGCTTCAAGAGAATGCGTATGGCTAATATCTTTGTCACGACACATATTGATTTCTTGTGGACTAGAGAAAGATCGAATTCCAACTCCTATCTATGAAGATAATGCAACTTGTGTCTCGCAAATGAAGGAAGGGTATATCAAAAGTGACATAACAAAGCATATACCACCAAGATACTTTTAGTATACTCGGGACCTTATTAAAGACAATCAGGTTAAGATGAGATATGTCCAATCCAGCAACAACTCAGCTGATCTTTTCACAAAAGCACTTCCCACAACATCATTCAGGAAACATGTTCATGATATTGGCACGCGCCATGTACGGACAATGTAACGACCTGCAACTTGAGAGTGAGCTATATACTGCACTCTTTTTCCCTTAGCTAAAGCTTTTTCCCATTGGGTTTTTATTTAGCAAGGTTTTTAATGAGGCAGTACTCCAAGACACCAAAGTTTGCAAAAAGTGTCATCCAAGGGGGAGTGTTGTAAATTGTTGATGGATGACACATTTGTCAAACATTTGGCCACATGAACACTCCAAATTAAATTCAATAGTTGAGTTTGTCCCCTGTAGATTTACTTTTTGTGTAGTATAAATACTACGATGAAAATGAAATATCATCCCTTTGACAGTGAACTTGAATAAAGTTCTTATCTTTATCCTTCTTAAAATCTCAACAAAAATTCAGTTTATATTTATTGTGATAATAATAGTTAAATTATAACAAAAAGAGTTATTATAACAATTATCGCTTTTTGTTTATTTTTTTTAATATCTTCTCACTTTCGTTAATTTGGTTAACATAGATCGGGGAGCCTTAAGAAACATTAAGAACTTTATATAAGACATTATTTATTTAAAAAAATTACACTACAAATTGTATCTATAAATTGAGTATAGCATTATTATTATATTATATATAAAAATGATAGTTTATAAAAAAGTGTAAAACTTGTGCAAGTATATTTGTGTTGTATGGTTGCGTTCAATGTTTTGAAACCCAGCTCGGTCTAACCGGGACCCGATGCTAATACCGGTCCAGGTCATGATGTTTGACTCGTTTTCTAATAACCCGGCCGGGTTTCGCAGGCCCCGGTCGAACCGGAACTGGTGACCCGGCGGGCGGACCGGTAAGAATGTTTTTTTTTCCTCTTTTAATTCAAAACAATCAGATAAAAACACAGAATTTCAACCTCTTTATTCCAAAATAACACAAAATCGATACAAATATGTTCAAATCAAACACTGAAACAAAGATTAAAGTCCTTACCAATCTATACAAAGACGAATAACTGATATCAAATAATTATGATGTATTATACCTGCAACAAATAGTTGCAAGATGATTCAAAACTCAAACCCTAGCAGAGCAACAAAATAGATGATGCAAAGAATAAATTTGGATCTTGAATAATGCAGCTGACTCATGAATTCTGATTTATACACTTCAGGACCGACCACTAAGTCCTCTAGCTTTTGTGTAAACTGCAACTTTAATCCCTCCTTATTAACAATGTCGTTCCCTTCGGAAAATGTTACTCTTTGCTTTCTTTGAGTATGAAAATATGTACAAACAAATAAACTAATTATAACATCAATATGGACAATAAAACCATTATGAAAACCAACTAACCTTGACTGTTGATGTAACACTGAAAGTTGAAGTGAACACTTTTTACATATTTTAACACTGCTCCCAGGTCCCCCATCTGATTTTGATTGTGTATGTTTCGGATATGTTTTTTCAAAGGTTCATAAAAATTAGTAATTTTTTATATATAATATATATATATATATATATATTATTTATGATATCATCCGGGTCAAACACCGGTCCGCCCTCCCGGGTCGGTCCAACCTTTGACCCGGTAAGGCTTCCAGGTCGACGTTCGGGCCGGGACTAAAAACATCTTGCATTGTATTTTTTGTGTTTTATTTTAAGAAAACAAAAGGAGCTGCAAGTTAGTTTTTATGACCAAAATGCCTTTTTTATATATCTTAGGCACGGCGAACATTCATAGGCAAACAATCAAGAATAAGTTTATGAAAGATATATGAAGAGGTATGCACCCGCCTTAACATCGAGCGGGGCGGGTCAACCCACAAGATATAGACAAGAGGCTTGAAATCAGGATGTCATGAAGGCACAAAGCCAAAACCAATGCGCATGGCGCATATCACATATGCTCACGCGTATCACATATGCTCACGCGTATCACATATGCTCACGCACCATATATGCTCACGCATATCACATCTGCGCGTGGCGCATCTGCGCGTGGCGCATATCACATATGCCTACGCATCATATATGCTCACGCATATCACATCTGCGCGTGGCGCATTTGCGCGTGGCGCATATCACATATGCTCACGCATATTACATATGCTTGCGCATATCACATCTGCGCATGAAACATCTGCGCGTGAGAATAAAGAGAAGACCTCGCGCATCCCCAGGATAGGTGCATATCACACATGCACATAATCAACCTCGTCCTTATCCAAATCAGGATAAGGACAACAATGATTGTGCTCATCAGACAACCTTCCAGAAGGTATCCTTTAAGGAATAAAGAATATGCTGATGTTGACAGCTGCCAATGAAGGGTGGACAACTCAGCAAAACCCATGTGCTACCACGTGATTGCACATGGGTCAGGTGAAATACCTTGGTCAGAGAATAATCAATGAAAAAGCACCAGGTGTCCTAAGGACACGTGGCGCGAAGCAATAGGGGGAGGCCAAAAAAGGCCCTTATTGGGTCTGAGCCCAATCATTGGAAACCCTAACACTATAAATACCACACCACCTCCACCAGGGGAGGTAAGCAAGAAAGTACACTCTAAATCCTTACTCACTTTCAGATTATTACTATCCTCTCCTACAATATCTTATTCTCACACCGGAGGGTTACCCCAAAGAGGACCCCTTTGTCCCTTTCTGAGGGGTAAGTTCACGGTGTTGCTCGTTTTGTAGGTGGAAGAATTCATACTCCGGAAAACCATCGGTGATATAGCATATTCATACCCGAGGAAAGTTGATCGTCTACTAGTGAGCCGATCCACGTTTCTTCATTGGCGCCATCACCTGTTACAACGGCAACAAAACCACTATCTCATCAGTTCTCTCTGAAAATCTTCACCATGGTTTCCGGTGTTCGAAACAGCGATCAAGTTCTGGAGGATAATGAGCTTGACGATGTTAATGAGGGACAGCAGTTTCTGGGGGCGCCGCGTGATACTGCGCGCACCACCAATAACCATCCCTTCATCACAACACCTCATAGCCAGACTGAAACTCCTCCAGACGATCTCACGTTCCAAAATCTGACTGGTGCAAAACAAAAAGGACCAATGGGTCCGGAAGTTGAAACCAATGACCCTAAAGAATGGCTCATAAACGAACAACGGCGTTTAATGGACAAATACAATGAGCTGGTCAAACACAAAAAGTTAGCTGATTTAACACAAAGGCTCGCATTCGATAAACAAACCATTCAGGGAACAACAAAAAGGGCGCGCGCGCCGGAAGATGGTCACTCTGTTCACACCGAACACACTGATTTTAGTGATGAAGAAGTGCACAGCATGAAGAAGATGCGAAATACTCAGGCAGGAGGCTCACAGCTCCGCGCGCACATGAACATAGCGCCTGGAGCCAAAGCCGATATGGATCTATACACACCGTACAACCCACCAGCGAGAGGGCAAGTGGACGTAACCACACCATATAGGCTAGCCATC
This sequence comes from Bidens hawaiensis, assembly GCF_021521415.1. Lineage (NCBI taxonomy): Eukaryota > Viridiplantae > Streptophyta > Magnoliopsida > Asterales > Asteraceae > Bidens > Bidens hawaiensis. The sequence goes on along the minus strand of NW_027492623.1, from coordinate 167,065 downwards.
TTGGTGAAACATTCAAAATTCACTGAGCGCATCGCGAAGGCTCCCATTCAACACAAAACCAAGATGCCAAGTGGTTTGGGCAAGTACGATGGCACAACAGATCCAGACTATTTCTTACAAGGTTTTTACAACACTGGAAACCTAGAAAGCTGGACGATGCCAACGTGGTGTCACATGTTTGCTCGCTGCTTCACGGGCGCAGCACGTGTCTGGTTTGAAAGCTTGCCGACAGGACAAATCGATGGGTTCGAAGAGCTATTGGAGAAGTTCCAGGCTCACTTTGTACAGCAGCGCCGACACACGCGCGACCCCGATGACATCATGCACTGCGTGCGCAGGAATGATGAAACCATTGAAGACTACATAACTCGTTTCAATCAGGAATCTCTTGCAATTGGAGGTATCACTGAACAGCTTTTGCGCGTGGCCTTTATACAAGGTGCGCGCAGTGATCAACTCCGCAGAGCTCTCTTGAGCAGAGATGGCATGCCAACCACTTGGGCTAAGCTTATGGAAGCATCGCGAGTCTTCGCGCGAAATGAAAAACAAATTGCCCAAGACAGAGCAAGAGATAGAGGGCATCAAACAGAAGCACCACGCAACAATGAAAGGAGGGGCAAACAAAACTCCGTATGGTCCAGGTTGCAACAAACCAGTTATTCTCCCGCAGAGAAGCAAGCGCAACCAAGTTCACCCCAGCCCCAAAAAGACATTCGTAATCGCGGAGAAGGTGACAAGAGGGAAGGCGGCAGAGAGCCTAACAGACCTCTGCCAAGAATATGGACTCCCCTCACCAAAACGCCTTCGCAAGTGTTAAGCACAGAGAATGTCCAGTTTAAAAGCCCCAAGCCATTACTCCATAAGGGCCCACCAAACAGTGGCAAGTATTGTGAGTTTCACAACTTCACAGGGCACAACACCGATACATGCCACCATTTGAAGGATGCGATTGAAAGAGATTTGAAATCAGGCAAGTTGGCTCACCTGGTGAAAAACCCAAGACCAGAGAATGAACAACCAGATGGAGCCTCAGCCAGTAAAAAATTCAAAAGAATCTGTGTAGCTGAAGGAGGAAGGCAAGGGCAAGGATCGAGGAAGAGAAGCGCGCAAGTCCAAGGGGATTGGCGCGAGCAACAAGTAATCTTCCCAAGAATCAGAGGAGGCCCGTCTATCAGCAGTCCTCTAGTCATCACTACACACATCGCTCATTATGAGGTGTCAAAAGTCCTGGTGGACACCGGCAGTGAATCAGACATCATGTATGAGCAATGTTTCAGGAAGTTGGATCCAGCAGACCAAGCAAGGCTCGAAATTGTGAATGCACCAATCTCGGGTGTCTCAAACGAAATTATTCACCCCCTAGGTCAGATACAATTCGAACTAACTATGGGGGATGAGAAACACAAGCGAGCTGAAATTGTCAACTTCTTGGTCTTGCCCACCACTTCATGCCATAATATGATCTTGGGTAGAGGAACGATTGCCCAATTCAACGCCATACCGTCACCAGCGCACGGAGCACTGGGGTTCCCAACACTAACAGGTGTAACATTTGTATACCGAGATCATTTGTGCGCAGTAACAAGTATACCGCGAGAAGGGAGAATGAAGCTTCCAATGGCAAACAACGCGCCAGAGGAATGGATTCTCAACCCAAAATTCCCAGAACAAACAATCACAATTGGAGCTACGATATCAGACGACACAAGGTTGAGAATGAAAAGATTGCTCACAGCGTATACATCGGTCTTCGCGTGGCAACATTCTGATATGACTAGGGTTCCGCGAGACCTGGCGCAGCATTCTCTCAACACATTCAAGTCTGTAGAGCCAATTGCTCAAAAGAAAAGAGTCATGGGGGATGAGAAGGCAAAGGCCATGAATGAGCAAGTAGAAGATCTACTGCGCGCAAATATCATCCGCCCAATACGATACCAAACATGGGTAGCCAATCCTGTGATGGTAAAGAAGAGCAATGGGTCATGGAGAATGTGCATTGATTTCAAGGACCTCAACAAAGCATGTCCAAAAGATTGTTACCCCCTCCCAAACATTGACGCGAAGGTGGACTCTGTGGCGCAATTTAAGCTCAAATGTTTCCTGGATGCCTATAAAGGCTATCACCAAATTCAAATGGCACCACAAGATGAGGACAAGATTGCCTTCAGAACTGACAAGGGTGTTTTCTGTTACACAAAAATGCCCTTCGGTTTGAAGAATGCAGGAGCCACTTACCAAAGACTCATGGATGCGGTTTTCAACGAGCAAATTGGAAGAAACCTAGAAGTCTACGTGGATGATTTAGTGATTAAAAGCAGGGAGGAAAAACAAATGCTCAAAGACATCGAAGAAACCCTTCGGCGCCTAAAGGAAGTAAACATGAAGCTCAACCCGAGCAAATGCACATTCGGCGTAGAAGAAGGGAAATTTCTCGGTGTAATGGTCACCAAGGATGGTTTCAAGGTGAACCCAGAGAAGGTGGAGGCTATCCTTGACATGCCCTCACCATCCACCATGAAGGAAGTTCAAAAGTTGAATGGCAGATTGGTATCAATTAACAGGTTCCTAGCAAACCATGCAAGCAAATCTACCCCATTCGTTAACACATTGAGAAATTGCTTAAAGAAAAGCCAATTCAAATGTACGCCTGAGGCCGAGCAAGCTTTCAATGAGATTAAAGAATATCTGATAAATCTGCCTGCGCTCACAGCTCCACTTCCTGGTGAAACTTTAACGTTGTACCTGTCAGCAGGAGAGCGCACCATTGGCGCAGTATTACTGGTGGATCGCAAAGGAATCCAAACACCAATTTATTATGTAAGTCGGGTGTTGACGGATCCTGAGACGCGCTACACCATCAAAGAAAAGTTAGTTTTATCACTAACGCATGCGTCGCGCAAGCTTCACAGATATTTCAATGGTCATCCTATTGAAGTCCTGACTGGTTACAACATCCAGCAAGTCTTGCGGCGTCCCGCGCTCTCAGGAAGGCTGACAAAATGGGCGCTGGAATTAGGAGAGCACACGATCGCCTATAAGCCTCGTCCAGCAATCAAGGGACAAGTCTTAGCTGATTTCATCGCAGAAATCCCTGAAGGAAAAGTTGAAGAGGCTCAGCGCGAATTAGACCCTCCGCAAGCCAATAATGAAGAAAACGTTTGGAGATTATTCACTGACGGAGCTTCAAACAACGAAGGGTCCGGCGCAGGCCTCAAGCTGGTGGATCCAGAAAATCATGAGTATACTTACGCAATCAGGTTGGATTTCAAGAGCACCAACAATGAAGCTAAGAATGAAGCCTTGCTGGCTGGTTTGCGCATCGCGCACAAGTTCGGAGTCAAAAAGCTAGAAGCTCATGTGGATTCATACCTGGTAGCAGCGCAAGTCAACGGCCTTTATGATGCCAAGGAAAACACCATGCCTCTGTATCTAGAGCAGGCGAAAAAACTCATCGAACAATTTGAATCTTTCAGAATCATACACATTCCGCGCAGTGAAAATAAGTCTGCCGACGCGCTGAGCAAGATGGCATCAACCAGCTTCGATCACTTTGGCAAAGATGTCAGGGTGGAAGTAATGAGCAACCCGTCGGTGGGAGCGAAGTCTGTCCTTGTAATCCATACAACACCTTCATCATGGATAACTCCAATAATGGAATTCTTGAAGGAGGGAAAGGTACCAGACGATCACGCACAGGCGAGGAAGATAAGACACAAGTCGCAGAACTACGAACTGCTTGATGGTACGTTATATCGACGCTCTTATCTTGGACCGCTCATGAAATGCCTGGATGCTGAGGAAGCAAGCTATGTGATCAGAGAGATACATGAAGGTATCTGTGGAATACATGCTGGCCCGCGCATGGTGGTTGCCAAGGCAATGAACGCAGGTTACTATTGGCCAGGCATGTACTTGGACGCGTTAAAAGAGATCCAAAAATGCAAAGTGTGTCAGAGCTATGCGCCAAACACCATGCGGCCAAAGAACAACTTGATTCCAGTGACCTCTGCATGGCCTTTCCACAAGTGGGCAATCGACATTGTGGGTCCCTTACCACAAGCGCTGGGGCGAGTAAAGTTTTTGGTAGTGGCAGTAGACTATTTCACAAAATGGGTTGAAGCCAAGCCACTAGCAAAAATTACAGCCGAGGAAATGAAGTAATTTATTTGGAGCCACATCATATGCCGTTTTGGCCTGCCAATGGAAATTGTGAGCGACAACGGCAAACAATTCACTGACAGGAAGATATCCAGCTGGCTCAAGGAATTGCGCATCAACCAAGTCTTCACTTCAGTATACCACCCTCAAGGGAATGGCCAAGTGGAGCGCGCGAACCAAAGCTTGCTGAATGGGCTGAAGAAAAGGTTGGAGGGAGAATCCCATTCATGGGTCGAAGAGCTACCTAATGTCCTGTGGGCGCACAGGACATTAAGCAAAACCAGCAATGGCGAATCCCCGTTCAGCCTAACCTATGGAACGGAGGCTATGATTCCAGCAGAAATTGGATGCCCATCCCATATAGTGCTCATGATGAGTAAGATGGATAACGAGCGCGAAAGGAGGTTGGATCTCAACTTACTTGAAGGGCGCAGAGAGGCGGCTATCATCAGTGAAGCCAAATACAAGAAAAAACTAGAAAAATATTACAATCAGCGCGTGAAAGAATGCCACTTCAAGAAAAATGATTTTGTCCTTCGGAACAATGAAGCTAGTCGCGCGATACCCCCGGGAAAGATGTCCCCCAACTGGGAAGGACCTTATCAAGTCTCGGAAGAATTGGGAAAAGGCGCATACGCTTTAAAAGATTTGAATGGAAAGAAGATCCCGCGCACATGGAACGCAGCGCAGCTTAGAAAATGTTTCATGTAAAAATTGTCAAGTTTGTAATCAAGGTTTTTTAAGTCATTATGAATAATGATACGCGCTATTTTCTCTTAATATGTGTTCTATTATCTTTTGCATACATGTTTCACACTTCCCTTTATTAATTTTGAGCAATATGACAACATTGTATTGACATCAGAACAAAAAATAAAACGAAGTAAAACATACATGCGCGAGCTTCAAGCTCAAACGCGTTAACGAGTTTTAACTCTAAAACGTCAGGGCCTTAGCCCAATAATATGAGCCTTAGCTCAGGGCCTTAGCCCAATAATACGAGCCTTAGCTCAAATTACTAACAACATCCATCCTACATGCTGCGCAGCTACACCATAAAAATACCTAAGCACAGCTAAGGCAAAGCACATGCCAAAACATAGTTGTTAAGGTCTCAGGTCGAGGTCGCGCATGGGATTGCAATGGATATCAGAGTAACACATACTGACACGTAAAGGCTAAAAAACTCATTCATAATCCCCTATAATAAATGCGCGATAATGTCGCGCAAAAGAGGAATAATGAAATGCCAAGGCACGTGTCAGCATATTCAGAATATTGCAAAATAACTTGAAATATGACAAGGATTAAGTAAAATAATTTCCTTACAACCTTGTTCAAGTTTCAATGTGCAAGCATATCTTATATTCAACAAGCAAACACATGCAATATAAAGAGATGAATTGGGAATGCCCAAGATGCGAATAAGGGGAAAACAAAATTTCATTCCAAAACACAGAAGTTTACAAATTTACAAAATGATGAGACAAAAACTACAAACAAAAAAAAAAAAAAAACATGAAGGGTTCTCAAGTCTCTATATCAACATCAGCCTCTTCACCGTCCTCATCATTACCCCCTCCCTCGGCATCTGGCGCAGCCCGCTCCTCGTCATCTCCAAACTTACCATAATCAAGTTGTTCGTCTTGAATGGAGTCATCTTCTATCACGATAGTGTCAGGAGTAGGTCCTTTGGCCACGCCAGAGCCGCTAGCAGAGGCAGCATTGCCCGCGCCATCATCACTGCCCCCAGTCCCTTCACACTCGTCAAGTAATTTCTTTAGCGCGCCGAGATCGGGCTGGTCAGCAAGCGCGGCTATCTGCAAGTCATAAGGAAAAGTATGAGTACAAAAGACTAGGAAAGTAAGTCAAGGTAAACTCATTAAGGTTAAAATACCTGCTCAAGGATGGGAATTGGAGTATTCAAATACTTCTCCCCCACCTCGGCCATATCAGCGCAGACAACGTCGAGCTGATAAGGGGTCGGATGGATTCTTCTTCAGCATTCCATATTCATAGCCATCCTGAAACCCTTCAGCTCGACCCACCAAGCGCGACGCAGCATTGCAATCCATCACAAGGGTCTGAAACTCGTCTGAGTATTTCATCGCATAAGCGCAACGAGTCATACCCTGTGAAACTAGCCATTGGCGATCCTGCGCGAGGGAAGAAACATATGTCTCAAGAGCAGGAATCTGAGAGTTTAACAGCTCAACAGTTTCCTTGGTCTGTTTTAGCTCTTCTCTGTCGGACGCTGCTGCCGCCAAGGCCTCATTCCTTTCCGCTCGCGCAGCATCGAGCTCTTCTTGGCCAGACGCTGCTGCCGCCAAGGCTTCATCCATTTCTGCTCGCGCAGCTTCGAGCTCTTTCTTCAGGCGCGCAACCTCACTCTCTAATAAAGATTTGTCAGTGATAGCCTGCACAAGAGTTTGATCACGCGCCTCTGCCTCCAACTCCAAGTCACGCGCTCGGCGCGCGTACCTGGTCGCATCCGCTTCTGCCGCCTGCAGCTTCTCCCGCGCAGCCTGCAGCTCATGACCGCACTTCACAAAGGCAGCGTTGGCACTCGCTCGGTTCTCGCTAAGTTCTGCTTGGAGTTTCTCAGCTCTCTCGAGCGTCAGAAAGATTCCAAGCAGAAATCTTAGCCTCTTGCTTGGCCTCCACAAGTGCATCACGCACTTTTATATAATCGTTGCGAAGCTCTTGGGAGGCAGCAAAGAACGCAGACCCAGCAAAAAGGTGGTCGTTGAGCAAGTCCACGCGAGCGCGGTCCTCCTGAAACCTCCTTTCAGCCGGAGGCACAGAGTGAGCCCAGAAGTCTTCACACACGCCCATGGATTGAAATGAGCTATCCTCAGTAATATTCCATCTCGGGCGGTATATATGATCGGCTTCCTGCAAACACAAAGCAACGCAAAAGCAACGTTTGTCATCTAAACACTAATATGGAAGTCCGCACAGCGGAGCAAAACAAACTTATACCTGCGGAGAGCCAGCAGAAAAGTCAGCGCCAGCCCCACGAGAAGGCTGCGCCACGAAATCTCGTGGCGCTACAGGGCTTGCGCGGCCGCCATCTGAATCTTCAAAATTGACCTCCTCATCATCCTCTGTAACAGGTCTTTTCTCCTGCGACTTGGAAAAATCAAAAACAGTCTCGCAAGGAGGGCTGCGCGCAGGAGGAGATGAGGGAGGTCTCGACGCCGCTAGATCAGCGCGTAAAACAGTCTCCTGCTCCTTGGTAATCCCAATGAGAGGAGATTCAGTGCTTGTTAGAGCAGGAGCAGAGCTAACGGAGCTGGCGCCGGCGGCAACAGTTCCGCCAGCAGCTTGTGTGCCAGCTATAATTCCTATGAAAAAACCAAAGAGAAATGATTCATGACATGATCTAAAAAAAAAAAAATCAAAGCGCAATAAATGATTCAGAAAATCAAAGCGCAATAAATACCTTGGCGCACCGCCGTCCGCGAATTGAGCATCGCCATAAAGTCCATTTTCCCCCTTTTCGAGGGTAAAACAGGGGACTTCAAAGCAACCTTCGGCGCAGCCTCGGTACCTTGCTGCGCCTGAGGTTGAGCCACCAAGGTCGCCGGCTCTACAAACATTTGAGTGAGCAAAGATTCATTAATAACTCTATCGGAATCACGCTCATAAAACCACAAAATATAAACAAAGTATACCTGTTGGAGAAGAGGAAACAGCAGGCGCAGCGCCGCTTCCCTTGTCCGCCGCGCAAAGTGAAGAGGTGGCAGCACCATACCTCGTGTGGACAGGAGGACTGCCCACACCTCGAGGCAAAGAAGACGAGGAAAACTTGGAGGTAAATCCCTTGGTTTTCTCTAGCCCCTTCGCTTGGGCAGGAGGAGGATTCTGGGCAACAGGGGCATCATTTTTCTTCTGCTTTTTACTGGCCCCTGCGCCAGTTTTGCCTTTAGCTTTGCGCTTGAGTTGTGGCACCTCAGCTTCTTCCTCCCCCACCTCCTCTTCCGCAAGCTTCAACTCATAGATCTCGAGCGCATCTACAATACGTGCAACAGAAATGTTAACCAAATTTGGTATTCTAAAGGCATAAGCATAAGTACAAAGGCTTACCAGGTGCATCGCTGTCAAAGCAAAATCCCAAATCAACAGGGATGAACATATCATCGAAGCGATTGGGGAAAGCAACTTCCTCAGCGCCCAGCGCGACAGAGCCGCCCTCCATATGCTCATCATAGGCGGCGTGGACATATTCCTTGCTTACTGCATAATACAAGACAAATGATATCAGCAAAACGAATTATATTCGCGCAGAAATAATGCAATGAGCTAATAACTCACCTAAGCCATCAACTTGAATGACAGGCTCAGTCGCGCTGTCGATCTACCTCTTGCTCATACCAACCCCCACCAGCGCCTCCTCGCAAATATTCTTGGCGGGGGATGGTTCAGCAATTAACTTGTTAACCCACGTGCCCGTGGGGTTCTTAAGAACATTCTCATCCGCGGGCACAGAAGTGATCGCGCGCATGGTCATGCGGATGGGAATCACACCAGCCTTAATATAAAAAAATTTCTCAGACCAGTCATGAAGGCTTTTGAAGGAAACAGTGCAGCACTTAACCTTCTGACTGCGAGGTATGAATGAGAACCAAGAATCTTGGATTTTTGGCTTGTAAAAATATTGAAAGCGCCGAGGGGTGGGCTCCTCGCGCTGAGCTTTGCACATGAACTCAAAATGAGTCATGCGCACTAGTCCACAAGGATGGACTTGGGATATGTGAATCCCATAAAACTGAAGCAGCGCACCCATAAACCTTGTCATCGGGAGACGAAGGTTACAGTGAGTGAAAAAGTGACAGTATAAGGAGATATAGCCGGTGGGCGGATCCGCCGCCGTTTGCCCGGCCGCCGGGAGCAGACAGCCGTACTCAGGGAGAAAACCCTGAGAGGCGATGAGACTGTCGAAATCAGACTGTTTCAGTTTGCAGGGAATCTCATCCCATCTTTTCACTGTTTTGCTCTTCCCCACCTCCTCCGACGAGGCCTCGGCAGCCCGTTTTCCCTTGCCGGTCTTCTTCAAAGTGGACATAACTAATGATTTTACACAGCGTTTGCTGGGGGAAATTGTGGTGTCTGGGTTATCAGACATACAACTGTGAATCAAACAGCGATTACTTTAAGAACGGAAATCTGGAAGCAAAAGACAAAGGCTCTTAATCGGAATGAAAATTGAAGGAGAAAGAGCTCTGAAATAACAATGAAGATGAAGAATAACAACTCAAAAGGCTTACTTTTATAGGCCCAGGAGAGAGAAAGAAACAAGTACTGATCAGAGTTCACGCGCCCCCCACTCGCAGGTGCAAGCCAACATGAGCGCGACACGTGTTCCTGACACTGTGTGAGGAGACATGAAAGGCCACTGTAGCACCTCGAGCACACGAAAAGTCTGACACATGACGTCTCCATCTCTGATGCATGTCAGCACCAACCAACCACGTACATGGACGATTCATTTCAACCAAAAGGATAGAATTTCGCGCAACGCACATATGAGAAATGAAAAAGAAAAGAGCAAACTATTAAGTCTAATATCTATCTTACCTCGCTCGCGCGAGACAAGACACACATTAGACTGGGGGGCTTGAAGAGGTATGCACCCGCCTTAACATCGAGCGGTGCGGGTCAACCCACAAGATATAGACAAGAGGCTTGAAATCAGGATGTCATGAAGGCACAAAGCCAAAACCTATGCGCATGGCGCATATCATATATGCTCACGCGTATCACATATGCTCACGCACCATATATGCTCACGCATATCACATCTGCGCGTGGCGCATATCACATATGCCTACGCATCATATATGCTCACGCATATCACATCCGCGCGTGGCGCATCCGCGCGTGGCGCATATCACATATGCTCACGCATATTACATATGCTTGCGCATATCACATCTGCGCATGAAATATCTGCGCATGAGAATAAAGAGAAGACCCCGCGCATCCCCAGGATAGGTGCATATCACACATGCACATAATCAACCTCGTCCTTATCCAAATCAGGATAAGGACAACCATGATTGTGCTCATCTGACAACCTTCCAGAAGGTATCCTTTAAGGAATAAAGAATATGCTGATGTTGACAGCTGCCAATGAAGGGTGGACAACTCAGCAAAACCCATGTGCTACCACGTAATTGCACATGGGTCAGGTGAAATACCTTGGTCAGAGAATAATCAATGAAAAAGCACCAGGTGTCCTAAGGACACGTGGCGCGAAGCAATAGGGGGAGGCCAAAAAAGGCCCTGATTGGGTCTGAGCCCAATCATTGGAAACCCTAACACTATAAATACCACACCACCTCCACTAGGGGAGGTAAGCAAGAAAGTACACTCTAAATCCTTACTCACTTTCAGATTATTACTATCTTCTCCTACAATATCTTATTCTCACACCGGAGGGTTACCCCAAAGAGGACCACTCTGTCCCTTTCTGAGGGGTAAGTTCACGGTGTTGCTCGTTTTGTAGGTGGAAGAATTCATACTCCGGAAAACCATCGGTGATATAGCATATTCATACCCGAGGAAAGTTGATCGTCTACTAGTGAGCCATACAATAGTGAGTGATCACATAAATGCTGTTAGCAATCAAGATTTCACACCCGCCTATGTGGAGCTAAAAAAACAAAACCATTCACATTTGATTTCACACCTAGAAATCCGTACATAGTTGATGTTTAGTAGTCATAAGACCATCCGTAATGATGACGTTTGGCTTCAAAACGTCAGGAACACCACCCCCTTGGCGTTTTGGGCATCAAAAAGTCTCCCAACATTGTGGAGAAAACGTTGAAGGTGCAAGGAGGTGGGGCCATCACTTTCTTCCAACTAATGAGTAAGATGGTGGTGGGCGTATCCCCCACCACCACCCGCTAGGTCTAAAGTTGAAAACGTAGTTTCAAACATGTAAAAAAAATTCATTTTAAAGAAATTAGACTATTGTTTCTAATTATGTTTTTGTCTACTGTCCTAGTTACATATCTTTATTATCTTGCATACAAAACTAAAACTCAACACTTTTTTTCATAAATATTGAAAAAATGAGTTAAAAAAGTGTTGGTAGAAATTTAGAAAAAAAAACTCAAGCAAACTTAATTATGACGTCATTATTAATTATAGGAGGTTGGTATTCCAATTGACTCATGTTCGATTATTGCCCTCGTCATTTATTTTTGACGGTACTGGATGATGATGATGATGATGATGATGATGATGATGATGATGATGATGATGATGATGATGATGATGATGATGGAAGGCTAGGAAAGCATATGACGTTCACTAGTTAGATCCTTGAACTAAACGAGTTTTATCTCACTCACTCATGAGAATACCTTCTTGTGAACATTTACCGAAGATTAGTTTAAGTTAAAAAAAATAAAAATAGATAGGTGGTTGTTATATATATATATATATATATATATATATATATATATATATATATGGGTAGGATCTAGAGAGAACTCCTACAAATGGAAGAACTCCTTCAAATCTATTGATTTTACTAATTAAATGAGTGAAAAAAAACCAAAAAAAAAACAGGGGTTTTAAAAGAAAAGGGTAAATTGGGCATACAAGATATCTGTATTCGCTCGCTCTCTCTCTCTCTCTCTCTCTCTCTCTCTCTATCGCTCGCACACCATCTCCCCTAACCTAGGGTTCATCCTATCTACCTGCAAAATTTGTCTGATTCATTGCAAAATCAGTCGATTACACCAAAGAACACCACCAGGTAATCGTTCCTACAAGGTCTTATCATGCATTTCATGTGTATATCATTCTTATTACAGTGTATCGGCAAAAATAGTAGTCGATTCTCTGTTTATGTGTGTTTTGTTGTGTAAATCGAGTAACAATGTGTTGAATACAAGCTCGCATATGTCTGATTGCACATATGTAGTACAAGAATAATAGGTGTATTGCAAGGAATTGGCTCAATATATGGTGTTATTATGTGTATTAAATCAAAATTATTACGTTTATATCAGTTCACATATGCAATATACTCTGTTTTTGTGTTTTTTTTAAATCAGATTATGTGTGTTTTTTTGTGTAAATCGAGTAACAATGTGTTGATACAAGCTCGTATCTGTCTGATTGCACATATGTAGTACAAGAATAATAGGTGTATTGCAGGTAATTGGCTCAATATATGGTGTTATTGTGTGTATTGTTTGTAAATCGAAATTATTGCGTTTATATCAGTTCACATATGCAATATACTCTGTTTTTGTGTTTTTTTTAAATCGAATTATGTGTGTGTGTTTTTTGTGTAAATCGAGTAAAAATGTGTTGATATCAGCTTGTATCTGTCTGATTGCACAATTTAGTACAAGAATTATAGGTGTATTGCACGGGATTGGCTCAATATACGGGGTTATTGTGTGTTTTGTTTGTAAATCGAAATTATTGCGTTTATATCAGTTCACATATGCAATATACTCTGTTTTTGTGTGTTTTTTTTAAATCGAATAATAATACATTGATATAAGTTAATATTTGTTGGATTGCATATACGTAGTGCATGATTTATGTTTTTTAGATGTGTTTGATAGAACATGGTAATGTTACCTTATACGAGCATATCGGTATACAATGCATATATGTATTACATTACACAATGGCTAAGTTGATGCAACATGTATTTGTGTTTATTACATGTATGTAGTTCTTGTTTGTTTTTAATTGAATGATAGCATACTTATATCAGATCGAATTTTGAATGTCATATTAGACATTGCACGTGCGCAATACATGAATCATATGTCCGATTACATAGCCTTCCAAATTATGTTTGTCAAACATATAATTGTTTATGTTATCGAGCATATTCGTTTAGAATGGACATGCACATCACGTTATAATACAGTTAGGTCGGCGTAACATGAATATGTGGCATGTTGTATTACATATAAGCATCACTTGTCTATTATGTACATGTAGTACAGCCTGTTGTACTACATATATTTAGCAGTTATCTGTTACGTATATGCAGCACCAATGCATATATACGTGTAATGCATTAGTATTACATATATGTAATACATTATGTAATATTGTTAGTATACGCATGTGTGTAAAAGTTACATGTATATTTAGTGTTAATCGCAAAACTGAACTTGTTGTAAAATTTGTTATGCAGGAAAGATATATTTGCAATTAGGTAAGGTCTGGAAACGAGGGCATCTATTTTGGAAAGTGTTCTTTCAGACAAAGAGTTGTATGGAAATGTTATTGACTGTTGGGCTACAATATTAAATTAACAAGAAAAAATATAGAAACGTCAGGATCACGTCAATGTTTGTTCTGCTGCGCGAGGAAATCAACAACCAAAATCAAATGCGATTGCACATAAAAATATATTTGTTTTTTACTTCATGGATAGTAAATAGGTGATATATTATCGATTGTACGAACGTGTTGATAAACGTGATAGCTAGTTGGTATAATGTGTAAAATTTTGCATATTGGTTGTTAGATCAGTACGTCTTTATGTTGTATGAAAGTGAATATAAATATTACAGTACTTGTCACGCATGGTATTAATTGTTGTTTCAAACATATATTTGAATGTTACAGTTTAGGCCCGTAATCATATGCACACAAATACACATGTTATCGATTTTATGAATGTATAATCTTTTTCACATATGTAATACAAACATATAAGGTTGAATATAGGTTGAATATAATACACAAAATATGGGTCAGTCCGGCTTTTTAAACGGCTTGATTGGGACGGGTAGTGAATAGAACATGGTCAAACCCATGGAAATAGAACCCAACAAATTGCAAAAGTTTGTTGACCCTACCATGTTCATAATTAAACTTTTGTATCAGTTCCTCTATTAATTCAGTAAAAACAACCCTCTTACAGTTCTCTTTATGAAATCGAACATTTTATTTGTGCATAAATCATGCAGCCTCAAACATTGCATACTGCAGCTTATGATTTCAGTTTTTTTATCAATATGAATTCTGCAACTGCTAATACATATCTATACTACTGTACATACTATACATGAGATCACATATTCGTTTATATGGAAAAAACTGCACATAAATGATCATTAGTTATGTATTTTCAACAAAAGCTTTATTTATATGGATGATACATGAAGAAAACCAATCATAATTCACACATTAAAGTTACAAAAAGGATTACATGATGATATAATGAAGATAAAAGACAAATTACGTATGGAAATGAAGAAAATTGATAATATATGAACTTCAATTACATGACAGTTTGATAAGATTGTGATGACAATGAACTTCAATTACACATATGACAGACCTGCGAACAACCAACCTGCAAATATCCAATCAAAATTTATTATGATCAATTTAAAAAAAGTCAAAATCATATCAAATTACAAATCTTGATTTGAACTACTTAGTTTTTTTTAAATCTCAAATATCACCTGACAAGTGTATTCATCATAGTAATATAAAAACTTAACGAGTCAGGCCTTCAATATCACCTGGAAAGTGCCTTCAAGCCATTGCTGCTACAAGCCTATTGCATCCTAGTCCATGTGTTGCTATAAGTCCATTAATCAACCCACAACTATAAGTCCAATTGAAAGCCCATTCCATACTCCCCTCCCGTGAAGTAGCATAAACACATGAGAGAAACACAACAGAAAACAGTTATAAGAAAATAATAATACATATTTATTGATTATTGAATTGGGTTATTTATTATTTTCAGCATATACAAATATTAAAAAGTAATGTTTATTCAAAGAAGTTGTATTATTACAATATATATAATAATAATTGTACAACCTTCCGACTAAATAATAGTGCAACCTTAAAACATTCCAAAACAAATGGCAAAATCGTAGACTTATAGTCCTTAAGATAACTACTTATAATGTTGGCATCAATAGAAGACAAAGACAACAACAGAGCTCAGGTCAATATAATGGCTAGCAAGCAATGCTATCAACACATAGAAGACACAACTATCTGAATGTTAGGATTATTCATAAATCACTTTTTGTATATTACACAATAGTACACATATGCAATACTCAATACTCGGTATTGAACATATATAATACCAGGTATTGCACATATATAACAATGTGATGTTGCAAATCGTAATATTCATATTATTATTACATATATGTAATAGTAACAGTATTACATAAATGTAATACTTTGTATTACATATTATTACTCATTTGTAATACAGATATATCTTCTAAAATTGTTTATAACTAATCAATTAAACCATCAAATCAACACATGAAGCAAACAAATTATAGTTTTTCCTTGAGCAATAACTGTATTTGACCTGTAATCACCTAATTTTGGTTGTATTTTGACCTAGAATCACCTAATTGGGGCTGTTTTTTACCTAGAATCACCAACTTGTGCATTATAGAGCAATTATTGATTGTAGAATGTGTAGATAGAGCAGTATAACCAGTTTAACAACAAAACAATGAAAATCAATAAAAACACACATGATTAAGAAAGATTAAAGTTTGAATTCAAAGTACCTTCAGAGGTCATATTCAATGGTTGAAATCAACGATGAAGAGACACAATCTGCGATATATTTCATGATTTAGGGTTCTTAATCATCAAGTTGTAATGATTCATCATCTACAGGTGTTTGGAAAGATTCCATCAAGCATAGGAAAGTCATAGAGGGGAAGGTTGTACATAGGAAGGAAGCCGTCAGATGTGTTAAGATGTATTTGGGTAATTTTACAAAAATGACCCTATACTTAATATTCTCTAGTTCTCTCCCTAATAATGAGTTCTCTCTTGATCATTTCCCTATATATATATAATTGCCTACCATGAAATCCTATGTGTCGCTCTCAGGTTGTTCCCCCCGTTCTCTAGAGCCACCAGATTGCTTGATTTCTAAATAGAGACTTCTCATTCATTTGACCTGAATTCACGGGTATGGGTCTTACCAAACCCGGATAGTCTTTAAATGGGTTATAACATCTCATATATTTATGAAACTGTTTCATAATCAAACAATAATTTTTGCGGGTCATGGGTCTCACCAAACCTGGATAACTCCTAAATGGGTTATAACATCTCATTTATTTGTGAAATAACCCCTTAATCATCAAAGAATAATTTACACGGGTTATGGGTCTTACCAAACCCTAATATCCCTCAAATGGGTTATAAGATCTCATTTATTGGTAAACATTATCATTAAACCTTAATTTAATTTATCTCGTTTACATGTTCTCTGTTATTGGTCTATCATCTTCATTGTCGGTTAACTTCCAATGCTACCCACCATTGTCAACTACATTAACATCCCCTTATTCATTAGACAAATATTTGTGTTCATGTTTGTTCATTTAAAAATCAACCTGCTCGTGTCCGTTTATGTTTGTTCGTTAAAAATATAAAAAACCCATGCATCTCAATTGAAAAAACTCAAACGCTAAAAAATATAATAACAAACTAATATATATGTTTTAAATTAAAACTACACTACGTTAAAAATAAAATAAATCATCATAAAATAGCAACACGATTAAACAAAAACTTAAATAAACCCCCGTAACACGGGAGGATCAAACTAGTATATATATATATATATATATATATATATATAAACGAAGACATAAAAATCCTACGTGTCGCGATGTGGTCGCTCCCCCTTTTTTTGGAGTCACTAGATTTGCTTGATTTTTAAATGGAGGCTGTCATGCATTTGACCCTAATTCATGGGTATGGATCTTACCAAACCCAGATATTCCTTAAACGGGTTATGACATCCCATTAAATTAAAAATTATTCTCACCAAATTATTTATGTAAAAATCCTATAAAATAGGATATAATAAAAAATAATATCTTATTTATTTTAAAAAATATATATATATATATATATATATATATATATATATATATTATTTAAATTAAAAACCAATTTGATAGTAAAAAAACAAACGGGTCTTGGGTCTCATCAAACCATAAGTATATTATTAACTTTCATAAATATTATTTATAATTAAAAAACCAATTCCATAGTAAAAAAAATAAACGGGTCTTGGGTCTTATCAAAACCATATAGCTTTTAAACCGGGTTATAACATCTCATTTATTTATGAAATAATTTATCATCAAACCATAATTATATTATTAACTTTCATACAATAGAAAAAATATAAATTAAAAAAATAAATAAATATTAGAACAAACAATATAAAACAACCCCCGTAATACGGGGGATAAAAACTAGTATATATGTATATATATATATATATATATATATATAATATATATAAACGAAGACATAAAAATCCTACGTGTCGCGATGTGATCGCTTCCCCTTTTTTGGAGTCACCAGATTTGCTAGATTTTTAAATGAAGGCTTCTCATGCATTTAACCCTAATTCATGGGTATGGGTTTTACCAAACCCATATATTCCTTAAACTGGTTATAACATCTCATTAAATTAAAAAATATTCTCACCAAATTATTGATGTAAAAATCCTATAAAACAGGGTATACTAACAATTAATATCTTATTTATTTTAAAAAAGATATATATATATATATATATATATTATTTAAATTAAAAAACCAATTTTATAGTTAAAAAAATTAACGGGTCTTGGGTCTCATCAAACCATAAGTATATTATTAATTTTCATTAATATTATTTATAATTAAAAAACCAATTTTATAATAAAAAAATTAAACGGATCTTGGATCTCATCAAACCATAAGTATATTATTAACTTTCATAAATATTATTTATAATAACCAATTTTATAGTAAAAAAAATAAACGAGTCTTGGGTCTCATCAAAACCATATAGCTTTTAAACCGGGTTATAACATCTCATTTATTTGTAAAATAATTTATCATCAACCCATAAGTAAATAATTAACTTTCATACAATAAAAAAATATAAATTCAAAAAATAAATAAATATTAGAACAATATAAAACAACCCTGTAATACGGAGTATATATATAACAACCAAGATACACATCCACATCATTCACATTCCATACACAAACTAACTTCTAAGAAAACCAAATCATTCATTCACTCTCCCGCCAAAATGACCAAACTCGACTCTCTCCGTCGAGTATTCCTCCCATGTTTCACCTCCACCACAAACCACCGTACAACAACCACTCCATCCGCCGACCAAGACTCCGACTCCTCACCCCTCATCACCACGACGACAAACCCACCACCCTCCTCCAAAACCACCCTCATCGGAACCCTCTTCGGCCACCGCCACAGCTACGTCTGGTTCGCCCTCCAACACCACCACCACCACCGTCAAAACCCCTCACTCCTCCTTCAACTCTCCATCCAAACCCAAACCCTCGTCCACCAAATCCACTCCGGCCTCGTCAACACCAGACTCCCATCTCCGCTCATGCCCCTTACGCTCAATTCCCACCTGGACCTTGTACTGCAATGGACGGAACTTAGGGTTTGCTGTACGGAAGACGGCCACCAAGCAGATCAAAACAATGTTGAAGGCCATGACCACGTTGGGTGCCGGTGTCATTCCGGCCTTTAACTTTCATAATAATAATCACTAGCCAGTTGCCCGCGCGATGCAGCGGTGTATGCGCAAACGCAACCGGTGTTAGTACGTTTGTAACCTCGCAACGGAAGTGCGTAACCCGAAGGTGATATGCACTTAACGTGGCTTCGGACGTGTAACCAATGCCAGTAAGCGCGCCACATAATGCCTATACGCGAGCAACCCGGTATGTATTGACAATGTCATCCATGTAACAATGTTTGAACGCGCGTAACTGGTGGCGACAAGCTATAAGCAAAGATGAAATATACAGTAATTTCAAAACCCAGTCTATTTTGACGAACTTCTTCCGACCCGAAAATGTTTTAACCCGAAGCCCGTTTTGACATGAACCCTTTTGATCTAAACTCATCCTGACATGAGCTAAATTAACTCTTTTTGTATTAACCTGTTCCAACCCTAACCCGTTCCAACACCATTAGCCGATCATGCCCGACCCGTTGTCGGTAATACTGATCACGTAACATGTTAGATTTTTAAAAATTAATAAACTATAGCAATACTATACTCAAATTAAAGAGAACAAAATGGTCGTTTTTATGGTGTAATTTTTTAGAAAAAATATTAACGTGTGAAAAAGTTACGGCCGTTAAAAAGCCATGGGGTAGGTGGTTTATAATTAGGGGGTAAATGTGTAACTATTTAATATATTAACAAAACTTGATTGAAGTTGAAGGACCATTATTGTATATTATTTTGGAATAAGCAAAGACTAATTTACCCCTAAATTCTTATAATTATATGCATTCCTACTTGTACTATATGCAACAAGAGTAGTATCTCTTAAAATTTAAGAGTTCCCTCACTCCTATATTATATATAATAATAATAATAATAATAATAATAATAATAATATTGGAGAGGTGATTTATATGAGGGCTAACTTTGAGTGTATTGTGGGTGGGCCTGATTCGGAATCCTTTCATTTGGTTAACCCGGATGGGTCGTTGGGGAACGGTCAGGATTTGAGTATTTTCTTGATGTGGACACGTGGACCATCTTTTTGAATTGAGATTATGGCTGGGAACAAGAAGTGTTGTTCGATTAATTATAGTTAGTTGGTTTAGGCGGGTGAGTTATTTTTTTAATACATTACTCTTAACATGAATTGATTTTAGTGTCCAACAGGATATTGTGTAAAGATGCGACAAAGGGTAGGATAATAAATGCAAACAAAACATAAAATTCAAGTAGCATACGTGTTTTATTCGTACCACAATGTTTTACAAATTGGTTTTTTATTCGTATCAGATTAAGTTAAAAAATGGTAAAACCAGGTTGTATCGGGAGGCTCAGCCAGATAGAATAATTTACCTTATAATTTCAAATAAATGTGAATATAACTCAAAAAATAACCTAATATTATATGATTCCATAATAAAATATACTCCAAAAGGAATTCTATAATAAAAAAAATAATAATACAAAAGGAACTCGATTTTCAAAATATAGTTCATAAGTTTACTCGTTTCAATGTTAATCGCTTGGTCAAATATGAATTTTTGAAAATATGGGCCGCAATATATAAAAACCCTCTTTGACATAAATTCAATTTGTCGGATAAAATTGGGATTTTTTTAAAAAACCGTCGGTTGGATGTTCTAGCAAACCGCTCAAAATATCGGCCTAATATGCGAAACCCGATACTACCAGTTCAATCGACTTGTACGAACCGGTTTTTAAAACACCGCTTATATATCATTGAGAAAATATTGACACGCCGTTATAAGCATCCACGGTCCAACTTGCGTTTTAAAATGCACTTTAAAGGGTGTTTCTATTTTCTACAAGTATATGAATATTTAGTAATAATTTTGTATGGTCATTTCAAGTTTTTATTTTTATAAGACAGAATTACAAATTTTGTCCTTTAAAAAAAGCCAAATTATAATTTGTGTCCTTTTTTTAGTTTTCTTGCAAGCGGTGTCCTTTAAACATTTTTTTTTCCTACACGTTACGTCCTTTACGCTAACTGGGTTAGAAAAACTCAGTTAAGTACTCTCACGTGAGTTGCATGTGAGGGCATTTTTGTCTTTTAGTCTACACCAGCAAAAAATTTTTACAACATTCTCTTTCTTCCAGAACTCATCCACCACCACCAAACCCACCACCAACACACACCAACACCCACCTTCAACCTCCAGCAACCACCACCAAACTCTCTTCTTTCTCTCTCTATGCCACCACCATCACCATACCACAACCACTCCGGCCACCATACCCTTCTCCGCTGGAGCCACCATCACCACACCTTCACCCAGCGGGAGCCACCATGGTTCTCCGCCGTCTCTTCCGATCCCGGCCACCTTCACTTTTCAATTCCGGCTAACTTAAAAAACTTACACCTTGTCGGAATCAAAAAGTCTTCACCCTTTAAATAATAATCACCACCGTCGCCGTCAACCACCACCAATCATCATCACTCCCATCCTCTTCCAAAATCCGTATCCCAAAACCCACCTCGGTATCGGAATCCGCAAAACCCACCCGTATCCCAAACGCAAACTACTTCCACCACCACCTGATCCAGCCACCTCCAACCCATCCACCACCACTGTTTTGAATAGCCCACAAACGTATTACAAGAAGAACAAGCAGTAGGTATTAGGATTTCGATTTGTCCCAGATCTAGCGAAAAGATGAAACGTCTCAGATCTAGCGAACAAGAAGGATGGTTGTTGTTAATTAGGGTTTCGATTTGTGCGGTTAATTAGGGTTTTGTCTTCCTCGCAGGAGAAGATGGACGGAGATGATGCCGGATTTAAGAAGAAATGGAGTTGGTTTTTGGTGGCTAAGAAGTGGTGATGTTGGTGTGGAGCCAAGGAGGGAGAGGATTAGAGAGAGAGAGAAGAGAGAGAATCACTTTAATATATATTATCACATCATCGACCCACTTATCAAAACTTGATAAAATCAAAAACTGGCTTTAATAATATGAAGTGGTGGTGGGTTGAATGGAATCTGCAACGAGGTGGCTAGAATTTATGGTGATGGTGGTGGCTTCGAGAGAGAAGAGAGAAATGAGAGGAAGATATTATATATATATTTTCTTTTCTTTTTTTAAATTTAAGGATACATTAAAATTACAATTATGCCCATCTCATGTCTGGCACATGTCATACTTAACTGAGTTTTTCTAACCCAGTTAGCGTAAAGGACGTAACGTGTAGGAAAAAAATGTTTAAAGGACACCGCGTGTAAGGAAACTAAAAAAATAACACTAACCGTAATTTGGCTTTGTTTAAAAGACAAAATTTGTAATTCTGTCTTTTTAGAAAATTAATAAAATTGGTCATTTATGAAATATTTAACTTTCTTTTTATAATAGTTTGAAATATGAAATTCATACAAACTTTGGTTGCTTATAAAAGATATCTTTTTATAAATACTTTTAAAACTAATTATTTTTGGTCTTTGTAAACAATCTTGAGGTTTGTGAATACTCCATTGATTATAAGCAACATTTATTTTTGTACAATTCTTACATATCATCGCATGAGCTTGTTACAATCCATTGATTGTTACTACAATGATATGGGTCTATCTTTATTTTAATTTTTATACAATTCTTGTGTACCAAACAAGGGTGAGCATAATTCGGGTAACCCAAAATTACCTGACACCCGAACCAGGCTGCACTCTATAGATCAGTCTTTGTTTATATTTGTTTCTAAAATATCACAGTACCGTCTCAGGTAAAAAACCGAGCAACTCGACTTCAAAATACCCGGACTGTGAGCCCATGTTGACAGGCACGATCAAACCCAGTTAACTGACCGAATGGCTTGGTTTTGGGGTATAACCGATCTAGTTGGATGGGTAATGCAGGAAAGACCAAGTGGCTTTTGATTGATGATACCACCGGTATCATACATGCATCTCGAATGACATCTCATACTTTGCAACAAACCAATTTTGCATTTTACCATGATTATTAAAAACTGTTAGTTTGTAACAAGAATGATGCTTTGAACGATGTTTATCGGCATTCAGTAAAACATGTGTTACAGGGCTGAACTGATTTGAAATTCTTACATTTCAGTTAATTCATAAAAAAAGGAGAAATATTGTGATGCATATCCAGAATTATACATACAAATTTCAAACCAAGAATTTTCATGCTCCCAATTTCTTTTCTTTTTTTTCATCTTTTCTGCTATCACAAGTCTAAATTACAGAAATGTTGAATATGAACAAACCCAGAATGGGAGCTCATAAACACCAAATTCAAATCAAACTCACAAAGAATAACTTGCTGTACAATAAAGAATTTTAAAAACCATAGTGTAAACACCAACACTCAGCTCAGGTGATCATGACCGCCACCACCACTTTTGAGGAGTGTGATCCTTTGAGACCTTGAATGGCTTTGTCGGTTGTTAAGAACATCTATATATGTTCTAAGCCTATACCGATCTGAATTTGTGATCGAGAATGGCGGATTAAGAATCAGTGAAGGTGCTTCCACTAGAAGAAAGGTTAACAACCGCACCGCTTTTGAATAATACCCTGCTGCATTTTCAGTAAAACACATGCACTCGTCCACCTGTCATATACAGACACGCATATGAAAGATTTAAGTGTCATAGCAAAGTTGACCTCTTTCTGAAACGAAAACGTTTGATATCTTTGGTCCCTTTATATTTGTTTTAAAATTGCATGTTTCAAGAGCTAATGTGACAGAGTCAAGAGCAAGGTACAACTTTCATTCTATGAGGTACAACCACTGCAGCGCATTTATCTAGACTCAAATCACTCTACTTAAGTGATAAGTTAGCTCAGATACAGTGAATTTTTTCTTAACTGCCGTGTATTGTTCATAGGGCTTTTGGGCATAAAAGATGGGGTTATTGCAAAATGAACAAATTAATTAACACATATTGAATAAACCAGATCTGTAACTTGTAGCATTATTATTATTATTATTGTGGGTATTATTATTATTATTATTATTATTATTATCATTGTTGGTATTATTATTATTATTATTATTATTATTATTTTTGTGTGTGCAATTATTATTATTTTTTGCTGCCGTTGGGGGTCCCAAAGCAAAAGAGTGAGCTTCTTGTAACCTGGCTGCCGTTGAGCTGTATCTGCCTTCATCATCTTCACGGTATACTCGTTCCTTTCTCACTATTATTATTATTATTATCATTAGAACATACGTGATCCGGATCTTTGGAGTTTATTTTCATTTTAAGATCTCTTGACTATTATTGTTATTGCTACACACTATTATTATTATTATTAGTTTTTGTTACTATTATTATTATTATTATTGATTTGGTGTTCTATTGCTTGTGTTTGTGTGATTAGTTGCAACCATAGAGCGTAGGAACCATGACTATTACTTGAGACCATGTCCTGAAACGAGGGGTGTAGGAAAGAGTAAAGATAGGGAGCGTATATTGCGTTTGGCTTCTTGGAATGTAGGAACATTAAATGGTAAGTTGCTAGAATTGGTAGATGTGCTTAAAAGACGTAGGGTTCAGATAGCATGCCTCCAGGAGACTAAGTGGAAAGGACATAGAGGGGCTGAGTGTAATGGGTATAAGTTGTGGTACTCGGGGTGGGTATAAGTTGTGGTACTCGGGGTCTGATGGAGCTAGGAATGGAGTGGGGTTTCTAGTGGCTAAGGAAATACACACTAGTTTGGTGGAGGTGATAAGACATAATGACAGGATTATGGTGTTGAAATTAGTACTAGAAGAGGAAGTAGTGGCAGTAGTCTCCGCCTACGCGCCTCATGTAGGCCTAGGGGATCAGGAAAAGAGAGAATTTTGGGATTGCCTAGACGCAGTGGTAGGGGGCATACCTAGGGGGGAGAGGATTTGCATAGGAGGTGATTTTAATGGACACATTGGTAAGGCTAACGATGGTTTTCAAGCCGTACATAGGGGTTTCGGTTTTGGTGATAGGAATGAGACCGGAACAGATCTTCTAGAGTTTGCGGTGGCACATGACCTAGGTATTATAAATTCTTATTTTAGGAAACAAGATTCTCATTTAATCACTTTTAGCAGTGGCGGACGCGACACGCAAATTGACTACCTTTTGATGAGGCAAGGAGACCGACGTTGGTGGAAGGACTGCAAAGTCATACCTGGGGAGGCAGTTGTGACTCAACATCGACTACTAGTGACAGATATAGCCTTCAGAAATAAGCTGACTGTTCGAGAGAAGAAAGGTACACCGAGAATTCGATGGGGAAATTTGAAGGACGAAAATCTCCTACTGTTTAAGGATAAACTCATACTGCATACGCGGGCTCGACTAAATGGGGACTCAACTCATATATAGGAAGCTATGGAGACAAAGATCATCCAAGTAGCAAAGGAGACTCTCGGGGTCACAACAGGAAAGACAAGTGGGCATAAGGAGTCTTGGTGGTGGAATGACGCAGTGCAAGACAAGATAAGGGACAAACAAGGATGTTTTAGGGAGCTAATGAGGTGCACGAATGAGGAGGAGCGAGTGGAATTAAGGGACAACTACAAAATAGAGGCGAAGAAGACAGTGGCGGAAGCAAAGAAGGCGGCCTTTAAACGGATGTATGAAAGTCTAGAAACAAAAGAGGGGGAACATGCTATGTTTAAGATTGCCAAAGCCAGGGAGCGTAGAAGGCAAGATCTAGGACCGGTGAAGTTCATAAAGGATACAGATGGGCATGTACTGGTCAAGGAGCAGGACATCAAGCTAAGATGGCAAACCTACTTCCACAATCTTTTTAACAATGGGAGAGCTTACCAAGAAGAACATGACAACACAAACTTTCAACGACAACAATCGAATAACTGCTATTGCCGACGGATCACACGAGAAGAGGTGAAGGATGCACTTAGGAGGAGGGAAGGTCTAAGGCGATTGGCCCAGACAACATACCCATTGAGGTGTGGAAGTGTCTGGGGAGGAAGGAGTCATGTGGTTAACTACTCTGTTCAATAGTATTCTCAAATCAGGTAAGATGCCAGACCAGTGAAGGAGCAGCGTTGTAGTTCCTATCTATAAGAACAAAGGAGACGCCCAATGTTGTGGTAACTACCGAGGAATCAAACTACTATGCCATACTATGAAGCTATGGGAAAGAGTGATTGAGGTTAGACTTAGACGAGAAACTCAGGTTACGGTCAACCAATTTGGCTTCATCCGAGGCGTTTCACCACAGAGGCAATACACCTTATAAGAAGATTAATGGGAAAGTATAGGGAGAAGAAGCGTGATCTACATATGGTGTTTATTGACCTAGAAAAGGCCTACGACAGTGTGCCACGACAGGTGCTCTGGGAGTGCTTGGAGGGTAGAAGAGTGCCGAGGAAATACATAGATAATTATGGATATGTATACCAGGAGTGAAACAAGTGTCCGTGCGCCAGTGGGGGATACTGATTTCTTTCCTGTAGAGGTAGGTCTTCACCAGGGGTCAGCGTTGAGCCCGTTTCTTTTTGCAGTAGTCTTGGATGAGTTGTCAAAGTCGATTCAGGGGACTCTCCCGTGGTGCATGATGTTCGCAGACGATATTGTGTTACTTGCTGAGAAAAAACAAGATCTAAACATGAGGCTTGAGGAGTGGCGAACAACCTTACAACCTTAGAGACAAAAGGTTTAAAGATTAGCCGATCTAAGACGGAGTACCTCCACTGTGATTTTGGTGGGATAAACGACAATGAAGACGCACAGATCACAATTGAAGGGCAGGTGGTCCCGCAGGTAACGAAGTTCAAGTATTTAGGATCATTTGTACAGAGCGATGGGGAATTAGACAGTGATGTGACCCACCGAGTTCAGGTAGGATGGTGTAGATGGAAAGCAGCCACAGGTATATTGTGCGACAAGAGTTTCCCAACTAAACAAAAGGGAAAATTCTATAGGGTGGCAGTTAGACCTGCAATGCTATATGGAACAGATTGTTAGGCCATCAAGAAGGCACAAGTGCGGAAGATGGAGGTAGCAGAAATGAGAATGCTACGTTGGATGTGTGGGCACACAAGGCTAGACCGAATAAGAAACGTTGTGTTTCGCGAGAGATTAGGGGTGGCGAACATAGCAGACAAGATAAGAGAGTGGAGATTGAGATGGTTTGGACATGTAAAGAGAAGACAGACGACGAATCCTGTTAGATCCGTAGAAAACATTACTATAGAGGGGAGGAGGGGTAGAGGACGACCGAAATTGACTTGGGATGAGAGGATTAGGAATGATTTGATAGACCTAAACCTCTCCGAGGACATGGTTGAGGATAGGAATTCGTGGAGAAGTAGAATTAAAGTTAAGGATTTTTAGAGAGAATTGAATACCTTGGGGCTTAGACTTAACTTATTTAGATCACATACCATAATGGTATTTCCCTTACATATATTATTATTATTATAATTATATATATTATTATTATTATAATTATTATTAGCTTTTATATAGCTGTTAAACTGTGATCTTATTATTAATATTATTATAATTAGTAGTAGTTTTATATAACTGTTAAACTTTGATTTCCTTTATTTTGCTTCATACACATGTACTTAGAGCCGAGGGTCTCTCTGGAAGCCACCTCTTTATTCCTTTGGATAGAGGTACGGTGTGCCTACATCCCACCCTCCCCAGACCCTACTTATAGCTTTGCTGTCGGTGGGATTTTACTAGGCATGATTGATTGATTGATTGCTCATTGTACTTTCTATGTGTTTTTGAGTAACTAAAAGATGTTCTTTTTGCCCATTTGGGTCATTACAGGGTATTTTTAATCTCTCTAAAAAGAACAAGAAACCATCTTTTAATTACTCAACATATACATGGGAGTGATTAAAAGACGAGGTTTTTGCTCAATTGGGTCATTACAAAGTATTTTTAAATCTCATACTGAACAAAAAAACATCTTTTATTTACTCAAATTGTGCATTGGAGAAAACTAAAGATGGTTTTTTTTGGCCCATTTGTGTCGTTACAGGGGTATTTTTAACTCAAAATGAACAAAACCCATCTTTTAACTACTTAAAATGTACATTTAATCGATTAATAGTTTTTTTTGCCCATTTGGGTCATTACAAAGTACCTTTAATTACTCAAATGAGCAAAAAACCATCTTATAATTACTCAAAATGTACAAAAAAAGTCCAAAGACCAAAACGAAACAAATAGATTAAGTAATAAAGAAAAGGAAAAACACTGTTTATATTCAAATTTCAAACAGATGAAGACTTACAGCCCCACGTCTGCCGAAATCAAGAGCAGCCTGAAATATTGTTTCCATTGCATCTGGCATCCCGACATCTCCTGTAGAAGAGAAATAATTAACTTCACAAAATGCTTAATATTAACCAACATCTTTTTTGTAACTATAATAATTTGCAATATTAATTGTGTTATAACACATACCAGGCTCTATGACCTTGGCAAGTTGTTCAGCATTATCAACTTCACCAAGAAATATTCTCTCAATATGACAGCAAACATCCTGTGGTGACTTGGCGGTTTCCAAACATTCTTGGATATCAAAATTATCGAGTTCTTTCATGGCGGTGTTAAAGGTTGCAGTTTCTTGGCTCGGACTCACTTTAATGGCAGAAGCAGCCTGAGTGTGACATATATCCAATGCTTGCTTCCATATTGCAAGAATCACAAGCTGAATTGAAAATGCTTCCAATTGGTTTCCCGCCACAACCTGTATTTAACAAAAAATAAAAAAAATTAATAATTAGATGTAAGATGTAACTTGAGAATAATGTTCATTCTGCCAAAGTTAAATGAACGAGAATGAACACGCTATGCTCATGTTCATTCTGTTCGTTTACAGGCCTAAAGAAACGTTTAAAACACATACTTTGTCATGGACGAGTTCAGAGATGGCAGACGCACAATCATGCAATGATTTGATTCTTGTCATGTTGTCAGCTGGCGGTTGTTCTATGATATCAATTGATCCGTGGGATGTTCCCGAGGGTGCAGAGCATTGACTTTCAAAGCTCCCGGTGGAGCAGATTTTACTGGCGGAACCGCCAATGATGGGCAGTGGTGCGCTAGATGTTGAATGGGTGTTTCTAGAAGGTGATTTGGGTGCGGTTATTTGGCTCGCTTTAGAAACACTTGCTAAAGATGATGCATCCACGAGCGGGCCCGATACTAGAACATAATCTTGATCATCTATCTCTAATGAGTCCACTACTGTTCAATGCAAAATAGCAAGAGTTAATTACATGTGTGGTCCCTGTGGTTTGCCAATATTGCAGATTACTACACATATACTCCCTATTGTTCACTCATACGTAACACCTAAGGTCGTTTTCACTAGCTGTGGTAAGTTTTCTGTTACTTTTATGCAAAATTATTTATATACCCTTTTTATTTGTTTAATTCACTCATTTTATCCGCTAGAAATAAAACATAACCCAAACTGACTAGTTCATAAGTATATGCCTAAATAATTTTAACATCCAATTCAAGATGCGGCGATTTCAACTGATTACACTATTGAATTTAAAAATTAGCTACAAATGAGAAGGAATACATGAGTCAAACAAAGAAAGTCGCCCAAAGTGTATATTTAATACCTAAAACTTCTCAATTCAAATTTAATCAAAATAAAAGGTATACTGATTAAAATAATATTGTTTCTGTGATCATGCCTGACTCACTGATTATTTATATAAAAATCTGGACAGAAGGTGTTTCGGGCCAACCAGTACCAAAGTTACCTGTTAGTCTGTTACCCAACCCACCAGACTGAGACATTGTTGGAAAAATATGGAAGCATACCTTTGGAATGTGTAGTCACAGGCCTATGGTCAACTGATCTCAAAGATTCTTTCAGATTTCCTTCTGACAATCTACGGTTTCCAGGTCGTAAACCCCTATTATCTGGTTTTTGTCTATACCTCGAAGAAATTTCCATGTCTTTTGACGAGTCTCGTTTATCAGCTTCAGTGTCAAGAGAAAACCCGTATGTAGATCTCAGAGGTGACTTCTTAATAACAGGCGGGCTTCCATAAGGACCATTTGAATCATAATCTAGACTAAATGGTAAATTATCTTCTTGGTTATGTTCTTCTTTATTCTTGAAAGCTGGGCTTTTAGGGTATGAAAACCCTTCTGTTGTTCTTCGTGGCCTCCTATCTCTGCATATATATCAGAAATATATTCAACTATTTAGCATGCAAAAATGATCTAGAAAAATAATGCTTATAGAATAGAATACCTTGGTAATTGATCAGGTTTTTGTTGGGTGAAAAATGGGTGTGTAAAGAACTCCTCAAAAGTTAACCTTTCAACTGTCAGTCAAAGTAATCAAGATCAGAAACATAGAGACTAATGAAGCCTTCATAAATTAACTAACATGTAATTTATTTTGCCAATTATATTAAAAGGGATTAATTAACCTCTTAACATACACCATTTGTTGCCTCTGTAATTTATGTTATATTAAGTTACAAATACCTGGATTTTGTCGCAGTAATTTTCTACACAAATCAATGCACTCAGGACTTAAGTCCTTAACATCTGAAGGAAACTGCAACTCGGTTGATTTCATGATGTTTTGAAGCAACTGTGCAAAAGGATAAATTAGAACAAGGCATAAAAGGTAGTAGGTTAGATTGTTAATTAAAATCATTATGTGAAATAAAAGATTTACAAACCTGAATTTGATTGTTTCCTGTGAATGGCGTTCTCCCGGTTACAAGTTGAAAAAGAATGGCACCAACACTCCATAAATCTGCCTGTGTTTCGATTTCTATGTTAATATAAAAGATACATCATAAGAGAAACTAAACTAAAGTATTTGTTGCACTTTTTAACAAAATATTACCTTAGCGTCATACTTATGAAGTTGCATAATTTCTGGTGCCATATAAAGTGGCGAGCCACATAAGGTTTCAGCAAGGTTTCTAGGTTGCAAAGACCTGCAAATATAATTAGCTTTATGTTCATTTATAACTTACAAAACATGACTCTTTGACTCATGGTTATATATAATGCTGAAATTATTTTACCTTGCAAAGCCAAAATCTGCAATCTTTAATACTGAACTGTCATCATTTGTAGACAGTAGAAGATTCTGTTCAACACACAAGATATACGATAAATAAACATAAATACCGAAGTTAAAAATAGATATGTGCACCAGCGGACTGCCGGACGTCATAGGTCGTTATGATCCTAAAAGTCTAATTTTTTATCAAGATTCCTAAACAACGTTGACTAACTCACAATTCCAAAATACTTTAAAGTCTTAAACCTCATCAACAAACGAAGTAACTATGTGTGACCAATGACTAAGCATGCAAAAATAACATAAACAAAACGCTAATAATAATAAACCAACACCAACCTGCGGTTTCAAGTCCCGATGAATAATCTGATTATCACGAAGCACTTTCAAACCAGCCGCTGCGAAACAAACAATCACACTCAACTCAAATCACTCACCGGTCACCAATAAAAAAACAAAATAAACTCTTTAACATTTACCTAACTGCTGCATGAAATGCACGGATGTGGACTTCGAAATCCGACCTTGACGCCTCTGAATAAACATAGACAAGTCACCTCCTTTACAATACTCCAACACCAGATGTATCTTCCCAGGCTCCTAATTAATTCAAACATATTTATAAATAAATTAAAAAAAAAACCCTAAATTTGTAGTACATAATAAAAATAATCAGATGTGAAATGACGAAAATAACCTTGATCATCTCGTGCAGACGAATAATATTAGGATGATTAATATTCCTCAAGATATCAATTTCAGACATGAGAGAATCCTCCAACTTCCGGTTCAGTTTTCCGGTCAGAATCTCTTTAATCGCCACTTCGGTACCGTGGATCTTATGTCTCGCGTGCCAGACTGTCGAGAACGAGCCTGATCCAATCTGTTTACCGACAACATACTCGCCAACCGATCGAACCATTGTTTTAAAAAAAAAATTGAAAAAAAAAACCCTAAATTTGAGAAGTTGAAGTCAACAAGATGAGCCAGTGGTGAGTGTGAGTTTCTGTACAGGGGATTTGGAGAATGAATCTGGACAAGGAGATTAAAGT
The DNA here is from genome assembly GCF_021521415.1 of Bidens hawaiensis. Taxonomy (NCBI): domain Eukaryota; kingdom Viridiplantae; phylum Streptophyta; class Magnoliopsida; order Asterales; family Asteraceae; genus Bidens; species Bidens hawaiensis. Next base: position 135,267 of record NW_027492623.1, on the reverse strand, counting down.
GATTGGATTGAATGAATTTGTTGTTTGATGAGTGTTATTATTATTATTATTATTATTATTATTGTTGTTGGGGTGAATTTAAGTTAAATAATTGATGATTAGATTAGATTATTAGATGATGATAAGGTCAAAAGGAGGGTTTTGAATTAATGTGTTTTTATGTTGTGTTTTTTGAAGGTCTTCTTATTTTTTTATAGTAGTTTTCAGGTTGTAGAGGATACTGTGTGCCGTGTGTGTTATGCGCATAGGGGTTGGTATGTGAAGTAAAATAGGATTTTGGAGGTTAAATGAAGGTTTTATTGTTTAGTATGTTTTTTTTAATTATTTTTATTGGTAAGTCATTGTGTGTGAAGGATTTGGATTATATACAAATAGAGTACAAATTAAAGAAAAAACTAAGGGGGTGTTTGGGATTCCTTATTTAAGTTAAAAAGGCATTTTTGTGATAAGTTGAAAAGGTCTTATGGCTTTATCATAAGGAGTTTCTAAAAAAGTGTTTGGATTAACATAAAACAATAAGTTATTTTTTAAAAAGTGTTTGGTTTAACTTATTGATTTAAATGACCAAAAAGGACATGGTTAGCAATGGGTGGAATGGAACTTGGAGGGTGGAATGGGTATTCTAATCTTATAAGGAGATAAGTTAGCAAACTCCAACTTATTGAAACCCCCTATTTTGGCTTTATTGATAAGGAGAAATGGAAAATGACTTATGTGTTCCCAAACACTTTGTTAATACAAAAATAACTTATTCAACCACCATAAGTTATAAGAAGCGGAAAATAAGGAATCCCAAAACACCCTAAATTGCGTGATGTCAAATCTGTAAAAAAATATACTTTGATTCATTCTAATAACAAGTGCGACCCGGGTAATTAGGAGATAGAGAATGGACTCAATCAATTGAAATAAGGTGAACGTTGATACAAATTAATCGATTGAATTGATCAGTTGGGATTTTAAGAACTTGATCGACTGAATTAATAGAGCATGCCAAATTAATTGAACAATTGAAGAAATTGACACTTTGTTAATCGTGTGAAATCAATTGAACAATTGAAGAAACTTGATCTTGTTAATATTGTGAAATCAATGGATGGAAGAGACGAACATATTGTGAGTTAATATATAACTAGAGTAATTGTGTTTCAGTAATTACTCTACTTGTAAAACAACCATGATGTTAATCGTGCAATAAGATAATCGAACAATTGAATATATATATATATATATATATATATATAAGTATAGAGTAATTGTACTTCATAATTAGAGCAATTGTGTTTCAGTAATATATATATATATATATAAGTATAGAGTAATTGTACTTCATAATTAGAGCAATTGTGTTTCAGTAATTACTTTAACTATACATAATAATTACCCTTATAAAACAACAATGACAACAAAGATAATTGCTCAACATATAAAATAACCAAGTTAATACAAAGTGTAATCTATAATATATATAAACGAAGACATAAAAATCCTACATGTCGTGATGTGGTCGCTCCCTCTTTTTTTGGAGTCACCAGATTTGCTTGATTTTTAAATGGAGGCTTCTCATGCATTTGACCCGAATTCATGGGTATGGGTCTTACCAAACCCAGATATTCCTTAAACGGGTTATAACATCTCATTAAATTAAAAATTATTCTCACCAAATTATTTATGTAAAAATCCTATAAAATAGGATATAATAAAAAATAATATCTTATTTATTTTAAAAAAGATATATATATTATTTAACTTAAAAAACCAATTTGATAGTAAAAAAAATAAACGGGTCTTATGTCTCATTAAACCATAAGTATATTATTAACTTTCATAAATATTATTTATAATTAAAAAACCAATTTCATATTAAAAAAATAAACGGGTCTTGGGTCTCATCAAAACCATATAGCTTTTAAACCGAGTTATAACATCTCATTTATTTGTGAAACAATTTTTTATCAAACTAAAAGTATATTATTAACTTTCATACAATAGAAAAAATATAAATTAAAAAAATAAATAAATATTAGAACAAACAATATAAAACAAACCCCGTAATACGGGGGATAAAAACTAGTTACTTATATAACTAGAATAATTACTTTGTAATATGTAATCAATTGCTTTATATTTTGTAGCTTAATTATTCACTAACTAGAGTCATTATTTTAAGGGCAAATGCCATAAAAAAGCAATATGCTTTCTGTTTTTGCTCACAAAAGTTACTCAACAATATTTTGAATATTAAAATCCCTAAACATGTCATTTATGAACAAAAGTGTGATTTTTCTCCAAAAGTAATTATATAGATGGTTTTTGTGGTTTGGACATATCACAACCTTAGTCCTTAAGTTCAAAACATTACAATTTAAAAACAATTGTTTTCATAAACATAGCACCCTTAATCTCTAAATTAGATGTCATTAACTATTTTTGTTAAACAAATAGCACCAAAATACCCTTATAATATAAATTTAATATAACTATATTATAGAACAAGATTATATATCACAAAAATAGACCCATCTATGGCACTCTCCCTTCGACGACTTCAAGTTACCGGCAACCCAACACTACTGCACCCGATGTCGGCTCCTCACCTCACCACCGCACCCAAACATCAATGCCATATATTTGCAATTCTTGGTCGGAAACAAAAACCACTATTTCAAACTCGCGATGCCGCCGCCGCCATCTACGGTGGTTACACAGAGCACCATCACCAGATTGTGTCAAATTTGCCATTGCCGCCGGTGCTATCGCCAGATCTGCAACTTAACTTCTTCATTAATCGTTGTAAAACCCTACATCGCTACCACCCCATATCTACAATCGATTGATGGTAGTTTTGAGACAATCTTCACAATCGCGAATGTCTGAACCCACCTGAAATGTGACATTCGTCAATTTCGGGTTTTATTTGTATTAGTTTGTGTATTCGTTTATCATGTAAACCGGCCCGATTTATATCCCGAACATTTCAAATATATAAAATAGTGGATTTTAAGTTACATTATTGTTTTATACTTGTCGGATCTCAAAAACACCATTTTCGGTCCCTAAAATGACCTTAAAACGCTTAAAAACAACTACGGGGGCTAAAACTGCTAATTTTGAAAGTTCAGAATTTCCACCAGGTGACTTTAGCGCCGCGCTAAGGTCAAGAGCAGAGACCTTAGCGTCGCGCTAAAGGCAGTCTGCACCAGCTCATTTTTTTGTTAGATTTTAAGCAAATATGTGACTTAAACCATCCCATTTTCATGCAAAACCCTTTATGTTTGACCATTTCAACTTACCATATATATACACCACCATTTCCCTTCATTTTACCCTGCTACAACTCCAAATTATCTCTCAAATACAAAGATCTTAAGGTTGTTTTCTTAATGTTCTTGAATGTTTGACTTCCAAAGTCAAACTGAGTTTAATCCTTCATTCTAATTAACTTATGTAGTCTTACTAACACTTGTTTATGGTTGTACAACATATATATACATACATACATACATATATATATAGGGTGAGGTTAGAATAAGAAGTGAGTTATTTGTAAGAAGTGTGAGAAGTAATATCGGGCGTTGGATTTGATCATTTGATTGTGGATATTGTTAGTGTGTTTTTTGTTCGGTGTATTTTATTTTTTTAAGGGTAAAAACCACTTCTTACACTTATTAGGATAGTTTTACTTCTTATTTTAACCTTGCTATATATATATATATAATACACACTCCTTGTTACCTTTGGTAGTTACTTCTCCGTTTCCGATCGGTGAACTTTCGGACCTTGTAAGGCAATGCTTCATGGAGGACTTACGTGGCCTTGTTATATATTTTTTGCACCTAACAATCTAAATTTATTATTGCTTACTAACCATGCTTAACTTCTACTCATTTTAGTTTATTTACAAGTTCCATGGTTATGGGTTCTAAGAGTCTATGCTTCGGTTTAACCGTAAATAACTCCAGACCGTAAACCGAACTTTGCTTACTAGTTTTTGTTAAATACTTGTCTAAACATGTTTGATGTTAGATCTCAGTTTATAAAACCATTTTTATGAGTTCCATGGTTATGGGTTAGTAGATTCTAAACTATGTCTTAACCCGAAACTAGATCCGAACCGTAAACCGAACTTTTGTTTAAAGACTATATTGTTAACTTTTTGGTTGTAAAACTTAAGTATTTTCATTTGTACATTATTATACAAGTTCTTGGATATTTGGGCATGTGGAAACCATCTATAAACTTATTGTGAGATGGAAACCGAACCGATCCGATTTTTACTCGCTTAAGACACACAAGTGTGTGTTTAGCTATCAAGACTTGTATATTTCTTTAAAAATAGTTTACAAACTGATTTTAATTATTTTCTTAAGTAATTGGAAATTTTGGATCCAACTTGATCTTACAACAAAGTTTGGACCGACAAAACTGAACACTCGCTTAACGGACGTTATTAGTTCTAAAACAATAGAACTACATACTTGGTTAAATCTTATTAAATTTATTGAGTTATCTCATAACATTCATTATTTTGGAAAGTTGACTTTGGGTTTGACCAATTATCAAGACCCGAACCAACAACCCAAAACACTCGTTAAAACCCGTTTTAGTATCTATATTATAAAGGGACTTACATTCTTGCATTTTTACTCACCTTATTACTTAACATAGGTTGAGTAAATACTAAGGACTAGATACTTTAATCCGGTTTTGAGCAAACTTATATTTTTAAATACTAGTATTACAGGTTATTAATATTTACATTTCTAAACCTTAAACTTTGAATTGTTTGCATTTATTTTCATTTATTTTATTTAAATATCTCTTAAACAACCTTTCATATACAAATTGTCCTTTCACCTTGACCTTGCTCGATCAACCTCATCCTTCCGGTTACTCGTCATTTTACCGATCAAGTTTATTACTTGAACGTGAGTACTTTTCATACCCCATTTTCCATCTTTCGTTTTGGGGGTGTTAATGCATACTTATTCAAACTAAATGTTTTCTATACTTGAGTCTTAAACCACAAACTTATTTGTATACTTTACTTAAATAAATGCTCAATTTGGTATTTTATGATTATATGCCTATGTGTTTATCGCTTTTGGTTGGTGGAACTATAAAATCCTAGACTATTTGGCATCCCCATATAGCAAGGTGTCGTTAACGTAATGCAATTAACGATAACTATAAAATCCTAGACTATTTGGCATCCCCTTATAGCTAGGCGTCGCTAACGTAATTCTATTAGCAATTTTATCTATTTATCCAAATTATTGCTATTATTTATTGTTTCGTATACAAGTTGTGGCATTTTCTTATTATTTACATACTTGTTCAAAAACTATGAAATTGCTCACCAACCTTTGTGTTGACAAACTTTATTTTATGCAATGTTACAGGTTTGACTATAGTTGACTCGAGGACTTGGAAAAACGTTATCAAGACTATTAGGATATTAGTAAAACGAACAATATATTTGTTTACTTGTATTCAATTTGTTTGTATGAACAAGATGTGTTGTTTATTGATTTATGAATAAAATGAGTTGATTAAATATTGTCACTTTAATAGTGTCTTGTGTATTTGGGCAATCCGTTGCACCCCGGCATGTTCCGCCTTTGGTCGGGGTGTGACAGATTGGTATCAGAGCCACAAGACTATAGGATAGGTGGTGTAACACCACGTCTTTTACCCTCTTTAATTTAAGCCTAAATATATTAACTTAGAAAGTATAGGGACAGAAAATGAAAATTTTGAAAATCTTGTCCCGCCGAGGTACGCGACGGGGTAACATGGAACCCATCGCGTAGTGCGATGGGGTTGGTGAGTCATCGGACACGTGTCCAACACCGTGTCAACACGTGGCGCAATATGACAGGCCATGTGTCACCACCGCATAAGGCGGCGCAATATTGCGGCGTCGCGGTATGCGACCAGTCCCAAAGGACCGGGCGCGGTACGCGACGGGGTCCAAAATCGCCTATAAAAGGGGGGTGACGGGCATGAGCACCATTCATCCCAAACACACCTCCATTTACACACACATAACCTCGAAAGGCGTGCCCCATTGCCGTAACAAGCCGACGTGCTGTTTTCTCGTATTTCGTGCAAGAAACGAAGTTATAATCAAGTAGTAATCACTTAAGCGAGTAGATTAAGATCCTGCCTTTTCTTATTATCAATCTAAGCATTCGAATTAAGGTAGGAGTTATGTTTAAGTTATTTGAATTATAGCTTAGACTATCAATTGAGGCTATGACCTTTAACCTTGATCGTATTTTACAAAACATTCACAATCATGTTTTCATAAACGTTACTTCATGATAAAGTAATGTTAAACGAAAGATGTATTTTGATGGGCAAGTAGTAACTGGAAGGGGGATGTCATTAGTAGTAAGTTTCTTGCCTAAGGAAAAGTAATTCGCATAAATCCTAATCAACCGAGGGACCCGTTTACTTACCTGGAGAAACTTACCAACATGATAGAACCTATTAGGCCAAAGCATGCTATATCAAACGTCACATAAAACAAGTGTTTTCATTCACAATCAAAGATGAACGATTTTAAGGTTAAGCTTACAATCATAGCTTAACATTATTCAAAACATTCATACAAAACTATTTATGTATAGGTTAAGTATCATTCACAATCAATCAATCGATCAGTCAAGGTTTTCAACACCGACGGTACAGGTGAATACGTTCAAACCTTTTATAACGTGAATACGTCAACCTTTTTAATCAGTCAAAACATATTGTACTCAATGAGACGAACGAGTGTTTTTCTTAGCGAGTCAATCAATGTCTACATGAGATCGAGTAATCTCTAAAACTTTATAATACAAAGTAGAAAATAAAGTCAACTCAGACCGAATACACATGTGTCTGGATCCAAACATAACCGTTCAGCCTAAATCATTCAAAGGCTACGTGGCTGCGGACTAATGGTCATAATTAGTCTCCCGGTAAGGGCTACGTGGCTCGAGAACAATTGTGTGTGTAGGGCAGTGGTACATAGACCAGAAGTAGAAATGCTTCTGCTGAGCTTGTAGAGAAAACTATATTTGTATTGTAATCGTCATTCATAATATTTTATTGAGTCATACGTGTTCACCAGCATATAGCTGACGTATTTTTTTTCCAACCCATTGCAGGTAATTAAGCATAAGTAGCGTTAACAAGGATTGGAGTCTTATTGAAGATAGAAGCGCGTACAAGATGGCTCCGTTTTTTATATAAAATCCTTGTAATATGAAAACAATCTTTTGTAAACCAATACTCGGGTATTTAACTCCGAGTAAATTTTCAATGTAAATTAATATTATATTCAACCAAAAGTCTTCCGCTAAAATCAAGCCATAAACTCAGATATATTTACAAAACAGGTACCAACTTGTGGTCACACGCCTAGGCCCTAAGTCGGGGTGTGACAGGTGGTTAGATGTAACGACCTAGTATAGTTTTTTTTTTTACTTTAGGGTCCTTATACGTGTTGCTTATACATGTTTACCCTACTTGATTGTTCAATACACTTGTTTATTTATATACTTATTTATTTAATCAAATTGTACATATACACAAACACTCGAAACATACTAAGGTATCCTTACCTTCCTTTTGATTAATTTTATATATACACATACACACATTCTCATAACAATCTAAGGTATCCTTACCTTACCGCAAAAACATTAGTTTTTATTATTATGTTTTATGGATCACGAGCTTAACTTGGATCCCATTGTTTCAAATCTCCTTAAAGATTGTCTCGTATGAGATGACCACTTTAAGTTGTCGAATGCGAGCGTTCCAGTCTCCATCCTAATTTTGGTGTTGAAACATAAAAGCCACAGTGGTATGTGGACTGATGTTTTAACATCCCGTTGTATCTCGATTTAATACTATTCATTATCGTTATTTGAGTCGAAAACATGAAAAAGACGCGGTGGTATGTGCAAATATAGTGTCGGGATATCAAGTCATGGTGGTTCATGCATGATTTTTCCGCCTTTAAACTTTAAAACATTATTATTACGTTTCAAGAATTTAAACATTTTCCCTTTATTTTGTTATAAATTCTTATCACAAGTCTTCATTTATAAATGTTATATTTTTATCGTTAATAATTCTTTTATAACTTGATTTTATATGGTAAAGTTTTACACCAATTTTCTCATTTTGATTTCACAATGAATTTTATTACAAATTCGTTTATTATAATCTCTTCGATATAAGTTAATATATATATATATATATTGAACTATTTATAATGATTTTTAATATGTCATCCTTGTTCATTAGGACCATTTATAAACAAAATTTATATCATATAGATTTCAACATATTAAAAAGGTTTTATGATGAATTTTGCCTTAAATTTTCAAGTAAAATTCTCATTATATAGATTTTAAATTGTCTTTAACAGCTTTCATAAAAACCTTATTTTTATAATGATTCTGTTCATTTTGAAACTATCATTTCACAATATTAATTGTTTAAATTTTAACCACGTTTTAAATCTCACCATATTACCTAATACACATGGTAGAATTTTCACTTCCAAAATCTATTCTCATAAGTCATAACAACTTTCATCATGCATTTTTTTGCTTCATTATAAATTTTCACCAACAAAAACTTGCATCTTACGATACAACTCGTTTTAAATTTCTTATGGTGGTTTCGATTTGATTTTACAAGAAATCCACAAACTTATAACTTGTAATTTTCTTGAAATTCTTATGCAAAACTTCATAGAAATTCTATTTTAAAGACAAAAATCGTTTATGACGATTTCTAGATTCACAATGCCGGTCATTTTAACTTACCGTGATATTTTCGTTATACGTTTTTAAAAAACGAACTTGGTAAAATTTTCATTACGCAAATTTCTATACTCAAAACAAACTTTCATCATTCATATTGATATCTCGTAACAAATTACGACATTCAAATTCACTTATTCTTTTTATACTTATTTCCTCATACACAGGGAATTTTGTTTTGATCCTTATAAGATTTATTTTGCTCCCTCATGACAATTTACTTTTACTTTTTTTACAATAAACTTTAAATTAAGATATTTTTTTTACAATAAACTTTCCCATGATATTTTTCGCCATTTGATTTTAAGCATTTCAAGAACGATTTACGTTACGCGGGTTGGTTTATTTCAATTTTTGGGTGGCCAGCGGTTCCGATCGTCTATGACTGCGGCGTGCTACGTTTTTCTCTATTTGTGGCTCTGAACCATTTGGTTTGAGTTGACGATGATATGAATTTGACTGGCTCTGAACCGTTTTTCTCTATTGTCGCCGTCTATGGTGGCGGCGGAATTTAAGTGTGTGGGCGCACTATGTTTGTGGCTTTGAAGCTTTTGCTTTGAGTCTATGACAGTGAGAATACAATTGCGATGATGATAATTTTTGTATGTTTTTAAGGCTATGCTGATACTTTTAAACTAATCTGAGCCTCATTAGCGACAATAACTTTGTGTATACGTTAAAACAACAATGCATTTGTTTTTTGTTTCTTCGTATGTGTTGATTTGTTTCTTTAATTCTTTATCCCCAAGAAGTTCATTTTACAAAAGAAAATTACTTTTATATTATAAAAGTTTTGGCTGATTATGGAAGAGAAAGGATTCAAGTACTAGCAATTGCACCTCATTAATTCTAATTTGATACCAATTTTAACTTTAAATACGAGAGTGGTTGTTGGGAACTTGTAAAATTCGTTTAGATTGATGTTGGAACATTTAACGTAATGAGCAGATAAAACGTACAGTTGTGGTAAAAAGTGGCAAACTTTTGCCACAACTTTAATTATTGGTAACTAACTAATAAAACCAGCAATTGTCGATTTCATGTCCCGTTGTGAAGCGTCACAGCACGGCTAGACCAACTAGTTAATAATTAATATACATTATTTAATTAACTACAATAAATGCACATGATAATAAAATAATAATAATAATGGTAAAAATAAAAATTTAAATAGTAATCGTACCTAAATATAATCGGTATTTAAAGCAAGTCGAGTTAAACGTTAGACTATATAAAAGAAAGGGTTATTATAAAAACAGAAAGTTTATTAATAATAGTAAGAAGAGCATAATACTATGCAGGGCCCGCTATAAGGGAGGGCCGGGTGGTCGACGGACCCCGACCCGACACCCTGTTAGGCCCGGATTTTTTTAAAGTTATATATATATATATATATATATATATATATATACACACATATATATATATAGTTATGAAAAACAATATGTATATATAATGATTAAACTTAATTACACAACCACTAGCTTGATTTAGTGGCAAAAGTATGACTTTCAACCAAAAGGTTGTGGTATCTAACCATACTTGAGACATTTTAACCCTATTTTTGTAATAAAAAAAGTTTTTCACATAACCAAATCATAAGGCCCAAAAATTAAGGCTTATTTAAAAATTAAATTGTTTAAACCTAACAGGGTACCCCTTTTTATTAAGGCTCAAAAAAATTTCGTCTTCGACCCAAATATTTTAACCGTTTTCGGAGCCGGGCCTGAAACTATGTGAACCTATATAAGAAAGTATGTAGCCTAAATTCTAGATCATTGGAAACTATTAATCTTAACAACTATATCCTATATCCAAATGTAATTATAGTATAGTGTAATTATAGAATAGTGTAATTACACTACGATGTAATTACATAATTACATTACTTGATTAACTCGTTATTTTCCACTTGAATTTCCGTGCTTTCACACATTTCAATCTTTACATCCAATAACATTAATCCCACATAATCCACGGCTTAAACTCACAATCCATGTTATTGGATGGATCGAGTTATGTGGTGCAAAAATCTTCCTCACAAGCAATGGTTCGTGAACTTGACGACTCTTGAGGATCGTATAACGAGAGTGGGACCTTAATTAAAACGGGAAACCAAAAAAGTAATTTAGTATATATAAACTGTGAATGATATTATAAGGTAAGAGTTCTAAATAAACTTACTCCAAGATCACTTGTTGTGGGACACTCCACACATCCTGCACAATTCACCCACAAGAAATCGCTCCCGGTATCGATTTGGACGTGATACTCCTTGGGGGGACTCCCGATGCGAATTTTTGTGTATTAGAGTCTATATTTAGAAAATAATAATAAAGCCAAAATATTTAAAATATATATATATATATAGGTTCAGGATCATGAGAGAACTTTTTTGAAATTGAGAACTATGAGAACCATTTTTTACCACAAAAAACCCAAAAATTAAAAAAATCATAAAAAAAAACGAAAAAAGTAAAAAAACCAAAATTCTTATTTTAACATTCCGGTTTCAAAGAAAAAAAAACTCGGTTTAGCCAAATTATATACACATATGTATAATATATACATATATGTACATTTACATGATTTTTTTATACACATGTGTACAATTTAAGATAAATGATACTATACATATGTGTATATTACGTAACTAAAGATTAAATAATACTATACATATGTTTATAATACGACGTTTTTTTATTTTTTTATATTTTTTTAATGAAACCGGAATGAAATATAAGAATTTTGGTTTTTTTCCTTTTTAAAGTTTTTGTTATTTTTTGTTTTATGATTTTTTTCAAATAGTTTTTTAAAAGTGTTTTTAGTGAACCAAAATGGTTCTCAAAGTTCTCAATTTGTAAAGGGTTCTCTTAGGATCCTTACCCTATATATATGTATATGTATATGTATATATATATATCAACTACATAGACAAACATCTACTGCAATAACATTGTATATGATATCCGGTGTTGTATTTTCATGTATGTAATACTTGCTTGTAAATCTTATTACTCGAAACATTAATAAGGTTTTTTAAGTACACAAAATGATCATATAATTACACTGAAACCAGATAATATTTAGCATTTGAAAATCCAGATTTTAAAGAAACATATCAATTGTTGCCATCAATAAATGTTTAATTATTTTTTTTCTTTTTGCAAGATCTAACTCTATAACTCTATTTCTAAATTCCATCAATAAATGTTTAATTATTTTTTTCTTTTTGCGAGATCTAACTCTATAACTCTATTTCTAAATTACACGTTTAATATTTTGAGAGAGAGAGATCGAGTTAGTTTACCCAACGTAAGAAGGATTGTTGCCGCCGCCGATATGAAGATCAGTGCCAGACAGAATTCGTCGACGATGAGAATCGTGATCAATGTAAGCACTCAATGATGTATTTTCCACATGGAACTTGTGATGCACCTGAAACACAACATTTGCGGATACAAAAGTACCAAGTTCAACAACAACAACCGTGGAAACAAACACACAAATCACAAGAACAAACACCAAATTACGGCCCTCCATTTCAAAAACCGATACGACTTTCAGAAATCACAATTATAAGTTGAAAGGATTGTTTAATTTTGCATGCAGTAGTATGAAACTATAGATAAATTTATAGCAAAGATGAATGACACACAACTGTAATGTGACCAACTAAAAGCCATAAAAAAGCAAAAGAGATAAGTTTTAACTCACATTTTTTATGTCATCATCACCGCTTGCTTTACTCCATGTTTACTATGTTTAGCATTCAACAAGGCTTGAAAATTCAAATTCTACCTCATTCTTAAAAACCCAAGAATACATGTGACAATGTATATTAGAGATAGATGAGCTCGGTACCGATTCTGAAAATCCCGATGTTGATTTTCTTAAAAATTTAGCACCGGTACAGAAAATGCTTGGTTCGGCACCGATACTGTAGACAAAAATTCGGTAAATACGGTACCGAACCAATCTTGATTTCCCAAAAAACTTGATAGTGGTTTTGGTACCATTTGTTTATCCTATAATGAATGCTATGCTCGAGTTTGTTAGGAGGTCAATCTTTTATCACATATGACATTAAAAAGAATTTAATAACGTATTATTGTCTACTTGAATATTTTTGTATTTAATTTAAAATATTTAAACTATACTTTCAAGTTTATTGTGTTTTGATGTAAATATGAAATTTATTTAAATATAGTTAATTTTTTATATTTATAATCAATATTTTAGTTAAGTTTAATACATTTAGAATATTTGAAGTGCTTGTAAATAAATAGTTAATTTATTCTATATAAAAAAAATATTTTATTAAAATAAATATTTAATAAAAATATTGACTAGGTTGTTCCTCCCTAAGTGGAGACGCAGGTTCAATTCTCATTTGAGAAGATTCGAAGAACATTTAGATGAAGAGACAGATCATGGCTTTAATCTCGGTCCGAAACCGACTTGGGGCGAGGGTTTACGGATTCCATATAGTTCTAGCGCGTCAGAGAGGTACAGTCTCACGCTGTCGAGAAATTGATATTGGATATAACCCGAAAGAACATATTTACACTTGCGAATTTTTGTTGTTCAATAAAATTATAGTGTAGAGAAAACTAAGAATAGTTGTATGGTTTAAGTTAAGACGTGAAACTACCTACTGATGGTCATGTACAATTAATACTTCACAACTCTAGATGATGATCTTAACAACTTTTAATTATAAATAAATGAAATGATGAAAAATGAAGTATAAGGCTATTCGTCATACTTTACTCTTCACCATTCATAAAGGTATCAGAAGACCATATAATTCAATTGCATTTTATTAACTATAAAGTTTAACGTTACCAGGTGTATTGAAAGGCATGAGATGCTTGTTACATTACTATGAGCAATTAACATGTTATGAATGACTGAAATGTGCGCTCTTCGGTTCCTTCATAAAGACATTGAAGAGAAATAATTATGATCTATTCATAACAAAGTGGAAAGTTTGCTATATATCGCAATTGAAAACAAGATGGAAGGAAATATGAGTTATACAACAAGAATTAATTAGTGATTTACCAATAGATGACATCTCTTGTTCTCATCTTACATCGGAAACCAAACATTACGACCTAGGGTTGGCGGCGCAGACGGCGGTAGTGAGCACCGAAGACGATAACAACAAAATTAGGTTTTATTAATTTGGGGTGGAGTAAGGCTCGATATTTTATGTTTTATATCATTCGACTACTAAAGAAAATTGGATTCTTTTGGGCCCAAGAAACAAAAGGTGGGCAGACAAGGGCCTATATGTGTAAGTAAAATATCGAAGACTCACTTTAGGAAAGAAACTTATTTCAATTCGGGAAATCACGTTGGAAATATCATAAGAAGTCCCCGGCTCGTTGCGTTGGGGTAGGTCGGATATGTTTCTATACCCGCCGTGTTGCGGCGTTGCACTAATGTGGATTCAGTTGGTATGTGTTAAGTTTGTTAAGATACCGACACTAAATTAAAAATATTATTCTAGTCAACGCTGGAAATAATATTGACGCTCATATAACTTATAATATAAAAAAACTAACATTTGAAAAGGCCGTAATGGTAACGACGGTAACAACACTAATTTTCTTGTACGCGACCGACCAGATCTTGTGGGGCGAGTCAACGCGATTTCGGTTGTTATTGGCTACCTTCGTTACAATATATAAACAACGTTGGTAAAACCCAAACGTACATTAAAACCTAAAAATAATGTTGACAAATTAACATAAAAATATGAGTGAAGTTTTTATAAAAATAATTAGACCTAAACCTCTCCGAGGACATGGTTGAGGATAGGAATTCGTGGAGAAGTAGAATTAAAGTTAAGGATTTTTAGAGAGAATTGAATACCTTAGGGCTTAGACTTAACTTATTTAGGTCACATACCATAATGGTATTTCCCTTACATATATTATTATTATTATAATTATTATTAGCTTTTATATAGCTGTTAAACTGTGATCTTATTATTAATGTTATTATAATTAGTAGTAGTTTTTATATAACTGTTAAATTTTTATTTCCTTTATTTTGCTTCATACACATGTACTTAGAGCCGAGGGTCTCTCTGGAAGCCACCTCTTTATTCCTTTGGATAGAGGTACGGTGTGCCTACATCCCACCCTCCCCAGACCCTACTTATAGCTTTGCTGTCGGTGGAATTTTACTGGGCATGATTGATTGATTGATTGATTGAAGGAGTGGTTTAGACTCGCAATCCAATAACATTCCAAGATAATCCACGGCATAAACTCACAATCCATCTTAACACATACCAACCAATAACAACTAACAACACACCTAATTACCCTATATATATACATATAAACATCCTTCATTACCTCCATTATTACCTCCATCAAACAAACATAAACATCCTTCACGTAACCATTTCAATGGCATCAAACGTAGAAAAAACCCCGGCCAAGAAAACCCTCCCAAAGGACGTGTCCGCAGCCACGGACAAGAAGAAAAAAAGATCCAAAAAACTCGTGGAGACATACAAGAGCTACATATTCAAGGTGTTGAAGGAAGTGCATCCGGATTTAGCCATCTCAAGCAAAGCCATGGGGATAATGAACTCGTTTATTAACGACATCTTTGAGAAGCTCGCGCAGGAGCCAGGAGGCGTCTAGGCTTGCTAGGTACAATAACAAGCCAACCATCACGTCAAGGGAGATTCAGGCGGCTGTGAACTCGTTTATTATAATTTCATGTGTTCATCAGAGGCTTGATTTGAAGTTATAATTTATGATATACATGCATTGTGGATACTTTAGTTATAATAATAATAATAACAATAATAATATAACCTTTTGGTTGTACGATTTTGTTACCTAAAATCTCTTTGAACTATTTTTCGTGAATACTGTTTGTTTTGTTGTATAACTCACTAGGAGCTAGTTTGATAGTGAGGTAGTGATCAATAACTAATTGGAATTACTAAAGATTAATCGGATTGGAGTTCGTATGTAATCTTTCAAATATACACACACGCACACAGATACATACCAAATTATCTATAACAATTGAGAATTTGTCGCCGCCAAGTCCTGATTGGGCCAATTGGCGGCACCATATTAGTCATTGACTTTTTTTAATGTTTTATCCTTTTGTTTTAGTTTCGGAGGAATAATATACAGAAACCGACCAAATTCGTGTAGATTCATAGCCTCAACGTCAACGACCGACAACGCTCCGGTTTTACTAACGGCTGAGTTTATCAACCAACACAACTCCATTGGTCCACCTATGTTATATATATATATATATATATATATATATATATAAGATCTTTTGAGAACTTGATAAGTTGTAAGAATTTAATTACTTAGGGGGTGTTTGTTTTTTCTTCAAACATCTTCAAGGGAGCTTATGTCTGCAGGCGCGCAGACGTCACCCTTGAAGACTGTTTGTTTTTTTTTTAAACAGATCTGAACACATCTTATTTCCTCTTCAAAAATAAGACATGATCTCATTCTTATAACATCTTCACAAAACCCTACTCCCTCATATACGCACACAACATCAGACGGCGCTCCTCCTCCTCCTCCTCCGATCATTTTTCCGGTGACCTCCCTCTTCTCCTCCGACCAGGTACCTCCCTCTTCTCCTCCGACCAGCCCCTCCCATGGTGTTGATTGAAAAACAAAACCCTAAACTGAGAGATAATCAGGGCTATGTATATGTATAGTGTGGTTTTGTGGCGCACAATTGAAAAACCCTAAACACACACGCAACACCATCAAAATCAAACAAGGGGGGGTCGGGTTTAGGTTCAAATACGAAACTAGCATCTGTTGATTCATATTTGTTTGTTGGATTTTTATTTATTCGATTGCTTTTGTTCAGGCAAGTTTGTTATGTTGTTTTTTGAGCTATTTTGTGCTGTTTATTAGAGCAGTTTTGCTGCATGTTTTGTGCAGTTTTTTGAGCTGTTTTGTGTTGTTTATTAGAGCAGTTTGTCTTGTATGTTATGTGTGATTTAATTCTAGATGGAAACTAATGATGGTCGACAACAATGGACGGATGAGGCTGTTAAATGCTTATTAGAAACTGTCTACATATTTTCAGTTTATGCAGACAGTATCAGCTTATAAAAACAAACAGTCTTATATTTTCAGCTTGCAGATCTTCAGACCACATCTTCAGTTGCAGACATGAAAACAGATGAAATCAGCTTGCAGACAGTTTATGTCTGCAAAAACAAACAGCACCTTAATATGGACCACACAATCAATTAAATGGGTATTGAATATGTGACGGATAATAAATCTGATTAAAAAATCAATTAGGAGAGAGAATAAAGATTTTTGATAATTACACAAGTTTAAGTGTAGTTACACATGTGTAATAAGTCGATTCGGTGTGTAAAAAAATACTGTAAATTTTTTACGTTACTTACACTTACGTATAACATGTGTAAATTTTTTTAAAAAAAATTGTTACGTTGAAATCTTTCGAATTCTAAAACTCGAAGTGGTTCTCAAAAGAATCAATCCTACACACACACACACATATATATATATATATAACGAAAGTAACCGAAACCCATTGGTCCACCTCAATTTTATTTTTTTTCTCTTTTTTCCTTTAGCTCTTATATTGTAACGAACGTAATCGAAACCGATCGAATTCTTGTCGAGTTACCGCCTCAATGGATGGGAACGACAACGTTTGGGTTTTACCCCTGCCTGGGTTTACCGACCAAATAAACGTTGAAAATTTTGGAATTAGTACCGGTACAATAACGCACATAACCAAAACCAACCGAATTCACGTCGACTTACAGACTCTATGCTTGGGTTTTACCACCACCTGCGTTTAACCGATCTACCCGGCCCGACGTGCCAGCAGGTAAACTGCTAGTTATTTTAATTGTAGTTAAAAATCATTTTATTTTAATTGAAGTTAAAATTGGTTTTATGTAACTTTTATATTTTATTGATCCTATATCTATCTTATGTTAACGTATTATAGTACAACCTTATTTAACGAAAATACTTAATCGCATCTATTTTCGAGATTATAGGTGTTATGTTTATGAATACAATTGTTCTTAAATTAAATTATAATGTTTTGAACTTAAGGACTAAAGTTGTAATATAGCCAAACCACAAGAACCATGTATATAACTACTTTTAAAGAAAAATCACAATTTTGTTCATAAATGACATGTTTAGGGATTTTAACATGCAAAATATTGTTGAGGGACTTTTGTGAGTAAAAACAAAAAATGCATTAGTTTTTTATGGCATTTATCCTTATTTTTATAACTAGATTAATTGTTATATAATTAGAGTAATTAAGTCGATTATATTATAATTATGCCACCGTTATTTTCTTCAATTCATACTATGGTTATTGATATGTGCACGACACAGATGAAAATATAGAAATCGTCAAGTAAACACATATATAATTTCAAATGACAAGTTATATTTAAATACATTTTTTGAGATAGTAACATGATTTTTAATTGCAATCATATTCATACGCAAACAAAGTATAGAAATACAAATTTACAAAGAATAACTTTACATAGTGGAATGTTTATGACGAAGATTTAAAACATTAAAAAATAATGTTAACATAAAACAAATAAATTTCACTAACATTAGTCTGGAAAGCAAACAAATCAGAAATAAGCATTCAGGAAAGATTCCCGATAAACATCCAAGAATGATTCGGGCTTCTTTTCTTCCTTGACCGGGAACATAGTTGATGACATAAACATTCATACACCAATCTAACAAACATAATGACTAACTGACTACGAAAACTGTTTTTACATTTCATGTGAAAAGTCTTGCGCCCTAGTAAACTGAAGCACGTCCAAAGAGCATTTAAGAATTAGAACAAAATCGAAACATTTTTAAAATGACATGTTTTGACTATAATCAAATCGTTACATTTTTAGAATGACCCATTTTAACCCGAACCAAATTGATATCTTTTAAAATTGACCTGTTATGACCTAAACCAAATCAACACAATTTTAAAAAGGCCTGTTGAAACCCGAACGAAATCGATACCTTTTTATATTGACTCGTTAACTAGAACTAAACTGATACCCTTTTAAATGACACATTTTGACCTGAGCCAAAGCAAATCGAAACATTTCTAAAATGAATGGTAACACATACAACGTTCTTAGATTTTAGAATCCTTTCTACCAAATGAGAATTCTTTATTATTGGTTATGAAGATCCGAAAAAAATATAAAGCTTCAATAACTTCAACCCACTTGAAAGTTGAAATTCATGTGAACGTTTCTTTTAATTTGTGAACCCTTCATATTCTTGCATTTTTCAATAGACACTAAAACCAAACACCAAACAACCTAAATACAAATTGAAACGAAACTAAATTGAAATAAAACTAAAACAAAACCAAAATCGGAAAACGAAAATAAACCCAAATACCAATAAAACTAAAACAAAAACCGAAATGAAACTGAAAAACTAAAACCGATTAATATGAAAGCGAACCAAAAACTGTAAAAAATCAAAACGAAAAACTGAATAAAGTTAAAACCATCTAAAACGAAACTAAAAAAACAAAATCAAACCGAAATGAACCAGAACCAAAACAAATTTATAAAAACTAAAATCAAATAAAAACTAGAAACCAAAATAAAAAATAATTACCATGAAACTTTGAAAAAAAAAAAGCCAAAGTCATTAAAGATTAAATGTATTATTAATAGTATATAGTACATTAGAATATATTGAAGGTAATTAAGTTACACGTAAGTTAATATAAATTTGAATTTGAATTTGAATTTGAATTATTTTATTAGTAAGAAATGATGAGATTGCATATTATTTATGATAAAAGTTATTGATAGTATATGTTTCACACGACTTTTTAGTTTATACATTAACACACCCTAGCATTATTAGTGAGAATCATGCGTACACAATTTATATATATGACCAACAAAGCCGGCTACCCGGGTATACCTACTATCAAAAGGTTACACATATCCGCGATGCATACAATGTTGGTAACCTAAGCCTGCCACCATTTTCAAAGGTAACCCGTCATCCAAAGACCATTTTGGTAAAACCGTGGCTCGCACACAATATTTTATCACGAATGAGGCTTGAACCAGTGACCTCCCCTAAAGTAAATCACTGAGGTACCGCTAGAGCACTGCTCATTTGATAGCACATGTACATAGTGGTTCGATAAAGATGATAAAACTTAAAAAATGATTTATCTGTTCCTTCTTATCCTTTTTTTTCCATCTTATTTCCACTTTTCTGAACTAAATAAAAAATATATAAAAATAGTTACATAGTTTAAAACATGTATAATTAATTACACAACAGGACGTCAATGTTTTCAAAATATCATGATAAAAAAAATATTAGATCTTATAATAACAGCAAAAGAATGTTGGTATTTTACCCTTAGATGTTATGTCAAAATACCACACCTAGTTTATTCATAGATTTGGATCGACTAACAAACTGACCCATCAAATGTGGCGGGAGCCGCTAGACATGTCACATGTCAAATATGTTGGCAAGTATATATCATATGAGACTACTCATTGCATACCCCATCTAATATGTAACCCTCTAGCTCCACCAAAGACATTACCAAATCATGGAATGATTACCGTTATGGCTCCATTGAGTTATATCCATCATCAAGTCAATCACATAACTATTTCATCAAACAACAAAACTTACACGTAGCAACTAGGGCCATCGATCACCCATTAGTAACTTCTTTGTCCTTCGTGGCGCCCCTACATAGCATCGATCTCGTCAAGAGCGGGTCTAAATTATCTTACATTACATGCTTTTGTTAAAATAGTCGTTTCAACTATATGTAATCAATATGTGTTATATTATATGTACGCAACCTAATGCTCATGTAAAGACCACATGTGTTATATTATTCATATATAATCACATGCTTTCAACTTATACAAAAAATAATGCTCGAACTAGCTAGTTGGTCATGGAAAAAGGGGTTTCGATATATTAGGCGTTGGATCGAGGATAAGCTAAATCAAATAGCATGTCAATACACAAAAACATGAAAGTTCACACGTGGCAATACTTGGCATGTAAGGACTACAAAATGCATATATAAGGAAACTTATAGATAATTGTTCAGTTACAATAAGGCCTCATTTTTTTTAAAAAGAGCTTGTGTGACTGCGTGAGACTCCCTCGGGCAGTCGAGCGCAAGCTTGACGCTACAATTGCAGAAGAGGCACATGTAAAAACGGCTTCAGGTGCAAGCATGAAGTGTGCCTTGCGCATAGGATATTGTACAGATATATTATTAGGCTGCACATATAGCTATGTAGGTCTTTTTTTTTATTAAATCGTATGTAGAGCTTACTTATATAGTTACATCTAAAACTTTGATACCATGCTAAAATTCTATGAGAATTATAGAAGATTAATATAATACCTGTTGGAAATTTTTGGAAAAAATAATATTTATTAGTATTTGTTACTAATAAATAAATTATTAATATATTCAAAGAGTAGAGATGAATGTGATATCGATACTATAAAGTGTATAGTTGAGAACTTGAACATTGGTAAAAAGGAAAATGGGTTTGTCCCATATTGGTAAAACGCTTGAGAGCTGCCTTAGTATTTTGGTGGTTGAATCGGGTACTACGACAAGTGTCGACGTGAGGAACAACCTTGTGACAAGTGTTGATTAATCTGATGAGTCAGCATGCCATGTGTCGCTACCAGGGAGTCAGTGTGCCACAACATGCCATGTGTCATCTTCTGGTGGTCTGCACACCACACGCTGCCACGTGTCCTGCGACTCATCACCTGAGTTGCTATATATAGAAAGCTCGGGTGAGCTGATTTGGACACCGAAAAAATCGAGACCAATCACGACACACACCGGAAAACCCGATCAGTCTCGACCACATGCAAACACTATCTAACCAGATCGCTTACCACCAACACGGAACCAAACGAGTTACTGCCAACGATACGTGTTCTCAGTTCCAACTCTCTCGATCATGATCCTGAACTCACGTTTCAACTATGGTTCGGGTTCTAGGGTAATCCAGGCTATACATACTGCTTCGACTGTTGTAGCCCGAAATTTGTTTTAAGGGACCTCTGCTCAACAGAAATTCTCAGCCACAACCGAGAACCACAGTTTGTTCAATCTTGCAGCTCAAAAGATGGGTTCACCAAGCAAAGGGGGATACAAGAAAACCATTTGATGATTTGATATCACATTATCACCTTACTAAGGCAGCCCGTAGTGGTCGAGAAACAGTGGCGGATGTAGCTAGTAACCGGGGGTACCATCCGCTACCCCTCAAATTTTCGTCGGTAGTGGAAATTTTTTTTTTGATGGTTTTTGTATTTCGCTATCCCTGAAAAAAATAGCGTTACCCCTCATAGTTTAAAGCCCAACCAAATTAAAAGTTAAACCCAATTAAAGCCCAACTAAAGTTTAGAGCCTAATTGACGTGAAGTCGAAGACTCACTCAAAAATAAACCGATTACAACTAATTAGATAGCGGTAACCGGGTGTCGAACACAGAGAGTTTGTGGAAAATGTGCTACTAAGTAGCTATGAAATTTATCTATATTAAACTAAGTGCAAAATGTAAATTCAAGTATTTGATTTGTTGATTTTGATTCACGAAAATACTGAAAGCAAATAAACGAGTTTTAAACAATATGAGAAACAATGCTCTCCCCCGATTTCAGGTTTTCAATATTGATAATGTTAACGTTTACTTTTGGGATGAACTACATAGACATAGTTCATGAAAGTGTGTTTGAAAGTGATAAAAAAGGACTAAGTACTTGGATTATAAAAATGCAAGGTTGTCACTCGATAATCAGTTTAATATAGTTAACCCTAATTCTCTTCTAATAAATCTCAATTGCCTATGGCACCAAGAACGGTAGTCAAGAACACGAATTTATACTATACTAACACTTACAAAACAAACTCACAATCACCATAGCAATAAAAACAAATGATCAAATTACTATCCCACAAATAACATAAACGATTCACAAATAGTCAATTGAAACCTTACAATTCGGGAGAGAACATAAAGAGTTTGATCGATGTCGAAAGGTCAATCAAAAACATTTATAAATTACCTTAACTAGCAAGGGAAAGTAAGGTGTCGAATCCACATGGAATCAGTGGAAAGTGCTAATCAAGTTCAGTACTTAATAACTAATTAACTAAGCGGACAAGCGATGTCAAGCGGTTTATAAGTAGTTTGTAAAACAATAATATGAAAATAGTGACCACACTTCAGGTTCGGGATATGCAATAAACTGACTGACAATAATTTATACAAATCGGGAAATCACATAGACATGATTCGTGTATTAGAATAGATAAATAATTACTAGACACAATAGTTTGGTTATGATGATTCACAGAACTTAATCAAAAGAATTGACAAAACTGAACAAGGTCTACTTAATTACCAGTTCATTAATATGAAACTTAGCATCTATCAATGATTAATGGTAAAAGGTTCAATGACGATAAGAACTTAATCCTAAATGCTGATGAACACAAACCAAATAATTGATGATACATGAAAGTCCCAAAAACACAACTGTTTAATCAATTCCAATAAACATATAAATTCAATCAACCAAAAGATTAATCAAAACTAAATCCCAATACATGTAATGTTCATAAAAATAATCAGTTCATATGCAAACCCTACACCTGAAGTGGTCACAAGTGGTTTAGCCTTGCCTCTGCAGCACGATTGACTCAAATATGGATTGTAAGGATGAAACCATGGATGATTTGGTTATTGAGAGGTGTTAAGATGGTGTATGATGGCTCCAAAATCGCCCAAGTATGTTAGGGTATGAAGCATGTTCGACCTAGGGTTTAATTGGGCTTAAATATGGAAGAAAAATCACCAAAATCCTTTTTTCCGTCAGACCAGACCGTAAGCTACGGTCTAGCCACCCTAGCTTACGGTTTCTGAACTCTGCTTTACGGTCTCTGCTAGACAAAAACACCGTTTTCTTCATAAAATCTTCATTTTAACTCCGTTTTCCTCCCCGTTTGCGGCCACGTCTTCGTAATTCAGTTCTCTATCATCTCATAGATCATTACTTTCATTTCCACTCCATCACTAATGCTCCAAATTAGCTTCTTTAAGCTCCGTTAAGCTCCACACACCTGTAAACATAAAACATATCAAAGTATTTGTGTTCGATACATATAAACAAGTAAAACACACAATATAAAACACTTAAAGCATGTACTTTTACCCACACATCACATCCCCACACTTATCATTTGCTTGCCCTCAAGAAAACTCTCATGCAACACATACATCTCGATCGACGGTTCATCAATTATCAGTATTAATACTAGTGAGGTATAAGGTCATACCCAATTCCCAAGAACTGACACTGTCAAGGTTGATAACCAACCAAATAATTTAATGATACATTTTAAAACTATGAAACCACCCAAACGAGTGTACTTTGTTTCCGGTTAAGGCACACATGTTCATACCCCTCATAATATAACATCTCTCCTCTCGGTTTAATATCTGGACCAGCAAAAAATGTGCTAGTATCTCTCTGCCCTCCATACCAAGTATGAACACAATGTAATAAGCTTGGGAGCAAGTCATATCTCCACCCATTACCCACCGGTTGCAAAGAGAAAGAACTAAGGGTTGCTGTGGTTTAGGTTAGGGTGTGGAAGTGGATTTATTTAGTGACTTATTGTGGATGAAACCCAAATTATTGACACCAACAAACAAACGAACAAATAAACTCACTAACTATTATTTACAACCAATAACAACTTTAAACACGAACTCTTTTTGAGTTTTTCTTTGATTTTTCATTTTTTTTTTCATTTTTTTAACAAATACTAACATCAATGTATACAAACAACTGACCCGAGACATACGTACATTGTGTACTATGTTCGACAAACAACTTAAATACAACTCTTAACATACCAAGTTTCATCCACAGGGTTAAAACAAAAGGCTAATGCTAACACGGCTTGTAATGTAGGTTTAAACAAACAAAAGGGAAAAGACACAAACTTGGCTCCTAAGGGATAATGTAGGGTAGGGAGTATTATTTTATTTTTTTATTTTTATATGTAAGGCCAATATAAAGTAAGTTTTCTACAGTCCTATTTCTCCATACAAGTGGTAGTATTAAGATCTCGAAATGCATGAGACAACCAAGTTCTAGATATCATGGGCATTATGGTTACTCTCGATAATGGCATTCAAAAGACATGTGTATATACTATATATTATATGTGTATTATATATAAGGCAAATCTTACACACGTACCAGAGGAATTAGGCTGCCGACATGAAACATGTGTACCTGTCCTCATGACTCGTTATCCCCATCTAAACGGTTCATTTTAATTGTCCAATTTTTGAAAAACATTTGCATAGGAAGACTTTCGAGAAGCTTAAAAATTGACCATGACCAAAGACCCCTACTTGGCATTAATACTAACAATTAACAAATTACAATTTCGGCTATTGCGCACAATCAAGTTACTCTTAAGGCTAAAAAATTTTAATTTCTCCATATTTTTCCATCCCCACACTTAAGATTTACATTACCCTCAATGTAACTCAGATTTTCAAAAACAGTTGCAAACATGGGATATTCATACCAATTGCAATTCAAGGGATAATCAATTACCCATCTTCGGATTTAAATAAAGTTGCATACCATTAAACGAAACACATAAAGTTTTTAAACATAAGCATAGACACTAACACCAACCACACGACCCGAAAGTTCATCACGCCACCCGACCACCCATAAACACAAATATTAAATAGTCAACATCAAATAAAAGATAAGGAGAAACACATGGACCTGATCAAATCTTTTATGTCAAACGGGTCCTGCTGATGAGTACTTTTGCAACCTTGGCCCACACTTCTTGAATATGATATTCAATATCTATTTCACCGAATCTTGACAAAACCACCATGAGCTTCCCCACGCTTAGGGTTCACTATGACCACAAAACACAAACAAAAAGTAACACGCAAAAAGAAAACCAAAAATAAAGAAAACAAAACAAAAAGGTCGGGTTGCCTCCCGGTCAGCGCTAAGTTTTTTGTTAAGGTCTTCAGCCGGACCATTACCTGATTTAGCGGTCATGGTGGTCTAATGGAACATTTACCTACCGAATTCCCCATATAAGCTCGGTAGTTAGATTTCCTCAACTCTGTTTCGTCTTTCACGTTCATCAAGTCTAATGAACTAACGCGTGCCGGTATGAATGCACATTTACCTTCAACGTTTCCCACATATGCCCTACCACATCAAGCCCGCACCCTCTTTCTTGAGATTAAAACACTAGGATTCGGTCGTGG
This sequence comes from Bidens hawaiensis, assembly GCF_021521415.1. Taxonomy (NCBI): domain Eukaryota; kingdom Viridiplantae; phylum Streptophyta; class Magnoliopsida; order Asterales; family Asteraceae; genus Bidens; species Bidens hawaiensis. The sequence continues at coordinate 109,023 of NW_027492623.1, read as the reverse complement.
TCGAACTGAACATTTTCCCACTGAATTCCCAGTGTATGCTCGGTAGTTGAGGTGTTGTGCCCATACCTTCTTCCTCATGGTTAACATGTCTGAAGAACCCACATGACCCCACTTCTTACCATTTTTCACATTATTCTTCCCCTTCACCTTCTTTTTATTCAAGTTCAAATCATCATCCCCGACTTTATCAATATGAATAATTTGTAACAGAGGATTATCGGGATAATCTGAAACTATCTTAGTCTCTGCTTATTCTACTAATATCTCTTCATCCGGGTCTAGGTATTCAGTTCTATGCTCCAACAAGTCTGGATCATCTCCTTCAACTTCATCATCACCAACGATAATCGTTGCATTCGATGGCTCTTCAGTAACCGGAGGAATTGGTGTGGTATTAGTCTCCACAACCACATCCTCAATTTTGTTCTCTGATTGATCAAGATCCTCTTTTATCACTTCCTCATCAACCATGGCACCACTAGCCAACTTTTCTTGTTCTCGTTCAATTTGAGCCACCTCTTCTAATAGTTGACTCACCAGTTTATCTTGAGCAGCATTAAACATTTCCTGGAGTTCTAACCTCTGATTTAAAGCCTGATTGTGAGCTTCTTGATCTCTCTTCATCTCTTTTAGAAAATCCATAATTTCTTTCCAGGACACTTCTTTGTTAGCCGAGGAATCTTCTTGATCTTGCTGATAATTTCTTTGATAAGTACCACCATGATTATAATATTGAGGGACTTCCTCGTATACTAGTTGAGGATGTTCATGGTAGTAGTAGTCCTACTCCTCTTGATAACTTACAAAAGTTGACATATCGGACCCATCACTATCATACTCCAAATCATCCTCAAACTGGTAACCATTAATTCTCTTCTCAGATTGATAACGCATGTTGCGACCCTGCTGGTTGAAGTTCCTTTGGTTATCTGACTCGTAGAAGCCTTGAGAGTTTGCTGAAGGTGGGCCATGATATGAATGTGTATGGTACGAGTCATCGTCCTCCACGACCTTATATCCTTCATGCGGGTCATAGACCAGCTCCCTGCCAATGTGAGTTACCTACACACATGAAACACAAGAATACCCCGCGTAAAATCAAACTAAAAAAAACAAAACTAAACTAAAGCAAAAAAAAAGAATAAAAACTAAAACTAGCACTTTACGCGTTGATTCCCCGGCAGCGTCGCCATTTTGATCGATGTCGAAAGGTCAATCAAATACATTTATAAATTACCTTAACTAGCAAGGGCAAGTAAGGTGTTGAATCCACAGGGAATCAGTGGAAAGTGCTAATCAAGTTCAATACTTAATAACTAATTAACTAAGCGGACAAACGATGTCAAGCGGTTTAAAAGTAGTTTGTAAAACAATAATATGAAAAAAGTGACCACACTTCAGGTTCGGGATATGCAATAAACTGACTGACAATAATTTATACAAATCGGGAAATCACATAGACATGATTCATGTATTAGAATAGATAAATAATTACTAGACACAATAGTTTGGTTATGATGATTCACAGAACTTAATCCGAAGAATTGACAAAACAGAACATGGTCTACTTAATTACCAGTTCATTAATATAAAACTTAGCATCTATCAATGATTAATGGTAAACGGTTCAATGATGATAAGAACTTAATCCTAAATGTTGATGAACACAAACCAAATAATTGATGATAAATGAAAGTCCCAAAAACACAACTGTTTAATCAATTCCAATAAACATATAGATTCAATCAACCAAGAGATTAATCAAAACTAAATCCTAATACATGTAATGTTCATAAAAATAATCAGTTCATATGCAAACCCTACACCTGAAGTTGTCACTAAGTGGTTTAGCCTTGCTTCTGCATCACGATTGACACGAATATGGATTGGAAGGATGAAACCATGGATGATTTGGTGATTGAGAGGTGTTAAGATGGTGTATGATGGCCCCAAAATCGCCCAAGTATGTTAGGGTATGAAGCATGTTCGACCTAGGGTTTAATTGGGCTTAAATATGGAAGAAAAATCACCAAAACCCCTTTTTCCTTCAGACCAGATCGTAAGCTACGGTCTAGCCATCGTAGCTTATGGTCAGACCGTAGTGTACGGATTCTGAACTCTGCTTTACGGTCTATGCTAGGCCAAAACACTGTTTTCTTCATAAAATCTTCATTTCAACTCCGTTTTCCTCCCCGTTTGCGGCCACGTCTTCGAATTCAATTCTCTATCATCTCATAGATCATTACTTTCATTTACACTCCATCATTAATGCTCCAAATTAGCTTCTTTAAGCTAGTTAAGCTCCGTTAAATCTCCGCACACCTGTAAACATAAAACCTATCAAAGTATTTGTGTTCGATACATATAAACAAGTAAAACACACAATATAAAACACTTAAAGCATGTACTTTTACCAACACATCAGAGTACTAGCCACTCATCGTTCGGTTCATCATCACATCATTTAAAGTATATAGATGAATCAAAAATACCAAATCAATGATTACAATCACCAAAGTAGAGTTCTTGCACTCCAAAATTCATTTTTTTAAACATAATAAACATAATGCTTAAAACATGCTATTGATAAGTATTAAAACACTTACAAAGAAACCTGTTAAGCCGGATTGTCTCGCAATATAACACCGGGGTTGATTAAGTGAAATAATAATAGGCCCATAAAATGTTTTCTAAGGGAACCAATCCCCCAATCCTCTCATTATCCATGCTCATATATGTAATGTATGAGGCCCAACCCCCAAAACCCACACTCGCACTCATCCAGACGAGAATTAACCTAAGTGCCTCTATCAATTTTGAATTCATGTCAAGCTAAGATCTCGAAGTGCACTAATTACACATGTTCTATCGGAGAAATCTCAACTTTCTTTAACAATCCTTATTTTCTCGACTTGCAAGTGTAAACGAACATGTTATGCAAGTTATTGCACCGAAAGCATGCTAACCTTGATTAGAATACTATACAACCTCATTTTTAACAACTAGGCAACATGTTACTTAGGTAATTGTGACCATGAAAAGGGACCAAAACCTTACCCCACCATCTTACCACTTTCTGGTTTCTTTAAAACTTTTTTATTTTTTAATTTTTTATTATATATATATATATATATTTAAATCAAACGAGAATTTTCAAAACAAACAAAATCTTCCTCATCCTCACACTTGGGATACATTGTCCCCAATGTACGGTTTTAAGTAGAATGAAAACAACTACATCTTAAAAACAACCTTCTTTTCAACACAACCGATAATACTTAATCATAAGTATTCCATCCTCCACCCATACACCCAAAAATATATAAAAACAAAAATAGTAACAACTATACAGAAATATACAGAACGGTGTTCACCTGGTAAGACGAGACTCAATCAAGAGTAACGCGGTTGGGCCGGCCCGAAGATGGACGTCATGAAGTCCGAAAATTGCCCAAAGTCAAACGCCCAATCACCGCTGCTACTACATTCTCCTTGTGGTGGTGGTGGTGGTGCCATTGATTGCATTGGATTGACCCACATTAAGTGATGAAGAGGTGGTTCGGCATAGCGTACAGAACCGTCATATGGTGGTAAAGTTGTGTAATCCACAACTGGTGGATCAGGTATGACTGGTTCCCCCGCATGTCATTGTTCATGCATCCGCCGATTCCTATCATCCAAATATCGCATGTTTATCTCGTGCCCCCACCCGTAGGCTTGGGCACGGTTCCACATCTCCATTCTCTCATGTCTCTCCTTTTCGGCCCTCTCAGCATAGGCCCCTATGAAGGTCTGATGGTCAAATAATGCACGCGACTCATCCACAAATTTTTATACGTGGAAGGCCTATGCCTTTCCACCATCTCATTCATTGACCCTCACATGGGCCCAGTTATTACCATACGAGTCATACCCAGAAGAATAATCCCAACCCCCGTGTTGGGAACTACTACCACCACCCACATCCATGAAATCTGGCTCACATACTTACTCCACTTCTTCTACTTGCTCATCCACATCTGCCTCCACATCTTCTCTTATTACTCTCCACCTCACATTATCACACAAGCTCGTGATGTCTATCAGTTCGTTTGTATACCCACCCCGGTAAATCCGACAACTTGAACTCTTTGAATACCTTGGTCATTCCCACCGAATCCTCATTTATTACACCATGATTCTTTAGTAATGCCGTGATCAGTCGACAATGCGGTATTAACTTCCGCTTGTTGCTTTCCCAGCTGATCTAAATGTTGTGCATTACTAAATATCAGAAAGAAATGAGAGGCTTCCCGCACATTAACACGTACAACATGGGAATATCACTGTTCCTCACTACCAAAATGTCCCCCCGACGGGGCAACCACATTGTATAAACAGATAGACATCAACAACTTTGCCTCAATCTTCAGATCCTTTCTCCTAATATGATCACTCAAACCTCGACCTCCATAAAGAACCTTTTCTAGAATGTTGTGCCATTGGGGATGTTTGTCAGGACTTTCAAACAAATCTTTTTGCAGAAGGGTACACATATGTATTTCTCGACTTATGGTCAAATAGAGCTATCTGACTGAATGTGTCAAAGGGCTTCACAACTTCATGTCCCCTTACCGTTCCAATTAATTTCATGTTGGACCCCTTCTTGTATGTGGGACATCTCAATGTGGACACCCACTCTTCAATTTCTCTATCGTATAAAGTGTTACTCTCTTCATCGTAACACTTAAGAGCTGCTTCCCAACCTAAGTCCTTAAATCATTCAACGAACCCGAACGTCTCAAACCCGGGATCCGTAACCTCTTTCTCACACATGTACCCCTCGATTCGATTGTTCAAAATGCCATTTTATCAATAAACAACTCCGCTTGCCATTCCAACGCGTACTTTGACAACACTCCACCTGTCCAAGTGGGTTTTTCCGTTGGTACATGTGCTCGTGCTTGTTCTTTATGCAGTCTTTGCCTCTTTGCTTGGGCTTAGAGGTGCACAAACCGGTTTTTTTAAAAAAACCGGTTCGGTTATTAACCGGACCGGTTTTTTTTGGCCCGGAAAAAAACCGGTTCGGTTAATAACCGGACCGGTTAATAACCGGTTTTTTTCTGTCAATACCCTAACCAGTCTAACCGGTTAGGACCGGTTTAGAAACCGGTTAGAACCGGTTTTTTTATTAACCGTTTTTTTTTTTTTTTTTTTTTTTTTTAAATTTCGCGGTTTCAAATACGAATATTTGTTTTTTATATTTTGTACTTAATGAAGACCATTATTTTTTCACAGTATAAACAAACCGGTAACTACAAGGCAAACCGGTAACTACAAGGCCAAACGGACTGACCGAAGCCATTCTTTGCTTTCGTTTTAGGGTTCTTTGCTTGGAAGATGAGTATGAGTGTGTGTTGGTGAATGTGTTTTCAACAAACCAAAGATTAAAAACACATAACTTTCATTTATAGTTTTTACATTAAAAATACAAACATTAAATCGTTATCGCATATTCGTAACTCAAAAATACAAACATTAAATCATTAACACTGAAGAAATCTCTGCCAAGAACTGTTGTTCATGATTTAACTCAAAAATACAAACATTAAATCGTGAACTAGCAGATGCTCCTGTTGTTCCCAATCGCAGTTTGTTCATGATTTGTCTCCATGTTTGCTGTTTCTTTAACTAAATTAGAAAAATCCAAATCAACAAGTAAATAAGAGCACATATTAGGAAAAAGAATGCTTAGACACGATTACATGAACAACTTGCTGTTTCTTACTCATGATTTGCCTCCATGTTTGCTGTTTCTTTAACTAATTTTCTTCGCTACCCGATCCCGAGCTATTTCTTAGGTAATCGTCGTACGCGGCTTCTACATCGGTCATTGGTTGAGTGTGTCCTTCATTGACCTCGTCTTCATACAAGCCCGCTTCATACTCCATTTCCCCCTCGAGTGAGCGTTGATGTTGTGCCCTATCTAAAGAGTCCAAGTAATCCTTGTAGCAAATCGACATCTCTATAGCTGGTGCAGTGAGTCGAGTCCTCCTAATCGATATAACCCTGCCAGAAACAGAAAAAGCAGACTCCGAAGCTACCGTGGAAGCTTGGACCGTTAGTAAATCTTTGGCCATGGCGGCGAGGATCGGAAACTCATCCTCCTTACCTCTCCACCAAGCCAGCAAATCAAGACTTCTAAATTCATCCGGAGTCATGTGTTTCACAAAGTTGGTACCACCATACCTTCCAAGTTCATTGCTTGGGGTGTTTACCCTTTGACGTTTACCGGCGTCTTCCCAAATCATGTAGTACATCCCCATTTCAAGGTCGGTTTGGGATTGGGATTGGGCAACAGCTCTTAACGAGTCATGAATTTGGGAAGACGACCCGTATTTTGTAAGGTAGACATCATACATGTTTGACAAGGTGGTGTTGAAAGCATTCTTTAAAGTTTGGCTATAATAGGGGTTTTGATCGTCGTTTAACCCAAGCTCATCACAAATTTTTTCTATTAAAGCTTCAACACCACCAACATTGATGCAAGGGTTTAACGCAGCAGCACATGTCAAAACAGCGGGTAGTTGTTGAAAATATTTTCTAAATTTTTCTTTCATTTTTACACCCATATCAAAATAAGGTGCACCCCTACAATCAAGTTCACTCAACTTTGTGCACATGACAGCAATTTTTGGTAAAGCAATGAGGCTTGTTGGATAGTAAACCCCGGATAAACTAGTTGTGCAAGATTTAAAAATTTGAAGGACATCCGTAACGATCTCAATCAATAACCAGTTTCTAGGATCATATGGTGCACATTTACCCCTACTTGACAAAATTTGATGAAACGCAATTAATGATTCTTTTTGTTGGATGGCTTTCTCAAACATATTACAAGTCGAGTTCCATCTTGTTGGACAATCCCAATTTGGCCCCAACCATTGACAATTAGCTTCTACACAAAATTTTTTGTATCTTGAAAATGTTTTATTGTTGCTAAAAACATCTCGTAACATTCTTTTAAAACTGTTTCTTTGCGTTTCGATCATGTTTAACCCATCTTGCACGGCCAAGTTGATAATATGTGCAATGCATCGGCTATGAAAAAACGCTCCATCACAAATAGGTTTATACTTTAATTTTAAATGGCCAACCGCGGCCATATTGTTGGACGCGTTATCAAACGAAATTGAAAAGATTTTATCTTCAATTTTGTATTGTCGAATGACTTTATCCAAGATTTGAAAAATATTTCTACCCGTGTGCGGGTAATTAAACAATTGAAACGCAACGGTTCGTTTCATCATTTGCCACGACTCGGGGTCAACCCAATGAGCCGTCACACAAATGTATGAGTCGGGCGAACCATGAGGTACCGACCAAACATCCGTTGTTAAGTTTACACCAGTTTGTAAGTTTGAAAAGTATGAAATTAGTTCGGATTTAGCGTTTTTCCATGCTTTAAGACAATCTCTTTTAAGGGTCGAACGACTTACGTGTTGGTAGCGTGGTTGAACATAGTTTTGCATCATCTCCGTGAATTGAGGGTTGTCGAAGTGGTTGAAAGGAAGTGTTTGTTGAATCACAAAGTTTGAAAACTGTTGACGTACCGCTTCAACGTCGTACGTAAACACCCCTCATTGATTCGTCATCTCCGGCTGCGAACTACTTCCCGCTTCGTCCTTCAAGGCCTTGCAAAAGAGCTGGTGTATATGCGCTTTTAAAGTGGAGTTTGCATCTTTGGCATAGAACTTCAAACAGTGCTTGCATCGAGCTTTTTGGCGACCGTTAGACAGTTCGCATAGGTCGAAATGTTGCTACACATCTTGGTTTCGTTTCGTGGGGATGATCCGAACGACCGTTATGTCTGTGTTCGAGGCACCCATGTTGACGGATGAAGCAGCACTTTGGGAGGCCATGATAATAAGAGCGTATAATCGAGTATGAAATAAATGAGTACGAGTATGAAATAAACGACTACGAAATAAGAGCGTATGGAGTGGTAATGTGGTATAATTAAGTGTGAGATAACAAAATAATCGCGTATGAAATAAACGTTTAGAGCTAGTAGAGTTGTATAATCGAGTGTGAGCTAACCTACCCAACCTAAACTATATATAGTTGTTTGTGGGGGTAAAATGTTAAAAAAAACGGCAAGAAATCAAGCAAAAACGGGCAAAAAAGGACCCAAACGGTCATATGGCTGTTTTATAACGGTCAAAAACCGGTTAACCTTAACCGGTTTTTAGGTTAACCGGTTTTTAGGTTAACCGGTTTTTTAATAACCGGTTTTTAAATTTAACCGGTTTTTTTACTAACCGGTTCAATAACCGGTTTTTGTCCACGAATGAGTAACCGAAGTACTAACCGGCGGTTCAATAACCGGTTTAACCGGTTTTTAAAAAACCGGTTTTCGTAAAAACCGGTTTCCGGTTTAAACCGGTAAACAGGTTCCCCAACCGGTTTTTTTGAACACCTCTACTTGGGCTGCCCGACCGCTAGAAGTTGATGTCTTTCCTTTTCCCTTATCCGAGGTTCTACTCATCTAGACATAACAAACAACCCAAACAAACCAAGTTAAATCAACATATACCTCCCCACACTTGCTTGTTACTATGGTTGTGGATAATCACTCGTTTATCAATTTACCAAAAATTTCAAGAATTGCTTCAACACATGATTTCCAACTTATCAATATAACAACCATATGTTTGTAACATTTATTCACTATCCACAATCATAATGTACAACCATTATACTAATTACTCAAACTAGCAAGTGGGTATATAATTCAACTAATTCTACCTTAACAATTTTTCAATAGGTACAAGAAAATTGACAAAGAACATACCTTGAGAGTTGAATAGGATGAACACTAACTCTTTCTTCACACAATAACAAAAACCCCCAAAATTTCTTAAGAAATTCGTCAAACCTTTTGCTCAACAAACGGATTAACACTTAACAATGAGTGGAATTAAGCTTGTTATTGTTAATACTCACTAAAATCCAATGAAAATAGGGTCAAAAGTCTTTAAAATTGGTGATGATATGAAAAAGTTATGATGTGAGGTTAGGGTTTGTAGAGAGTAATTGGGAGGAAGAAGAAGAGAATGGAAGTAAATAATGAAGAGTAGGTGAATTATGTGGTGTAGATTGGTTTTAAAAATAAATTTTTCTTGTTTATTTAACCCAAAACCCGGCTAACAAGTGCAGTCACGTCCGAACCATGATCCACGGTGTTTCATACTCTGTCGCTGTCTCAGGTGGACCGTGACCCACGGTTCACACCATGGGTCACGGTGTGAGTGTATCAACATGAACAGAAGGCGCCGTACCGTGGTACGTGCCTCCATCGTGCAACACGGTTAACCACCGTGGGCCACGGTCTACACCGTGGTCCACGGTTCACTATAATATTTTTTTTAAGAAAAAGAACTAAAATTATCATAAATGACCAAAAATTTACTTATAAAAAATAAAAAGTAAAAATTAAAAATAAAATTACCCTACCCCCCATGAAAAACCCGAGTTGTCTCCAACACGGTAAAGAAATTCAAAAAAACTTCCCCACGCTTGATTTGGACAAACTCCAAAGGGAGAAAGGTAATTTTAAAACCAAAGTTTAACAAAAAGCTAGACTAAATTATACAACATACCTGGACCTTTACTAAGTGGAAGCATCCGGTGATCTTAGGAAGAAACTCACCTTGTCATCTTCAAGCATATTAAGATCTTTACCTTCTGGTATGGTTTGAGGCGATGTCCATTCACAACTTGCTTGACTTGATTTTGCATATCTTCAATCTCCACATCACCAAACCTCCCTACTCTTGTGATGACATACGGACCCATCCACTTGCTTTTTAGCTTATGGGGAAACAATTTGAGTCTCGAATTTTACAACCATACTTTTTGCCCAACTTCAAATGTTCTCTTCCTTATCTTAGCATCATGTACCCTTTTTAATATTCATTATACGCCGAGGCACATTCATACGCTTCATCCCGGATTTCCTCTAGTTCACTCAACTTCAACTTCCTCAACTTTCCGGCTTCATGATAATCCATATTAACACTCTTAAGTGCCTATAATGCTTGGTTAGCCAACTCCATTGGTAAATGACACCCCTTTCCATACACCAACCGATAAGGAGTGGTACCAATCGGTTTCTTGTAAGCTGTTCGATATGCCCATAATGCACCATCCAAATTAACCGACCAATCTTTCCTATCCACCCGAACTGTTTCATCAAAATTTCCTTAATTTGGCGATTAGAAACTTCAACTTGGCCACTCGTTTGAGGATGGTAGGTGTTGCAATGCGATGATTAACACCATAGCGTTTTAACAACTTACCAAACGTGAAGTTCTTGAAGTGCGATCCATCATCACTTATGATTACTCTTGGGATACCGAATCTTGAAAAAATGTTAGCTTGGACAAACTTACAAACCATAGAGTGATCATTAGTTCTTGTCGCAACCGCTTCAACCCATTTCGACACATAATCAACCGCAACAAGGATGCACAAGTACCCACACGAGTTTAGAAACGGGCCCATAAAGTCTATGCCCCAAACATCAAAAATGTCAACCACCAAAATGGGTTGTAAAGGCATTTCATTCCTTTTGAATATACCCCCCATTCGTTGACAATTCAAGCACTGTCGGGCATATTCATTAGCATCTTTGAAAAGTGTCGGCCAATAGAACCCACATGATAGTACTTTATACCCCGTTTTTGATCCACTAAAATGGCCCCCACATGCCGATGAATGAGCATGTGTCAAAATCTCTTGCACTTCATTCTCGGGTATACATATTCTAAGAACTTAATCCGCTCCAACCTTGAAAAGGTCGGGTTCATCCCATATGTATTGTTTGACTTGGGACATGAATTATTGCCTTCGTTTCTTTGACCAATGTTCCGGAATTGCCCCTGTGGCTAAATAATTAACATAATGGGCATACCACGGTGCGGTTGAAACGGCGAGCAACTGTTCATCTGTAAATTTTTCATTTATATCCATCGGATCATCAACGCCTACAAGTGGAATCCGAGACAAGTGATCCACCACTACATTCTCACAACCCTTCTTGTCCCGGATTTCAAGATCAAATTCTTGCAACAATAACACCCATCGAATCAAATGCTGTTTCGCGTCTTTCTTTTCCATCAAATATCGGACTGCGCTATGATCCGAGTACACACAACTTTACTTCCCAAAATATACGACCGAAATTTATCCAAGGCGTACACCACCGCAAGTAACTCTTTTTCGGTAGTGGTGTAATTCAATTGCGCCTCGGATAAAGTTTTGCTCGCATAATATATGACCACCTGCTTTTTCTCCACTCTTTGACCCAATACTGCTCCCACCGTGCTATCACTAGCATCACACATTATTTCAAACGGGTTTGACCAATCCGGGGATTGCAAAATGGGTGCTTATACCAACTTCTCTTTCAAGCTGTCAAAAGCTTGTAAACATTCACCAATAAACTCAAAAGGGACATCCTTCAATAAAAGATTACATAAAGATTTTGAAATTTCACTAAAACCCTTAATGAATCTCCTATAAAATCCGGCATGTCCCAAAAATGACCTCACCCCTTTGACATTTTTCGGGGGTGGTAAAGATGAAATTACTTTTATTTTAGCTTGGTCAATTTCAATTCCCCTACTTGAAATCACATGACCCAACACAATGCCCTCTTGCACCATGAAGTGACTTTTTTCCCAACTCAACACCAAGTTTGTCTCAACACATCGTTTTAAAACTTTTTCTAAATCAACGAGACACAACTCGAATGTTGAGCCAAAAATGGAAAAATCGTCCATAAGAATTTCAAGTGAATCCCCGACCATGTTAGAAAAATGCTCATCATACATCTTTGAAAAGTATCTGGGGCATTACACAGTCCAAATGGCATTCACCTAAAGGCAAAAGTATCATATGGGCAAGTAAAGGTGGTCTTTTGTTGGTCATCGGGATGAATTGCATTTTTATTGTAACCCGAATATCCATCCAAAAAACAATAATATTTTTAACCGGAAAGTTTTTCAACTATTTGATCAATGAATGGTAATGGAAAATGGTCTTTTGAGGTTGCATTATTTAATTTTCTATAATCGATGCACACTCGCCACCCGGTTACCGGTCGGGTGGCGATTTGTTCACCATTATCATCTTTAATTACTTGGATGACGGCTTTCTTTGGTACTACCTGTGTCGGGCTCACCCATGCACTGTCTAAAATGGGATAAATGATCCCCGCATCCAACCACTTGATAACCTCCTTTTTCACCACTTCTCATAAATTCGGGTTCAACCGTCTTTGAGTCTCCCTTGTTGGTTTAGCCTCCTCATCAGCAATGATTTTATGCATAACAATCAAATGACTAATACCTTTTAAATCTGCAAGTGTCCATCCAATGACAGCCTTATGTGCTCCCAAAACCTTTACCAACGCCTTCTCTTGTTCTTCTTCCAAGTTATAAGCAATGATAACCGGAATGGTTTCATTCCCCCATAAGAATGCATACTTCAATTGACTTGGGAGTTCCTTCAATTCAACCTTTGGTGGACACTCCAAAGACGGCTTTGTGTTCGAATTGATCTCCGTTGGCAAGCTCTCAAATTGATGTGTCCATGGTGGCCTTCCCTCTTGCATAGCTAAGACATCCTGTTTTTGTTCTTCAATTCTCAAAGCACACACGTGTACCTGTTTAGAATCATCACAAATACAAGCTTCTACACAATCCTCATCATATTCATGAGGAATACAATGGTCCACCACATCTATCATAAAACATTCTTCACTACTCAAAGAATTAGCAACGTTAGTAAAAGCATTAAGGCGCATTTTTCGATTACCAAACGCCATGTCAACGGTACCAAATCTATGATCAATGATTGCGTGAGAAGTATTCAAAAATGGTCGACCCAAGATAACATTTTGTTGTTGACTTGGGTCACCTGATGAATAGTCTAATACCAAAAAATCCACAGGATAATAAAAGTCCTCAACTCGCACGATTCCATGGGGAAGTTTATGAGATAAATCCACCAATACAACTGTGGTCTCAACACGTTTCAAAGGACCAAAGTCATATTGGTCATATAAACCCCCCGGGAGAATGCTTACTCTGGCCCCAAGATCTAGTAACGCCCTAGACATTCGAAAATCGTCTACTTGAATATTAATTAAGGGCGTTCCCGAATCTTGAAGCTTAGGAGGAATATCTTCTTTTAAAACCGCACTTACCAGCTCAGTTAAATCCACTCGTTTAGGCACTTTTTGTTGCCTCTTTTGAGTGCATAGTTCTTTTAAAAACTTAGCATACGCGGGCACTTGTTTATTGCCTCAAGTAGAGGTAAATTCACTTTTACCTATTTAAACACTTCCCACATATCCTCCTTTTGAGGACCTCTTTTAAGAATTGCATTTTTCTTACCCGGGTCAAGCAAAGCCGAAGGAAATGGAACCGCATTTTGTTCGACTTCCTTATTTTTATCTTTTAAATTTAAAGTTTGACCCGGATTTTGTAACAGTTTTTCAAAAGTGACATGTTTAGTGGGTTTATTGGTTTCAATTTCATCATCACTTTCATTACCCGTAATGTCCTAGACTTCCCTATCAACTACACCCGGTGATAAATCCTTTTTGTATTCTTTACCACTTCTTAACACACTAACATTATTTATAGGAACGTTACGAGATGAACTATGGGACAGGTTTACCTTACTGTTGCTAGGCAGTTGGCATTTATTTTTCTTCAATTATGACACTTCAGTTGCGAGTTGACCCATCTGTGTGGTCAACGATTGGATGGCTTTATCTCGAACTTCATCCTTTTGCATTTGAGCTTCATCAAGTTGATTTCTCCGTTGCATATCTTATTGCATCAACTTCAACATGTCCACAACTTCATTTCCACTTGATGAGCCTTGACTAGTTGACCCACTTTGACCGCCACCCCCCTTTACCTTGGAACCCTTGATTATTCCCGCCATGAAAATTACCTTGGTTATTATATTGTTGGCGAGGAACATAATTTCCCGGATTTCCTTGAAAGTTCGGGTTGGATTGAGTAGCCGGATTTCCATAACGAAAATTCGGATGATTTCTCAACCCGGGGTGGTAAGTATTGGAGTTCATCTTGTAATTCCTACCACCTCCCCCTTGAAGTGCATTCATCTCTTCTACTTGTCCTACCGCACATACCTCTGAAGCATGACCCAACTCGTTACAATTCGTACAAACATAAATTACTTGATTAGTGGTTTGTACCCCTCCTTCTTCCACGACTTGCACTTGTGGTCTACCAATCGCCGGTCTTGCTCTTCTTCCGGTTTGGGCCTTTCTCTTCGATGTAACCACCATTTGTTCCAAATATGCCCAATCATCTTGTTCATAATTGGTACCGAATGTACCATTTGTGATTGACCTAAAATCCCGTTCATCCTCCATACTCAACCCCTCATGAAAAGCATTTAACAACTCACAAAGCGCAATACCATGATGAGGACAATTCTTGATCATCATATTGAACCTCTCAAATGCTTCATGGAACATTTCACCCGATTGTTGTTGAAAGGTTCTCAAACTCCTCTTTGCATCATTGGTCTTTTGGGCCATGTAAAATTCTTCCAAGAATCTTTGTTGTATTTCAGCCCAAGTATAAATAGATGTTGAAGGCAAAGTGTAAAACCATCTCTTTGCTCTGTCTTCCAACGAAAATTGAAATAATACTAACTTAACCTCATCCGATGTAAAACCTTGACCCCCAATTGTGTTGTAAATGGAGTCATATGCCTCGAAGTGAAAGTAAGGTTCCTCCGTTGCTAGACCCTTATACTTAGGTAGACTTTGGAGGGAATTTGTTCTCACCTCAAACGTCCTCCCTTGTTGATTATGAGGAATAACCACCGGAGACGGGTTATTAGTAATTATCGGTCAGAAATGAGCTTCAATACCCCATACCATCTCTCTTGCATGTCTTCTTGGTACCCCCATTGGAACTCTTGGTTGACCCATTTGCCTATAAACGGGCCTTGGATGTGCAAATTGTTGCAACTATGGTTAGGGCATTTGTTGTTGAAACTGTTGATCTTGTTGTTGACCTTGTGGTTGTTGATTAATCTGTGGCGGTTGAACTTGTTGAACAACAACCGGGTATTGTGGAGCTTTTTGTTGAATAATCGGTGGTGGTTGTCTACTAATCTCTTTCAACGGTTCGGGTTGTTGCCATTGACCATAACCAAAATTTCCCGGATTTACCCTTTTTCTTCCATCACCTCCCACGTAGTAACCTTCCACTTCATACCCCTCAAATTCGCTGTCAAACCCGTATCCGTATCCGTCACCTTGTGTTCTTGAATATTGCATGAAAGGTGGGGGTTAATATTGGTAGCTTGATTGTGATTGTTGAAAGGTTGGTTGTGGGTTTTGTTGAGATGACGATGCGCCAAAGGTAGGAAAAAGGTTGGAAATAGATGGCAATGTGGATGATGTTGAGTAGGTGTAATGAGCAGCTATGGGTTCGGTTGTGTGAGTTTGGTTCAATTCGCTTGATGTTGTAGGTATAGTAGTAGTGATCGGTGGAGGTGGATTTGGTGGAGGTGTGGTTGGGATTGTTTGATCCGAAGTGGGAGCTGGTGAATCCATGGTTCTGTTTGATGCAGTTGGAAAACCAAGAAGCTTGTTCTCCCTAAGTAGGACTCGGTTTCTCCGAAGTGTTCTGTCAATTTCAGGATTGATAACTAGTGGTGATGACCTGTTAGAGCCTCTAGTATGCATACACATATAGGTACCTACACACTAACACAACCAGCGTAAACCCGAAAATAACAAACAAAAACTACTAAAGCTAACACACATTGCGCACTACTCCTCGGCAACGGTGCCAAAATTTGACGTGAAGTCGAAGACTCACTAAAAAATAAACCGATTACAACTAATTAGATAGCGGTAAGCAGTTGTTGAACACAGAGAGTTTGTGGAAAATGTGTTACTAAGTAGCTATGAAATTTATCTATATTAAACTAAGTGCAAAAAGTAAATTCAAGTATTTGATTTGTTGATTTTGATTAACGAAAATAACTGAAAGCAAATAAACGAGTTTTAAACAATATGAGAAACAATGCTCTCCCCCGATTTCAGGTTTTCAATATTGATAATGTTAACGTTTACTTTTGGGATGAACTAAATAGATATAGTTCATGAAAGTGTGTTTGAAAGTGATAAAAGAGGACTAAGTACTTGAATTATAAAAATGCAAGGCTGTCACTCGATAATCAGTTTAATATAGTTAACCCTAATTCTCTTCTAATAAATCTCGATTGCCTATGGCACCAAGAACGGTAGTCAAGAACACGAATTTATACTATACTAACACCTACAAAACAAACTCACAATCACCATCCAAATACAATCAAATGATCAAATTACTAACCCACCAATAACATAAACGATTCACAAATAGTCAATTGAAACCTTACAATTCGGGAGAGAACATAAAGAGTACTAGCCACTCATCGTTAGGTTCATTATCACATCAATTAAAGTATGTAGATGAATCAAAAATACCAAATCAATGATTACAATCACCAAAGTAGAGTTCTTGCACTCCAAAATTCGTCCTTAGGGTGTTTTTGAATCGAAGATAAGTGACAAGACCAACAAAAACCGAATATAATATGTCAAAAACGGCAGTTACGACTGCCGTACCGTGGACCGTGGGTCACGGTGCGATCTTGAAAACTTGAACTGTGGCCCACGGTTCACACTGTGGGTCACGGTGGCCTCCACGGTGACATGCCCTCCATGGTACAGTATTCTCTGTTCGTTTTGTTACTTTGGATCGTGACCCACGGTCCAGACCGTGGGCCACGGTGGACTTCAACCACACAACTTCATTTTTTCACTAGTTTTGACCTTCTTGACTTGCCGGTTCCTTTGGTTTCTTCGGTATACACCATAATTACTCCGGAACTTCCTTTTAGCTTGAAATTAACCAACAACAGTAGTTATCCAATTTCCATGAAATTACACTCAATGCATATCATTTTATATCGATTAAGCACACTTACGGGTCATACTCCGATACACCCGTCACTAACCAAATTTTAGCTCAAATAAAATAAAACCATTGTTCGTTGTTTCTTTATGTGTGGACGCTTAATTTAGACCGGACATCAATATTCAATAAACCAAAGTTTCATTCAGCCACCGTCCACCCCACGATGACCCGACCCTCTGCTACCCTCCTCTGGTCACCGCACGCTGGAGCCTAGTGGTCGACGGCCGGCGGTCCGTCAGTCCCTCTTCCACAGTTCGACTTCTACTAGTTCAGTTTAGATATTCTTCTACTTTTATCTAAAATTGTAATTGTTTAAGTTTATTAGATAAATTGTTAATTTGAAATTATTTATGGGCAATTAAATATCCGAATGATTAATTATGGTTTATTGGATATTTGAATAATGTAAATTGGAATTGATCAAAGATTTAGGGTTCATCTGTAATTTAGAATTGATTATGAATTTATGGTTTAAATTTGTTTCTGTGAAAATTAGGATGCTTGAAAGATGAAACAACAAAGTCTATTATCAATATTTTTAAACGAAAATTACATGAAAATGATGATGTCGATCCAATACCAAATTCAAATATATATAATATGAAATACGATTTAAAGAATTTGTTTATTGTATAAACCAAGGTAAAAAATATTCATTTACATTGTATGAAATGCGGTAAAAAAATTTTGAAAGTTACCCCCAAAATTTTCGTATAGATCCGCCACTGGCGAGAAAAGTGATAGTTTTGGGGCGGCAAACCATTTTAACACCCCCCGGGCGACAAATGGGGCGATAAGGGGGGGAGGGGGTACTCGTCTCTTGTTTGTGTGTGTATGTTTATTATTATATATGTGATATATATATATATATATAATATATATATATAGGGGTGAGATCTAGAAAGAACTTCTCTTAAAGAGAGAACTAGAGAACTAGTAAAGAATTATTTTTAACTATTTTTAAAAATTTATTTTGTGATTTTTTTTTCTTTCCTCCTTCTAATAATATGATATCGTTCCTAAAAAAAATATAAACGGTCGATGTAATGTGTATGTGCATTAATTTGTATTGTATATATAAAATAGTGTTTTATTGCATATAATAGAACACAAATACATTATCTAAAACACACTATTGAAATATATGCAAATACGACACTAATAATTGTATGCAAAACACATTATTGCATATATGTAATACAACACTAATGCACGTATGCACTATATCGATTTTTTTTTAATTTTTGTATGTAATATAACACTATTGCAAATATACAATGCAAACAACTATATATATGCTATTAAACACTATTTCAAATATCAAAATGCATACTATTGTATATATGCATTATAAAAAAAGTCGATGTA
The DNA here is from genome assembly GCF_021521415.1 of Bidens hawaiensis. Taxonomy (NCBI): domain Eukaryota; kingdom Viridiplantae; phylum Streptophyta; class Magnoliopsida; order Asterales; family Asteraceae; genus Bidens; species Bidens hawaiensis. The sequence continues at coordinate 90,586 of NW_027492623.1, read as the reverse complement.
TTGCATATATGCTTGCATTACAACGGTTTTTTTTAATTTTTTATTATTTTTTTATTTTTATATTTTTTGTGGTGAAAAATAACAACATATAAGAAGGATGAAAGAAAAAAAATTAAAACTATTTTTTTAATTAAATTAAAAATACTTAATTATTAGTTCTCTAGTTCTCTCTATAAAATGAAGTTCTCTCATGATCCTCTCCCTATATATATATATATATATATATATATAGGGGGTGGTTCAGGAGAGAAATGAGATTATTGTAAGAAGTGCGAGAAACAGATGTGAGCCATTAATTGTGTTTAATCACAGGTATATAACAAGAATGGCAAACTGGCTATTAATGTGACACAACTATAACACTCTTTTAATTAAAAAGGGCATAAGTGTCTTTTTTTATGTAGGCCTCATCAAGTCAAAACATCGATATCTTTGGTATGTTCACTATTTCCCCGTTTCAACGCCTGCATCAATGGGCTTCAGATATTCCATGAAGCTGTGGTTCAGATATATTTGAGCTTTAAGAGTTAAACCTGCATTAGGGTATAAAGAAAAGTCGTCCGACACTAATTATCCTCTCTCTCGTGTGCTCAAAATTAGGGATTTTTCAAGGTTTCGGTTACATAAAAGTCGAGCAGGTAATTCGAATTTTCTGTGTTTTTTAGTCAATTTTACATATCATCTCTGACATTATTATTAGATACATACATTTAATTTGTCTTTATAGTGTTTATCGTGGATATAAGAATGTATGGACAAAAAATAGGTTTTTTTTATACGTATTACATACATGATACCATATGATCCTACGTTTGAGCACAGTTTGTTTTTCAGATTTTGAATACTACTTTAGTTGTTAGTGACTTTTAATATATATAGATATTACACACAATTTTTATATCTTACATTGCAAAATCAATTTTTTTTTAAGTTTGTTGTGTTGGTAAGGATTTTGACAGTTGTATACATAGTATAGTATTGGTGTGTAGGCAACAAGTTTTAATGTAGGGAACTTGGTTAGTTGTGTAGGGAAACTTGCGTAGCTAACTTGTCCACTTAAAATGCAAGATAAAATTCACTATGTAGGATATAAACTCGATAGTATGCGGTTTGTAAACTATATGTGTAAAACAACAACAAAAATAATGTATTATATGAGAACTTCATGTTGTTATGTATCATGTAGCTTAATTTGTTTATGTTGTGTATGGTATTGGTATAATATGTTTTTTTAATCTTCTTTTTCAATGGGAGAATATATTTATTGTGTAGCTTCTGACTCGTATATGATGTGTAATATTGTATGTAGTATGTAGGAAACATAATGGTGTGTGTTTTAAATTGTGTATGGTATGAAGGCAATTATAACTATAACTTTGAAGGGGAAATGGTTATTTTGTAGGGACGGTGGTAATTGTATTTGGTGTAGGCAATAGTTTTTAGTGGTGTGGGGAAGTTTGCAAGTTGTGTAGGGTAATTTGATTTGTTGTGTATGGTTGATATGGATTTCGTTGTGTAGGGAACTTGGTTTGTGGTGCAGGTCGATATTTTATTATGGAACTTACGGGTTGTGTATGGTGTAACCTCTTTATTGTGGTGATTGACATTAAGATCACTAGATGACTAATTATTTTTTTTTTCTATTTTAATTTTATTCCGTAAACAGAGCGAGTAACATTTGGTGTTTACTTATTTTGATATTGTATATTAATTAAAAAAACAAGTTGTTACTGTGCATTAGCCGCATTAGCCTTTTGTGGATATGAATGTAGACTTGTGTGTAGGATTAGGTTTTAGGTATGTAGGATAGATAGAAATTTTTTGTGTGTGGATATTAACGTAGACTTGTGTGTAGGACCATATTGATGAAAGTTAACGCTTCTAGACATTAATGCTTCAAGTATATTTCTAGACCATATTGATGTAACTTAAAAAATCATGTGTATGAGGTTTTGGACAGTGTAGATGTTAAAATAGATGGCAAGTGTTAGTCATACGATAAAACTATAGAGTGTAGGAGTAGGTTTAACGTTAATGGGTAGGTTAATATGCTTTAATGTATGGTAATGTGATTTAAGGGTATGCTAATGTTCTTCTAAGTATGAGCACTGTATAGCAATGTATGTAGGTAATTTGAGCAATCTGTGTATATCATCAAATTGTGTAGTATGGGTCAATGTTCTTTTACTATTTGAATCATGCATATGTATTGCATGTGGAGGTAATCTGAATATGTGATGAGTAATCCAACAGGTGAAAAATTGGTCATTCAAACCCAAATATATGCAGGTGATAATGTAAGGCTGTGTAGGAAATTTTTTAGTTTGTTCTAATCTTATTTAATGTATGCAACATGCTTATGTAGGGTTGTGTAGGTAAATTGGTTTCTGTAATATGTGCAAACACTAATGTTAATTACAACGGATGTCTTGACTCTGTAGGGGTATCTTCGAATGTGTATGGCTATGTACGTAGCCATTTTGTATAATATATAGCTAATGCATGTGTAAGCAGTTTGAAGGCCTTTAGACATTGTAGAGTAGATTTGATTGAATCTTTGACGCCAAATTGGTTAAACATAAGGTGGGTGAATCCGATAACTATCAAGACTCCAGAACTTTTACAATGAGGCACATAGAGACTTTAATTGCAAAAATAAATTGGGATTGTGATCTTGCAGAAGACTCAACTAATTAAAGGCATCAAATTTTGAGATGGAGGAAAAGAAATATGTGGCTAATCCCGCTTTCAGACTTTTACCTAAAACTATCTATTATTTTAAGGTTCTGAAAAGAAAAGGGAATATATATGTTTAGAAGAATTATGTAGGAATTAAGGAATGACTTTTTTTGGCATCTATTTGGTTATGCCAAAGTGTATGAAAACTAACTTTTTGATTGTTGATTTTAACTCGTGTATGGGGTTTGAATTTTTTGAACTCCAAGCAACGATTGCACAATTTTTTTATATGATGCTTCTGGTATTTGTACAACTATTTTGTCTTCGGATAAATCATTTTGTGTATGATTGGTAGATGAGATATGCTTATAAGAATATCCAATATATATGTATTTTTGGTAAGTATTGGTATGCGAAGTATATGTAACACAAAATTTCTGTCGGGGTAATGTGTAGGATGTCAATTCTTGTGTGGAGGTAATCGATAAGCTTTGATAAGAAGCATAACCAACTTTTCAAATATGTGTAGCTAATCTGTAATTTAGTGTGTTGAAAAATATTATTATTCAATGTTGAGAAAAAAATATAAATACAAATGAAAAGTTAAAAAAAAACTACAATAACATATAAACTTAATCAGACAAATGAACTAAAAGGAAAAAACATGAATGTAGTAGCATATATTTATATAACCAACAACATCTATTTTATAAAACGTAAAAAAGGAAAAAGAATAAGATGAGGTGATTTTGTTTTGGAAAATAGCGATTCAGGACCGAAGGAAAAAACGATAAATTTTGTAAAAAGAATATTAAAAAACTTTTGTAACATTCCCAAAATATAATATAAAGAGTTAACAAAAAAAGAATATTAAAAATAATATCTGAAACTTACAAGAACACTTTATTAGTTACCAAATAAAGAATTTTGTATTATGCCTAATTTACCCTTGTAATATAATAAATTGAGTAATAAAAAGAAAATTTTTGATTGGTTAAAATGACTTCTCACACTTTTTGCAATAACTTGATTTCTCTCTTGAACTTAAACCTAAATATATATATATATATATATATATATATATATATGGAGCTACAACACCATTACAACCCAAAAACTAAAACCTATGATTTGCCGACTGGGCGTCACCTGTCGCAATTTGCACCAGTTTGTAACTCTTCCACTACACATAGCCTAAGACACCTATATGATCAATGAATCATTTTGAACCTAAAATATTATTTTTTCACTAGCATGCTTAATAAAACCGTTCGTACTGATTTAACCATACTAAGATCCAAGATGTTTTAATGTGGTTTTGGAATAAGTTAGACCATTCAAGCTTAAAAAATGATAGGTGGGGCATGTCTTAGTCTTAGGGTGTGCTTGGATTGCTTATTTAACCTCATTTTAACTTATTAACGTTAATAAGTTGAAAAGTTGTTTGGGTAACTGAAAATGACCTTTATTTTAACTTTTGAAATGGTGTTAGATCCATGCGGTATATATATATATCATTTGTACTCATGGAAACGGTCCTACGTGGTTGGCAATAAGGAGAATGATGGAAAGAGAACACCGCACCCCATCCCCTATTCATTAGTGATGGGGGTGCCAGTGAGGGAGGTCACACGTTGTCACACCCCGACCAAAGGCGGCAGAACATGTCGGGGTGTAACGGATTGCTCAAAGAACACAAGACACTATTAAAGTGGCAATATTTAAACAACTTATTCATTTCATTCAATCATCAAAAGTAACACATCTTGTTCATACAAAATAACACCCAATGCAAATAATTAAATTGTTCATTCTTCTAATAACCTAAACGGTCTCAAAATAAAATAGCGTCTTCAAACTCCAATCAACCAATAATCAAACCTGTAACAATGCATAAAATACAATTTGTCAACACGTATGTTGGTGAGAAATGTCATAGTTTTGAGTATATATAATATGAGGCAAAATCCACAACTCGTATGTGAAACTATTGATAAAAGCAACACTTGCGGTATATAAAAAATAAATAAATGAGGATCCTTTCTAATTGGTAACAACCAACATACTCGGATAATGAGGCCCTATTCTACTAGCACAAGGCTAAAGTAGTTAGGGTTGCATATGATCATACTTATTAAGGCTCAACAAAAACATAAATAAACACTCGTGCACGTAAAGCATATGAGACATATAACACATAATCGAGCAAATATTCAAAGTATCATATGCTCTAGAGTTTAGGGTTTGAGAATCTAGTATCATAAATCATTGTTGTTTAGAATAGGTACGCAAGTTACCCCCAAAGTATAAAAATGAAAACGGGGGATGAAATGTACTCACGTGAAATAAGTAACTTGAAGGATTAGTTTGCGATAAAACGGAAAGGTAAGTTTAACGAGCAAGATCTAGATTAAAAAGGGCCTTGAGTTAGTAGATGGACTTAAAAGCTTTAAAGTAAAATAACATGACAAGTAAGATAAATAATTAAAGTTTGAGGGTTAAAGTGTAAATACGTAAGAATTAAAGTAATGGTTTTAGAAAAGTAAGTTTACTCGAAATCGGGTCTCGGTATTCTATTCATTAGTTTTACTTAACCTTTGTTAAGTAAGTATTTGGGTATAATTGCGATATTGCAAGACCCTTTGTTAACTAGATACTAAGATGAGATTTTACGAGTGTTCGGACTTTTTAGTTCGAGTCTTGATATATGATCAAGCCCGAAGCCGAGATTCCAAAGTGATAAAATGTTATGAGATAACTCAATGAAATCAAAAGGAACTTAACCAACTGTAAGAACCTCAACGTGCGTTAAGCGGGTGTTTGGCTTTGTTGGTCCAAACTTTTTATAAGATCAAGTTGGATCCGACATACCAAGTATTTTGAGAAAACAATTAAAATTATTTTATAATATAGTTTTAAAGAAAAATATGAGATTCGATGGCTCAAAACACAACTAGTGTGTCTTAAGCGAGTGTTTAGTTCGGTCGTGGTTCGGTCCTTGACTCAGAATAAGACCGTGGATGGTTACCACATACCTGATGCCATAAAACTTATTATAATAAACTTCAAAATGATAATATTCAAGTCTTACATACAACATGTAAATAATAAAGTATTTAAACAAGAGTTCGGTTTTGGTTCGGTCCTTGACTCAGAATGAAACCGAGGATGGTTGCCACATACCCAATACCATAGAACTCAATAAAATTGTTTGGAAACTAAAGTAATTAGAAACTAAACAACATTAGTAAGCTTACATAAATTAACAACATAAATTAAAGTGTATAACGAGGACTATAATAGTCCTCCATTGTCACACCCGGCCCTGAGCGGCGGAAACAGCCGGGCGCGCGCGAGTGGGGATTGATAATTAAGCACGGGCCATTGCAAACATTCAAAGTAAGATTTTCATTGCGCATGATATGTTTAATACAAATACATTACATTGTTTAAAAATTACATAAAAACATCCAAGTATAAAACTGTTGAAGATTTCCACGCCATATCCCCTTGCGCGGCGGGAACAACCACGCGCATCGAAGGGATAGAACTAAAATCTTCCAAAAAGCTAGTTTTAGATGTTCAGCGTGAGGTGCTCTAAGTGTGACTCCATGCGCTACCTAGCTATCTCCTGAAAGACACGTAAAAACATTTGAATCAGTATAAACTGAGTGAGTTCACAAGTTTTAGTAACTTGATAAATCGCATTGCATCATAGTCTTAATAAAAATCATATTGAAACACATTTCTGATTTCATGTCTGAACATATACTTGATAATCCGTATGAAAACATAGATCTGACACATATTTCTGATAAAAGTCGTTCCGCGGGCTACGCGCGATCATTACTGGAAGTGTGCTCGTCCATGCAAAGTGGCGCTGCCACTACGAGCTAAATAATATAATGCCGTCCCGCGGTTTACGCGTGGACATTTCTGAAAAACCGTGCTCGTCTATGCAAAGAGGCGCTGCCCCTACGAGCTAATCAATAATTCCGTCCCGCGGGTTACGCGCGGACGTTGTGCCGGAAAACAAGGCGCTCGTCCATGCAAAGAGGCGCGACCCCTACGAGCGGGCTCAAACCCATAGTACTGCCCCATGACCATACTAGGCACTCGTCCATGCAAAGAGGTGCGACCCCTACGAGTGGGTGGATCAAACCAGCAGTCCCTACCCTTAGAGTTCCAATGGTAAAGTGATCACTTACTCGAGTTCTAGCGCACATACATCGAAAACCTTAGATAACCGTTCGCATTGCTCATCATGAAATATAATTTAAACACATAATCGCTTGCATAGCTTGTAAGTATACCATGATAAAACATTATTTAAGTACGTGTCCCTCGCCCCGAAAACAGTTTAAAAACAGTGAAAACAGCGAGAATAGGGGCTGTGAGACTCACCTGTGGTTCTTGTTAAGGGATTAATCGAGATTCGGGTTTTCTTGGTGTTGGCCTCGGAATTGAAGGTCTAGAATACGATTAAATAACAAGAAGTATATATATTAAGATCAAGAATTAGGAGAATATAAGGGTTGGAAAGCAGATCTCAAGGTTATATTCTCGGCTTACCTAGTAACAGGATCGGAAACGAAAGCAACGGATGCTTGGGAGATGATTAGTGCAAGTTGCAGTTCTTAAGAGAGAAGTTTAAAGTGTGTTTTGGGTGATAATTTAGGTTACATATTTATAGGCAAACTCAAGGGAACACAATCCCTTGCTTTAGGGGATTGTAATCTCTTCATATCTAGGTGTAATGATGATAAAGTATGGAAATTATTATTATTTATTTAAGAGTGGAGTAGTGGATAAAAGATTTTGATTTGATTTGGACAGGACAGGCAGGTCTGTGGTTGGTGGGAGTAGGGTGGCTGACAGTTGACTTTTCATGTTACAGTGTGCTTTTTCAGGTACTTTTGTCAGTGTACAGTAAAAAGTGGAAAATCTCTGAAACACGCTACTGTTTCCTTTTGGGCGGGAGTAATCTCCTTACAACTGGAGAATAGGCTAAGTGTTCTGCGCGTATCACTTTGTGCGCATAGCTTTCTGCGTGAAGGACATTTCTTTGCTGCGGGTAGGTGCGTAACCTTCTCGCAGTCAGGGACATTGAGTTTCATTTGTGGATTCTCCAGGTGGTCTTGGTATTTCAACATAGTGATCAGTCATGTTGAAGTCAATTCCATCTTGGAGCTTCAGGCAAACTAGCTCTCAATGTTCCCGCCATGCGGGGAGGTTAGTTCCCCTTCCGCACGCGCATAAACGATTTGGGATACACCCGCCTTAGCAACATGCGAGACGGTCAACTCAATAGACAACATTATGGATACATAAAACCAATACACTCGCGCATGGCGCATATAACATATGCCCACGCAGGTTCTTAACATGGTGCGCTCGCGCAGGGCGCATATAACAAATGCACGCGCTGATTCTAATATGGCGCGCTCGCGCAAGGCGCATATAACATAATTACCTAATATTTAGGTTGATTTAAGGGATTGGGAATTTACCGGGTGTCACATCCATGTAGCCTTGCATAGCAATACACCTAAACCGACATGGTCGGAGAAGGGAAAGCCAAGGGAACAAGGGAAGTATGTTTTAAACAAGCTATAATAGCAAGCTTTAATTAACAAGAATTAATTAGAAACAAAGATTAGTATTAGTTTGACATTGAGAAGTCAAACTATCAAGCAATGTTTTCAGACCCGGCCCGGACTTCGACCCAGACGTCTTACCGGGTCAAAGGTCGGACCGACCCGGGAGGGCGGACCGATGTTTAACCCGAATGACTTTATAAATAATTTAAATATATATATAATTCATATACATATAAAAATCATTATAACCAAAAATAATAATAATAACAAACTTTAATGTTTATCTATATATTTTATACATTGTTGTTTAAATATGTATGATTTATGTTTGATCAATAGAGACATCAATGAAGCTTGTTTGGTTGGTTCATGGGTAATTATTAAAGCTTTGATCTTCAAAATGACCCAAGTTCGAGTCCCGACATGCACATTTCATTTTGGATTTAATGAAAAAATGGACTTTACCGGATCAACCGGTCCGGGCCAACCGCTCACCCGCAAAACCGGTCGGGTTTTTTGAAAACGGGCCAAATACACTGACCCGACCAGGTATAGGGACCGGGTCCGACCGACCGGGTTTCAAAACACTGCTATCAAGAGTTTGGAGGATGAATACGTAGATCTAGATTGAGGAGAGTTTGAGGTGAATGAGGAAACAAAAATGGGATGCATTGGTCTTGTTTATATAGGGAAAGAGTAAGGGTTTGACCATAATGTTGCTTTCAAGAGTTTACATGCAATTTCATTGGTTAAAATGGTCAAACAAAGCACAAAACAAACAAAATGAGCTGGTGGGTCTCCAGAGGCATGGACATGCCGCGCGACCAACATGGCATTGATGGCCACGCGGCGCGGCGCCTGGGGGGGGGGGGGGGGTTGGTCTTCAGCTTTTGATATTTGACGATTTAGGCCCCTGAAGTTCGTTTTATGTCGTTTTTAGCCATAAAAGGGTGTTTTAACGTACCGAAAAGGATGTTTTCTTGTTCCAACAATTGTGTAACATAATTGAACATAAAAGCCATCATTTTATTAATAACGAAGGATCCGAAAGACCAAAACGGGTTGGGTTTTCGATAAAAATACAAATACAAGTTAAACCGAAAATGACGAATGTCACACACGTGTCCTTTGACCTCTCATCCAATCAGTTTTTTTTCTTGTTATTTCTTTTTTAAATAAAATGCAATTGTGAAGAATGAGGTATAACATGTGTTTAACAACGAGGTTGAAAGATGGAGAGAAACTTGACATGCTGGAGACCTGACGTGACAAATGATGGAAAATGATATACAAAACATTGTCTAATAAGTTGTTTTTAAGAAGTTAATGAGTGACATGTGCCTTTTTGAAACTCCCTTAAATTATTATTGGAAATTGCTCGTTACACCTCTTAGAATCTCAAACAACTTATTAACTTCTTAGAGGATGTCCTTTTTTTAATTATTTTATATGAATAAGTAGAGTTTTTTTTCCCAAACTAGTATTGGTGAAAAAGTGTTTACCACTTTGGTGTTCATTAAAAATTATTTACCAAACTATTGTTTTTATTTGTTGTTTATTCACCTTTTACTTTTAAATCATCATATAAGAGTTTTTTTTTTCTATTAGTTATTTTTCTTATATTTTTATCAACAAATCTTTTCTTACTTTTACTTACTCGCTCATGCCATATTCTTTTTATTTCTTTTCTTACTTGAATTTTTCTTTTGTTTTGAAATATATTTATTTTTTGTCTTTTAGTTTAAATATATTTATTATACTAATTTTGTTTTTTTTGGTTTGGTCCGATACTTTAACGAACCTAACCAATAATGATCAATTTTACGTCGAATAGTTGTTGCAACGCCTGGATTTCACCAAATTCTGTTGTATTTTTTTGTTTTAAAAAATGCTCATTTTACGAATTTATTTTTGGGTAAGTTTTGGTACTGTAACGAACTTGACCGATACTGATCGAATTCGCGTTGATTACTTGTCGCTACGCCTGGGTTTTACCAACACCCTCGTTTTACTGATTTATGTTGTTATATTTTTGTTTAATATGATATATCGTTTTAAGAAAATATTTTTGGGGTACAGTTCCAATGCCATAACAAACCTATTCGATAATGATCGAATTCACATTGAATAACGCAATTCTTGTCTCTCAACTTTTACCAAATTTATGTTTTTTCTTTTAAATATGCTTATTTTGTTATGAACTATTATTTATTAGTGTGACTCTCCACATGCATAGCCATCATATTATCCTTGTATTAATGTAAAAATCTTTATAAATAAAGGCATCTTGTATTTGGGTATATACATCAATAAGAAATCATTCCTCTCATTCTCTCTATATTGCTAATAGGTTCTAATCACTACAACAAAAAAAGCTTTTTAGTACGCACAAAAGCGTTCTAAAATGTTATTTTATAGGACCTTTCATTTTATAGGACCAACGAGAAAAGCGTTTCATGTAAAGGGGTTGTAATAAGTCTCGGAACTCAAAAAGCGTTCTGATATCCCAAATAAGATTATGAAACCAATTTTATGGTCGCATAATATACCCATTAACAACCCAAAAAGCGTCCCAATAAAAACATATTAGGACACTTTTACTATGTTTTGACATGTGCTTACCTAATTGTAAACTTTTGATACACATACAAGCGTCCTTAAATATTAATTTATAGGACCCTGATGATGGAACATTATAGTACCAAGAAAGGGTCCTAATATCCCAAACAAGATTATGAAACAAAATTTTATGGTCGCATAATATATCTATGAACAACTTCAACGTCCTAAAAAACATATTATGACACTTTTACAATGTTCTAACGTTTAGGACACAAATTAGAAGTCCTAACAAATCATATTATACAACTATTTTTTAAACGTACACACACACAAGTTTACTATATGGTTATGGACATCTAAATATTGAAAGAAATAAAACTTCATTATAACAAAAAAACTAAACATAAATAAGTTATAACATTATCTAACAAAAACTCTTGTAAGATTCAACAAAAAAAATTAAAAGCAATAAAAGAAACCAACACCATAAAATCCCGAGTCATCATGCATATGTCGTCAATCCTCACGGACTACCTACAAATAAACCATCCATGTATAAGCATTAAGTTCCATGTTATTAAAATTATTCGTATCACAAGTGTAACAAATACATACCGAGATGAATGGACAAGGCCATGCGATGGATGCACCAATACAATCTTGAATTGTGGAAAATAACCCATATGGTCTCACCAACTTTTCATCTATTTTTATTGGTAATTGAACATTTACCTCACACCATTTTGGTCCAATCTCTGTACCACCAACTAGCTCATTTGGGTCCAAGCTCTTCACCCATCCTCTTGCTACAGACTCAGTAGGGTTTAGAATACTTTTGAGGAAAACTTCATCTCCGACCTAGATTTTAGTTTTCAACAAACAGTTATATATTAAACTTGAGTCATTATAGTGCAAAAATCATTTCACAAAAAAAAAAAAGGTTTTACACTAGCAGGCAAACATTTTATAGAAAAAAAATAATATAAAAAAAGCATGAATAGAATATATTAAAATGTGAAGAAGAATCTTAACATAGTTTCTAAAAAATCAGTTACTCATTGTCACAATTTTAAAATAAAAAATAAAATATCATGTAAATCAACTGGTATGACACCATTAATACCACCTTCAAAAAGACAGTTATACCTCTACACATTCTTATGGACCTCAACAACTTCTGTTTAATGCATAATGAGTAAATATGCCAATGTTGAAAACTTACTATTTCCACCTATCAAGTTAAGGTCACAACCTCCAGCCTTTCTTCTCAAAGGAAATGCAAATTCAACCTGCAAATTTATTAATTGTATTATTATTATTATTATTATTATTATTATTATTATTATTATTATTATTATTATTATTATTATTGTTGTTCACTTGAAAAACAATAAATGAAGGAATTTTGAGAACCTTTGATGGGTCATTGAAGCAGTTGACCAGCTTTGGTCTTTTACTGATTGGTCTTATTGTCATATATGGCACAAAGAATTGTTATCATCTGAAGTGATATCTCTATACATGTTTCTCATATGTGAATAATGCTACAAGATTCTGCAGTGTCAAAAGACATAAAAGCAAGTATAAAAAAATTAATATATAAATTTTAACAATAATTTTTTTTAGATGTAATAATGATAATGGATGAAAAAATACAAACAAATACCAGCAACTCATTTGAATTGCAAGACTTAGCAATACTGAGGATGTTTTCAATTGAAAAAGGATACGATCTCTTCATTCTAACCATCTGTTTACACCAAAGTCACAATCAAAACGTGTAACAAAAATATATGAAAATTTAAAGTTTGAAAATGTGAAACAAATGGTAACAATAATTAAAGTTTAACAATCATATCTCCATCTGGATTAAAAGGAAGGGTTACCTATCGCCACAGTAGCTTTTGTTTAAAGTTTAACAATCTGCATATTCATGACATCGGAATAAGAACTTACAACTTTTCTTGCCATGTCATCGACATACACACATCCTTCTATCCTTTTACATGAACGTTCAAACATTTGGTCTAAAATAGAAATATTTCTTGTTTGGGTCATCATTTTTCTGTTTTCATGATAATATAAATATCAACCAAAACATATGAAACAACTAGAAAAACACAAATCCCGTACAAAAAAAATATATATTACCATCTCGTCATGTCCTATCAAAACTTTTTGGACTGCCCTTATGCATATTTTTTGACACTTGAATCCCTTGGCCTACAAACAACACTTCTGCATGTTCAATTATATATGCAACTCAGTTGACCAAGTACATCAAGAGAAAAATCTAAATAACAAATAGTAGTTATAAAGACTTTGTCTTAAGAAGACTACCAACATTTTCATTATTTCATAAGCTCAACAATTATGAGAAATCATCTTCTTGAATGCTTTTAGGTCTGCTCTTCCTCATTTTGTTTTGTTGTATGTACATCGATAGAAATGTTTTTCCATTAGCCTACATTTGTTTAGCTTATAACAATGTTCAATTTTCGTTGGATTCAAAAGTTAATTAATAATAATATCATCTCAAATACCTCACTAATTAATAATTTGAATGGCTAAAAGAAAATAGCAAATAAATAACAATAGCTTCATCAAAACTGCATACTGAAATTCAGGATCAAAACAGCTTGCAAATTTAATACAATTTCAACACATAGTGAAAGAACACAGGTTCACAGTTGGAACTATTCTAGAAGTTTTACTATATCTATAATATAGTATTTGGTGGATCAAAAGGGGGCTCATGACTTTGGAAAACAAAGGATTAAAAGGTACCGGTCATGATCATGTATTATGTACAGGTGTTTATGAAAAGTAAATGGTATAAGGATCTGGTATATGCACTGTAGGAAGTATTATGAAATTCCTCTACACAAGACTTGCATTTTATAAATCAAACAACATAATTGGAATGCATAAGTATACACAGATACAAGATGTTGATAAATCAGATCATTTATGAATCAAACTTAGGGTCACTTTTGAAGAACATATGACGTCATATTCTATTTGTAAATCACACTGATAACAAATAATCAATTAAAAACTAGAAGAATAAACAGACTTACATAGTTACATCATTTTACATAAACACAGAACCACTCGTTTTTTATCAACTGAACATATACATTACTGACCTAGGATTGAAGCACCTATTGAACCACTCGCAACCGGCAATTTTCTGGTGATTGAACCACTTCTGATTATATTACTGGCAGATGCATCCTTTTGGCAATTGAATTACACACAATAACCATGGTTAAATTAGGGTTATGCGGTTTGAGTGTTGAGAGGGAAACTAAAAATTTTAAGGTAATTGCCACAACTATTAGGTCTGATTTTGGTTTGAGAGCGAGAGAGAGAAACTTAATATATTTTTTTCAAGATTGCCGCTAATAGGAATTGTCGCTGATCGATCAAACTGATCAAGATTAAGGGGGATGGGTTTTTGATGCAAGTGTGAAAGTGTGAAACAAAAGAATATTTGTTTTAACTAATTTAATATTAAACTCTTGTCAAAACAATATATTAAGATAAGTTTGTTTAACAAATGATCGAGTAATTAATAGGGGTGTAAACGAGCCAAGTTTAAATGAGTTCGAGACTTGATATAAGTTTCTTTAATGAACAATATTTAGCCCGAATTTCACTTATCTAGATCAAGCTAGCTCGTTAGCCTTTTTTTATGCAATTTGTTTATTGTAAAATATATATTTTTATATGATGATACTTATAATGTAAAAAAATATCAGAAAAATATATTGTGATTTTTAAAAACATGTACATATTAATAAATAATAAATAGACGAACTTGAGCTTGAAAAATGACCCATGAACCGACCTTAAAAGTCAAAATGGCCAAATCTTGAGCTTGGTCTCAACTCAACTTGTTTGCGCCCCTAGCAATTAGGATCCATTATAACCAGTAACTTATGGTAAAATTATTGTTACTGATTTTCAGTTATAATAAATATTTTTTAACCAGAAACATTCATGGCAATTTATGGCCATTAGGGTATCCGTAGTAGGTGATTAAATGAGGCGATGAGGGGCGATTTTGAGAAGGAACACTACCCCTAGGCGATAAATCGGGCGATAAGGGGGGGGGGGGGGTGATTGTTTTTTTGTCGACGACAAACCTTTACAGAATATTATTATTATATTATGTTGTATGTGGTATATATACATCTATCTATCTACTCTAATAAAAGCCTACCATTTTTTACACTTGTCAATCTCATAGCCTTCCTCACCTTTTTTTTCAACAAATTCTCATATATGGCCCTTATCTTTTAAGTCACTTCAATATATGACATTATAATTATAGGTTTATTCCAACTAAATTCATTACTACATATAATAAGAATTCTCCATATGGATTGACAAGAGACGATTAGTGAATTTTGAAGTGTTAATTAAAGTGTTTATTATGGTTTATATTCAAAATAATATACAATACACATTCGATTCATAATATGTGGAATGAGAACAAAAGACTTGGACTAAATCCTGATAACGTTAGCGGCTAAGGCTTAGCCTTTAATACCTAAAAATACATATGATTTTAAAACTAAAAGTTTTCGGGTTGACTTGAAACCTAGAATTCGGACCCAAGAACTAACCCGAATTACTTCGGTTCAGGTTCGGGTTAATATTTTCTTGGGTTCGAGTTTCTTGGGTCGGGTTAGTTTGGGTTCAGGTACGGGTTTTCATGGGCTGGGTTTCAGGTTACAAGTAAAAGTTACAGCCCTACTTTCAACGATTATAAATAAGAATCACTACCTTCACTTTATGCAACTTAAATATTCTAATATTCCTCTGACTCATAATAATCACTATTATTTGAACATGGTTTTAATGTTGGTATGTATTTGTCATTTTACTGACAATTACATTCATATGAAATAAACAAATCATTTTGTTATATTTAAATTTTCGGTTTTTATGTTGCTTGATTATACAATTTTTAATTGTAAAATATAAAGTCAACTGAAAATTTGTCGTACACAGAATATTAATGACAACAAATTATCATGATCAATAAATTTCAAATTGTAAAGATTCTAAGAATAATTATATCATCAAAGTTTAGGTATATGGTTTTTGGGATAATGATATATATATATTTTTTTTTTGATAAACATGAGCAGATGTTCTCAAATGAAATCATATTAATTGATTAAAACCTATGATATTTAGTGCATGAATATTTTTTTATTAGTATCATGGATATATATTATCATTTATTTAGAGTTGGTATGTATTTGGAGAACTTTTTTTGTCACACGGACAACTATATATGGCTATATCTAGAGTTATAAGCAGACATATATGTTACCTTATTAAGAGTTAAATATTTTTATTTTTGATAAACAATGTGTACCTACTATTACAATCACAAATGTAGTGTAAAAGGAAGTTTTTACTAATTTGTAACATATTTGTGTAATCTTAGTTATGTAATTTCTTTAATTTTAATTTAACGGTAATTGTATTAACAATATATGATCAATTTGTTGACTATATTTCACTTAATGGTTAAAGTTTAAAACTTTCAATAATTACCCGTGTAATACACGGGCCTCAAACTAGTGTATATATATATTATGCTACAACACCACACCCATAAAACAAAAACTCACTCTTTGCTGAGTGGGCGCCACGTGACACAAATCGCCCCCATTTTGTAGCCCCTCCACTACACATATCCTTAGTGCATGATGAAATATAGTAATTGATGCTCAAATATTGTAATTTAAGACTAGCGAAGGTCATTGATGTCATTGAGTGTCAAGTAGAGGTGGAAAATGGGTTGGGTTGGGTTGGGTTGAGTCGAAACGAGTTTTGGGTAGAAACGAGTTTGGGTCAGAATGGGTCAATTAGATTTTTTTTTAAATTTTATCTTTTTTATTCATATTTTGAGTTATAATTTTTTATTATTTTTTAGGTGTTTTTTATTAAGAACAAAAACCCTCAAAAAATATTCAAAAATAATAATAAAAAGTTATAACTCAAAATATAAATCAAAAACAAAAAAATACAAAAACTAAAATGTTTCTTCCGTTGTCCTGGTTTCATAAAAAACCCACTGAGAAATTGAACAGAAACCGAAAAAATCGACGAAAATGAAACAAAAATCCAAAACCAAATAAAGTAAATTGAAATCGAAAAAATCAATCAAAATGAAACAAAAAAAAATTGAAACCAAACAAAAAAAATATGAAAATATGGACAAAAACGAAATAAAAACCAAAAACGAGTCCGGAATCGACAAAAAAAACAAAAGAAACCAAAACCCAACCCGTCCCATGTTAAAACTCGTGTTGGCTTGAAACTTGAACTGAAAACGTTCCAATCTGAAACCCATTTCGTGACTAAACTTGTCTCGTGTGAAAACCTGTTCCGATCTAAGATGAGTGATGGTCTGCAGGTGGTGCCTGAGATGACGTCAACGGTGTCGGTGTTGGATGGCAGTGATGGCGAGTTGATGGTGGTGGGGTGGCTGCTGGTGGTGGCGGATTGCAACCGTGAACATGGGGTTAGGTGAGTTAGGTCGGTGCACCATGAGCATATAGAGAGAGAGATCAACGAGGACTGATATTTGTTGTGTGTGTGTTCATTTGTTTGTGGAAACATTATTGAAAATTGGAAAAAATGGAGTGTTGAATGTGGTATTATATATTTTATATTATTTACTAGTACTAAATATCAGCTTAGTTCATATGGTTGTCTCTATGGCTTAGTGAACCAGAGGTCTAGGGTTCGAATCCCTTCCACCCATTTTACATAAGGACAAATCATATTTTTTTCTTTTAATTTTTCCCTAAACACTAAAGTTTTTCATATAAATAAAAATAAAGTTATAGTAAAAGTTTACTTAAACTACCGCCCCAAATTTTCCTTCCCAACCTAATCTCCTTCTTTTACTTTCCCACCATAAAAATTTTCATCATCCCGCTCCATTCATCCATAAATAGTTTTAAGCTCATATAGAGATGATCAACAAAACCGGTTCCTGGAACCGAACCGGTGGACCCGAACCGGACCCGAACCGGTTCCTACCCGTTTTTTGTAGAAACCGGACCCTATCTGACTCAACCCGATGATCCGTGACCGGTTCTTGCATTTCTGAGTGGGGGCGGGGTCAAAAATACTCGTTTTTTGACCGGTTACAGTACAGGAACCGGGTTAGGAACCGGTAAGAACCGGTTAGATAGGTTAGGGGTCCGAGGGTGGGAGAACCGGTTCGGTTCCCTAACCGGTTCAAGCCTGGAACCGATTTAAAAGGTGGTTTTGAATATAGGAACCGGTTCCGGTTCCTAGTCCCAAACCGTTTTGAACATCTCTTGCTCATATGTTGTGTCATGGATCTTTTTGTTCTATAATAGTTAATAATCTAAATGTCGGTAAACAAAAGTTCTCACTTAGTTTATTCAAGCTTTCTTTCCTTTTTTTTTCTGTAAAAAAAATCATAGATCCAACAATTGCGTAGTAAGATTGTTGGAATTTATGAAGATTTTGAGACATTTTAGTAAAGCGTCTTATAAAGGTTAAAGTGATAAGACCATGGTGTAAAATGTCTTATTAAGTTATGTTCTTATATGACATCGACTAGAAAAGGTCCTATAACACCGAACATTTATGACTTAACTACAAATGTCCTATTAACTTATGTTAATAAGACCTTTAGTAATCAAGTGCCCTATTACATTACTACATAATGAGACACCAACAACTACATATCTTATAGGTTACTTTATTAGGATTTAGATTTTAAGTGTCTTATTAAGTTATAAGATAATACGACCCCAAAGAATTATCCATCCTATTAAATAACTTTTTAGGACACCAGTTCTGTGGCGTACACTGTAAAAGGACCCCAAATGTTCATTTGTCCTATTAAATAGATTTTAGGACCCTATTTACAAGCGTCCCACACGCCCTGCTTGCAGTGCGCACATATAATGTATATATGTGTGAACCCTTGGGTGGGCAAAATTAAATTGCACTAATTTTGACGTTATTTTACTAATCTCGTGAAAATAACGTTAAAAGTGGCGGAAGGTTAATCAGACATCATGTGGTGGCGTTGATAGCCGAAAGACAACGGTACATGCACCAATCAGCCGGTGTCCGGATGATTGTGTGTTATGTGTCTTATGTCCAAGGCTTGATGCAAAACTACTATCGAGCCGGGGGTCTCACCGGAAGCAGCCTCTCTATCCCTATGGGGTTGAGGTAAGGCTGTCTACATCTTACCCTCCTCAGACCCTACCATAGCTTTGCTATTTGTGGGATATACTGAGTACGATGATGATGATGATAATGATGATTCACAAGCGTCCCACACAAAAGGTCCTAAAAAACCCTTTTTGTTGTAGTGAATTGTTTTACAACATATTTAAGCAAATTGAATTGAATAACGACTTGATTTTATTTGGCATTTTTGCCTTTCTGTTTGTGTTCAATAATTATCCGGTAATATTTGATTATTCTTTTTACGTTTTTTTTTTTTATTTTGGATTTATTTAAGATGATTTATTTGTTTTTATATTTGACAATAGTAGATAAAAAAAGAAAATAAGAAGAAAAGATTTGTAATGATTAGTAAAAAATAAAAAAAGTTTTAACTGATAAAAAAACTAAAAAGAAGATACTGGATTGATGAAAATAAAAGCATATATATAAGAAACTAAGAATTATGTTATTAAAATAAATAATAGATTAACTAAATAAAAAAAATAAAAGACTAAAAAATTGGTCTAAAAGTAAAAAATAAATAAATAAAAACACTAGTTTGGTAAATAGTTTATAAGAAAACTAAAATAAAGAATATTTTTTACACCAATACTAGTTTGAGAAAAAAAACTTAAAAAATTAAGTCAAACACTTTTTAAGATGGTATAATAATTTACACAAGTTCTTTATTTTATTAATCACTACCAATATATCTAAAATATTATTAAACATTTATTATATTTTAGATATTATAGGTACTCGAAGAAACATGGAATGGATTCAGGTCAGATCTATGTATATGTTCCCTGGTCTTTGGTATGAATGATCCCACGCCTTCATCTTCTTCCCCGGTTGCTCGAGATCTGCCATAAAAAAGTAAGGGAGTGAAAGTGACTGCTAAGAGTTTCGTCATGTTTACGGACATAAAAATATGTTGGCGGCGTAGGGTCCTAGAAGAGCTCTTTCAAATGTGAATTGAAGACCCTTTATATTGAAACTCCATGACTACTATCATGAAACCCTAACCATATTGGGCTAGGCCCGATTAAGGGTTACCTCCACAAACCCCCAATCCCATTGGCCTTTGTTAATAGACAATAATAATATAATAAATATAACATAATGTACTAAGTAAAATGTCGTACCGGATATTTAGGTACCTACCTCCATAGTACTTGTCAATTGTTTAGTTACGTCCTTAAAAGAGTTGGGAATTGGGATGCCGTGATATAATAGATTTAAGAGATACAACGTGTATATATAAAAACTTAAGCTTTGCTAGTTTGCGTCGTTTCATGTCCGATAGGGTTTTAGTTTAGAATTATAATTTATTTTACGTTATTTTTAATTACAAAGAGTTTGCGACAATCATTAAGGTGTATCTGTATAAGTTGTGAGGGTCTAAGTCTTGTGATGGAGTTAGGGTGACGAGTCAAAACAGGCTCATGTTAATATGGTTTGGTGCAAATTGTGTTCGAGTCAAAACAATCCGTTTTTAAAACGGACCATTTTGATGTGAAATGGTTTGAGTCAAGAGAAGGTGATGCCAGTTGCAGTGATGATGACAACAAGGCCGTATCAACAAGATTGTGGTGGTGGAAGTGCAACAAGGGCTGAGATGCATGCGAAAATGATGGTTATGACTACAGTGGAGGTAGGCAGGTAGCGACAACGGTGTCAACAATAGGTGTAGTGGTGGACCGGTGGTAATGGCGATGGCGACAATGAGTGATGTTGGAATCATAAGTGGTGCTAATTTATTGGAACCTATTTTAAGTTTAACAAGTTTTATAATATGATCTGTTTTTTACCCATTCTATACATTGAGTAGGTCTAGGTTAACCCGCTTTGTAATTTGATTTTTTTTGAACGCAAACGAATCCTTCAAATGGGATACTGGTTAAATTCATCACATATGTCTTTCGATTCGAGAAAAACCCTCATCTAAGACCAACGTTTGTGAACACTCGCCAGAAGACGTGACCAGTACGGTGAGATAAAACCCATTCGGTTAAAGAATTCAGAGTTCTATTCTTCGTGGCATTAACATATAATAAAAATTTATTTAAAAAAAAACATAATCAACAAAAAGTTACTTATCTAAAAGAAAAAAGAAAAATCGTTTTTGCAACATCGTTAAGAAAAGAAAAACGCTCAAACTCTCATCGGCCATCACGCATCATCATATTTCATCTCTAAACCTAAAATTGGAGTTTGATTTTATCAATCAATCAATCAATAATAATGGATTGGGGGACGGTATCGACAGAAGATCTAATGGAAGCACTGAAAGAGGTTGATTGGTCATCACCTCCTCGTCCTCTCAACGAGTTCTTCAACAAATTCACCATCCCTCGTTCATCCAACAAATGGAACAGTCGCCTCAAGTGCAATCTATACTAGTACGTCTTTCAATTTCACTACTTAGGTAGGGTTTAATATATTTTATTTTGTTTTTTGCAGCTACCGGACGAATTACTTCCTCATGATTATCTTTATTCTTGGTCAGTTATTTATTTATTTTTATGCCAGATCTAATTCTAATTCAAGGTGTTTGCTTGTTTGTTAATATTGAATTGGTGGTTATTTCTAGGGTTGGGGTTTCTTAGGAAGCCACTTGCTATCGCTGCAGCTCTCTCAACTGCTCTTACAATTGCTTTCTTAAATGATAGGTAATTAACTACTCAACCTATACTTATCTGTATATTGTGCTGGGTTTATTGATATTGTTAAACACGCTCTAAGTTGGTGATGAAATGGTTTACAGTTTTGCGGGCACGTTTAGTGAAAAAGCAACAAGATTCGTGAGGCAGTTCTCTCCACATTTGGCTGCAAAAATGAGACCTTCACTAACGTGAGCTCCTGTGCTCAATGTTTATAACATATTAACATATATGATATCGTTTTTTAAATAACCATCTGCAACTTGCAGACCTGTTCTTCGCGGGCGTCCTTCCTCTAAAAGGGCAGTTCATATATGTGGACGGCCTCGTTGGCAGTTTGTTTTGATGTCCTCTGCTGGTATGAAGAAGCAGTTTTAACATTTGTAATTTGTTTTGTTGGTAATTTAGTAATTACCGTCTTACCCTTTTTTCCTTCTGCAGTGAGTTTCATTCTTTGGTTTGTTTCTTGCGGCCTCTTGACTTTGTTATGGGCATTGGCGGTTGGTCTTCTTGGTATGTGACTATATTTGAACTTCTTATTTTTGAATTTTTAATATTAAGTACTGTTTGGTTGGTGACTCTTATTTGTTTTCAGCAACTATCATGCATGCAAGCTTTCGGACACCTAACCTGAAAGCTCGGTTGAATACATTTCGTGAGGAATTTCGGGCAGTTTGGCGAAATTACAGTGAACTGTAGACAATATTCATGTACGCACCAGTTTTTTTAACTTCTGACTGTATACTGCTTTATTATATTGGGTGTGATTTTTTCGTCTCCAATAATCGGATATATGCGATTTCCCCTACTGTATCTTGCATGTTGATCATGTTGTTGCTACTGTTGCAGAATAATCCTTGTAGCTCAGTTCTTAAAGAATTACATCACGGGTTGTAAGTTGTCTGAAGCCCGGTGGGTGAAAATTAGACGAGGAAATCTTATGTAAAATCTTATGTTTTTGTTTTTATTTTTGTTTCTGTTCCTAAATCTGTGAATGAGTCAAATATGAAACATTTACTTGTAGTCGTTATTGAACCATATTTTTCTGTAATCTGAATCTATCTTTCTTCACATCGATATGGCATGAGATTCTTTTGTGTAATTGTGTGAACTATATTTACTTATTGCTTTTACCTCACTTGTCTTCAAATCACTATATACCAGTGCTTATTGTTTACATATATTAGTCATTTAGGAATGCATTAGTTGGTGAAAATCATCAATCATTAAAGTGATATTTGTTTCTAAAAAGCTGCTATATGTTTAGCAAATGACTAATTAATCAAGAATTGGTTCAAGATACCATTTTACAATTTACCCCCTGGTTTCTTTCATATTTTTCTCAACACTGTTTAGTTGCTTAAAAAATAACCGAAAATGTGTTAGAACGTTTCAAACCTGCAATCATAAGGTAAACAGATTCAAGTTGGTATGAGGACCGGCTGGACAGCTACGGACCGGAAGATGTTATTTTTATTTGCAGCGGTCTAAGGGGTGCTTGGCATTGTTTATTGAAACTGATTATTGTCTTTTGATGTATCAGTAAACTGTTTTGAGGGTGTTTGGGGATTACATATTCCATATGCAACAATTTTTAATGGAAATAAACGATTTAAGTCATTTATTTTTTACTGCTTATTAAAAGGAACAGAAACGGTTTCAGGAAAGCTCATGTAATTAACTTATTTTCCCATACAAATGCAGACCCAATGTTAAAAAACTAGACAACAGAAACAAATACTCGCTCAACAACACACAATAATTAACATTCAGACAGACATCAACATTTTCAGCAAAATTGTGCCAAAACTGCAACTCCTTTAGTTGCGTTTTATGTACCAAAGCTCCGGTCTCCTGCATCTCCAAGTCCCGGGACAATCATCCTAAAATCACCATTCAAACACGATAATCAGATCACTCAACAATACATATTTAATTGCTTTATAAAATTGCTTACCCTTTATCAGTAAGAGTTGGATCAATAATTCCCGCATATACATGAAGCCTGCAGAGGTTATAAAAATAATATCAATCTCAAACAATAATAACGCGCATCACAGAGTCTCAATGGTTTTCGAAATAGAATAGTATCATACCCGGGATACTTCTCACTCAGTTTCGAGAGTGCGGGTGGACATGCCACAGCAGATATCTAAATACACATCAAACTTTACTGTTAAGTGTGGGGGCAAATTGATAATTTAACATAATATGGAACGGTTTCTCTACTTACCACTTTGATATTCTGGTTGTCAACTCCACGTTCCTTAATCATATCAATGGCTGTAACTATAGTGCCACCTAAAGATTATTAAAAACACAAAAGATAAGTACAATATTATTAGTGAATATAGAAGTTTCATTATGTAATAAACAGAAACAAGCTTACCTGTTGCTAGCATAGGATCTACAATAAACACTCGAGTTCCTTCAGAAAACTTCTCAGGTAACCTGCATAATTTTTAAAATAACAATAATAACCAATTAACTTATTCATAAAACTACATAATCAGTAACAATCCGCGTTGGAACTTCTTACTTGTTTAAATATACAGTTGGTTCAAGAGTTTCCTTGTTTCTACTAACACCTTGATTAAAAAAAGCAGGTATAAAAAGATATTAACTTTATGTAAAACTGCCACTAATAAAATACCCTTTCGCGTCAATATTATTAACTACCTAAGTGGTACGTATTGGTTGCTGGTAAGATGGATGCTGCATGCTCTGCAAGAGCAAGACCGGCTCTTAAGATGGGTACAACCTGCAAAAGTGGCTTATAAGTATAATTATAACAAGATATTACCATAATCGAATTCGAAATTCAGTGGCGGATCAATAAATTAGA
This sequence comes from Bidens hawaiensis, assembly GCF_021521415.1. Taxonomy (NCBI): domain Eukaryota; kingdom Viridiplantae; phylum Streptophyta; class Magnoliopsida; order Asterales; family Asteraceae; genus Bidens; species Bidens hawaiensis. The sequence continues at coordinate 65,987 of NW_027492623.1, read as the reverse complement.
ATATACTAACCGCTACAGGTTCCCGTGGATCAATAAATTCCACTGAAGCAACCCCGAGTGGTGACATAATCTCCCCAGAAACCGTAGGCTGCCAAAAACAACAAGTTACTAAAAGTTACATAAATGCCAAAAGCTAGATTCCATATGTATTACATCAATTTTGACTTTTGGTCAACACTGTTCTAATCTTATTTATTATTATCCCTAATAAAACAAAATTAATAAAATATACCAGCCAATCCCTGGATGCTTCATACATAAGCAGTCTTCCCAATTCAGCCATGGCACTCTCTGTGATAATTGACAAATAAATTTGCAGGATTTTAATAACTTGATAAAAAATTTTTGTAAAATTATAACAATTTCACAAATAAATTTGCAGGACTATAATAATTTGACATATAAATTTCATAATTTGACATATACATTTGCAAAATTATAACAATTTCACAAATAAATTTGCAGGATTATAATAATTTGACATACAAATTTGCAAAATGATAACAATTTGACAAATAATTTTGCAGAATAATAATAATTTGGCATTTATTAACAAATTTGCAAAAGCTGCTTGAAGATCATGTAAACCCATGATCCAATTGCAGATTTGCATATCAAATTCTATACAAACATAAATAAAAACCTTAAAAAGATAGTGAATTTATAAATAATGTCATAATAATATTACTTACTGAAGATAGGACATGGTGTTTGCTCATTTCTCAGCACTGAAACCCAGTGTTTAATCAAAGGATGAGGTGGCACAAACACCTACAAATAATAAACAAATTCATAGAGACAAATAACCGAATAATAACAGAATAATAACAGAATTACCAGCATTCTGTTATCAAGAACAGACTTCTTCTCAGTGGTGGCTTGCAATGGCTGAATGGAGGAGTGGTGTATCCGCCGCTTATTAATATTATTATTGAAACATGAAAACTGTAGAGAAGAAATTAGGGTTTAGATATAGAATTAAATAATAACTGGCATGAAAAAGAGAGATTTGAATAAATAAAGAATTGGGATGGTGGAAGTGAATATAATTAATACCTTATTAATAATATTATTATTATTACTGTGAAGGGAAAGTGAGAGAATGTGGAGAAAAGGAGGTGCTGGCGGCGGTGGTCGGCGGTGGTCGGCAGGATGGAAAGTGGATGATGAAATGGGTGAGGATGCCATCATCAAAGTTAGTTTTTTACGGGATTGGGTTTTGGGTACTCATGGAACATGTGTCCGACCGACTACTTAGTTATGTTGCAATAATAATACTATTCAAGTAACACTTGTTATAAGTGTTTTTCTTAACCACGAAATTCTTGTGTGTTAGCCTACCGTGTTTTCAATTTGAAGAGTTCCGTTGCTTCACTCCGATCAGCCTATATTGTTTTAACCGGGCTCATGCTTGTTTCAGAGTGTGGTTTGGGCGGTCCCCCAAGAAGCCATACCGCCGGCTGACACCTGACAGTCGTTGTAGTAACACATGATTGGATGAAAATCTGGATGAGTTTGGATTCGAACTGACAACCTTGAAATGTCTAGCTCAAATCATTTATTGCTAATATTCACCAAAAACGCCACAAATGAGGATCAAACTTAGATCTTCACTTAAGAACACAAGCCTACTACACTTTAATAATATCTAGACTAAACTCAATCATGTTAGAAGGCTAAAACGACTTTCAGTTGGAATTATTTTTGGGAATCTCAAACTAGTTATGTTAAGACAAGAAGTATTGAAGAAAAATAGTCTTGAAAGGTTTAGCTAGAAGGCAATTTTATCTCTAAGTTCTAAATTAGAGATTTCTAATTATGACTTTAGAGACTTCGAAGTAGGGAATGTTTAGACTTTAGACCTTGGGGAAGTCTATGAACGTATTAAAACTTAGTTTTTTTTTATCAGCCAAGGAACGAAGTCCAGTTGCACACTGTTTAAGATTAACGTTGGTCATTAAGATCCACTGGTTTTTAGTGGACATGACAAAAAAGGTCATGCAAATTGCAAAGAGAAGATAATCTAGAAGGAAGTTAAGATGTTCAATCTGATAACTCATTGACAAGACCAAACTAAGGATATAGCAACCAATCGAAGAAGATTTGCCATCCAAATTGACAAGTGGTTTCAGTTTTTATAAAGGAAGCTTAAGGCAAATACGACATGTGTAAAAAGATACAACTTACAAACATATTAAACATACTTGTAGATGGCATATTAAACATATGGCATAATAGCTAAATATATTAAGTATGGTGTAGAGGGTTGGCAATTCATTTAGAATCAACTTTTAGATGAGTTACATTCGCAATATGCTTTATACATGGAAGTTTTTGATGAATCAGTCAATGAGCTGTATCTCTTCATAGATTTCTCCAAGACAGGTTATACACAAGTAACGGTTGCTTATGGCTTACACATGATTCTTGATTGTCAATAGATTTAGTGTGTCCGTTCACTCTTTAACCAATCAACATTTATGCAGTTCAATTGTTTCCTGCTATGAAGAGGTTCAAAAGTGTTCCCATTTCATTTAGGCCTTATAAATTGTACGAATTGTACATGTGGATGGTAACCATGATGCCATGGTTAAGTTAGAAGCACGATATCTATTGTCTAACGTTACGCGATTATGGAGCCAAAATAAATATTTGTGTGCAATTAGTTGGGAAAACATGACATGCCATGTCTGCAATATATGAATTTGATAGTATACATGTTGTTTGACTCTGTCATCGATACTAACTAACATCCCTGACAGATGATACGGTTCATATAAGGTTATACGACGCGTATGACATGTCACCGATATTAACTAACGCCTCTGATAGACACAACCTAATATAACTGTCCAAATCTACATGTTATGTCTATTTTTTATTTTTATTTTTTGCTTAGACCGAACCCAATGGTTGGTAAAATCATTCGTAGGAATTTTACCACATTACCACATTCACCGTCTCTTTCTTTGTTTTCTTTCTTCCCCACTACTCACAAACCACTTTTATTAATCATATTTTTAATCTTACTAAGTTACAAAATTATTTTCTAACTCTTTTTTAATGGTTAATGCAAATCAACCTATATAGATTAAACACATGTTAAAATTAGGCCACCGTATATGAACATCCCTTTTAGGGGGCTTCTACACCATAAAATCCCAATACCAATCACATCGCAGTTCGCAAATAAACATCTGCTATATGAGTGTATATTATCAAGTCACTACCTTATACGGACATATGCCTTCACATTCACTACCTTATACGAGCGTATACCTTCACATGGTTACCCTATACCCTATATATCATCATATTCATTGTCGTATTATACCGTCAAATCACATTACATCAAAGTGTTGACTAATAAGACATAGGATATTCATTTCGAATATCATGTTAAAAGTTCAAACAAAACTAAGCCAATCATTTGTGTTAGATACCATTTTGTGATAATTGCATATGCAGGTAAGATGGTCAAGTGGCTTATTCTGGATTTGTACAAGCAAGAGATGAAAGTCGGGATGATTGGCACGCAAAATGAAGCGTATTAGCTAGTTAAAATAATAATTCTTGGTGCAGAATACTGTCTCGCTAAGCGACCGAGTGGAGATAGATCCATCGCGATACCCGATGGACTTGAGATTAAGCTGTTGCGATACGCGACGGATTATAAACTGTGAAAAAATGGTTTTGGCCTATAACTTCTATTTGACGAACCCTTGGTAGTTATCATCTCTTCCAGTAGTTTCTAGGAACCTATAAATGAATCCCAGAGATCTTCATCTGTATCATATTATTTCTAATGGCTTTCCTCATAAAGATTGATGATTTATTTAACAAAGACGATGAGCGGCTAATCCTCTCAAATCATTCCGGGGTGGTTAAGTATTGTAACTTTTCGGTATTTTCTTATGTATTAGAATTGAACTATTGTAGTTATGGATTGATAATCTATGAGCATTGATGTTTGGTATTGTTGAGCATTAATTTGGTTTAGATTTATTTATATATGAACAATTAGTCTGCCATTGTTGTGATACATGTTTCATGGGGTTTGTTGTTAGTATAAGTTGATAAAGAATACATCTGTCCATGGTTGAGTCACACTGGCAAGGAACCTTCGGTTACCAGTGTTGTGTGTTTGCAGTTGTTGATGCCTAAGATTGGATTATTCAGTTTACCAGATTTGTTTAATAATGACTAGTTTGTTAAATAACATGTGATTGTTATTGAGTTGCATGCTTGAACCCTGGGTGTGATTTGCTTTTCATTGATGTGTTATTTGCTAGTGTGATCAGCACTCTTAAACTGCATATTCCAAGTCTACAAATATTGCTAGTGTGATCAACACTCTTAAACTGCATCTTCATAAATTAATGCTTCATAATGTCTAAAATTAATTATATAGAACACTGACCACTTACTCCTGGTTCAAAACCTTATTTACATGTACTAGTATAGGTATTTAAGACTTTAATTACTTTATATTTGATTAGACCATGACATCTAGATCAAAGGATGGCTGGTGCTACAACACTCATTGGAAGACTCAACACTATTTTGCATGCCTAGAGAGGTAAATGATAATTGATGGGAGCATATATTGGTACACCATCCCGAAATCCAAATACCAGCTGCTTGTCATGAATACGAGTGGTTGAGGCCTATACGACTCGTTTTAATCCTGATGTGTGAGAAACATATATAATCAAATTTTATATAATTTACTATAAAACGATTACAATAAAGTGGCAGGCAAACAGGCAACAAGCTGCGCCGCAACCCCCTTTTGAATAGCAAAGCCAATCCTGCTAAAAACGAAGCTTTGGGACCTAGAAGCTGAAGAGGTTCCGTGTACAACGCGCTGAACCCTACTCAAAAATTTCACAGCCTCTGGAGCCAGAAAACCAAATGTATCAAAGGCAAATGGTAGAAAGACATGTTGATTATCTAAACAAGCTTTCTCGTATTTAATAACTTTGCCCGATTCAGCCTTCAACGCAGCCTGACCCACAACAAACTCACGGTCCCTGAGCCCAACAAGAGGAGACACTCCTGTAAGATCCACACAGGTGTGTTTCCCCCCTGCCCACCCGAACACAAGAATATCAGCTGGTCGTAAAGTAGACCTCCCTTCAAGAGGATCCGTGAGAAAGTTAACAGGGGCCTCCTTTTTAGTAGAAATCCCTGCCCGTTTAAGAACATCATACAGAACATCCCTAACCAGATCATGTCTGTATTTAAAGCCAGACAATTCTTTGCAATGCACCGCATGGTCACCAAAAGAATCCAAACAGACCTTGCGACAAATTGGGCAAGGTTCATCCGTCGGGAACATATGGATCATTAACCGGTACTTAAGGATAGCCCGATACTCCAAACCCGACATACGTTGGCCTAATCCTTCAATGGGGATGGCCATTAGAAAATCCTGAGCCCGAGGAGCCCGAAGGCATTCAAACACCGCCTTTTGGCGAGGGGATAGATCAAACTTCACTTCTAAACTCTTGACGATTCCACTAAATAAGGCACTCACCACAACATGTTGGGCTTTAGGGGGGGCGGTGTCCTTATTAGAGAACCCGCTAAGATCAAAATCTGGAAGTGAAGTACGTAAAAGATCCATCGCACACCCATAATCAGAGTCCAACCCATAAATATCACAACCTCGAAGAATATGGTCTTGCAAACACCACGACTGTGCTCTCGAAGCCACAAAAGCATATGTAGATACATCCTCGGCCGAACAGAGACCCAACCCCCCATAACGGGTCAGAAGTGATGCCAACCTCCATTGGAGATCCCCAAAGAACGGACCTCCACAAACCACGATGTCCTCAATCGCCTTTCGAAGACCATTGTCAAATATAGAAACAGCTTCCCCCACATACATAGGTTGGCACGTTCTCAAACCGAACAAAAGCTTGGCGACTCCCATACATGAGCGAAGCAAAAGAAGCTCGCATTGAGGATCCCGAAGTCTTGGGAGACAGCTCATCAGTTCCACAGCGCTAGATGCCCTTTTCATAGCCAAACTGCTGATAAACTTCGCATCCTGGCTTACAGCACCACCAAGGAGTTTCACGCCAAGCACCGGCCTTCCAATCCCGCAAGGGAACAACCCCTCCTGTGCCTTCACCCCATTGCATGTTGTCCAGAATAACTCTGTTTTCTTAACGTTTAATTCAAGACCCAAACGAGGCCCCTCAGACCTGATAATATCTAATGCTTTGGCTACCTCTCTAGTATCCCCGATAATCGTGCAATCATCCAAGTACCAAGCATGAAAGAGAAGCTTGCACCGATCTCTGATTTGGTGAACAAGTGGGTGCAAAGCTAAGGCAAAAAGGAGAGGCCCAAGAGGGTCCCCCTGTTGAACCCCAGTGGTGGATTTAATGAAAGTATCACCCACATATAACCTAGCCGACTGCCCATATAAAAAATCCACCCAAAGAGAAATGGAAGGACATCGACTCCGGACCTCATGTAGAAGGGTCGTCCTATCTACTAAGTTGAAGGCATTGGAGAAATCAACAGTAAGCATAGCCAATGACCCATCCGAATGAAACTGATTTAGGAACCTGTTCGCGCTATGAAGCACGGCCTCTGCCCCACTGGGGACTCCCACCCCAAATTGAAAGTCACCGAGGTATTTAGCCATCTCCTTCCCGACACCCCTCATAGCCACCTTAGAGACCAACCGCCTCCAAATGGCCCCAACGGCAATAGGTCTAATCCTATTGTCCGGTTTAAGCAACGGCGTAAGTGGGGCAGACGCAACAAACTCTGCCAACACCTTAGGACACCTTCTCCCCAAAAATAAATTAACCACCGCAGAGATAGCCTTGAGCAAACCATCCGCAATCGGAGACCCCTCTTGTAACATCCCGAAATTTCATAGGTAATATTAATTATATTACTTATAAATAGATGGAAAGTTTACTCGGGTTATCAGGAAATAAATAACAGGATAGGAGTTGGTATGAATCGGGCTAGTGTTGGGTAATGGATGCGGGTTGTGGACTTGGATTATTTGAGATGGGTTAAATGAGAATGGGATTTAAGGGATATAAATATCCCCTAAACCCAAAATATCTTCATTCTCACCCTACACCCTAAAACTCCTAACACACACATACAAACACGTTCTAACCGATCAAGATTCGGAGCCGAGACCCGAGATTTTGTTGATAGATCTGAGTTGGTAAGGTAAGAACAAATCTAACAAAGCTAATATTACTGTAAATGGTTAGGATTGGATGGGTTAACCGGACCCGAAACCCAAACTGCCCAAATCGGACCCCTAAAACGTCGATTTTAGGCCGATTTGATGGTTGGGATTTGAAGGCGCCGATCATACGATTCCGTGGGTACCAAAATCGAGTTATTTGGCTAAGAAACGAAGGATTTATGGGCAAACAGATCTGCAGCGCGATAACTTCGCCTGCAAGATTAAGTTCGCCTGATGAACTTCGTCTTCAAGCGTAACTTCGCCTTCAAGCGTAACTTCGCCTAAGGTTTAACTTCGCCTGAAGCCAAGTTCGCCTAAGGATAACTTCGCCTGAAGCCAAGTTCGCCTAAGGATAACTTCGCCTGAAGCCAAGTTCGCCTAAGGTTTAACTTCGCCTGAAGCCAAGTTCGCCTAAGGTTTAACTTCGCCTGAAGCCAAGTTCGCCTAAGGATAACTTCGCCTGAAGCCAAGTTCGCCTAAGGTTTAACTTCGCCTGAAGTGAAGTTCGTTTAGGAAATAAATTAAAAGCGATAAGTTAAAGTAAATACCAGGCCACCAGATTAAATCAGACGAGTATTGATACGTGTAACTTGTACAGTCAACCGAGCTCAGTTAAGGAAGGGATTTACAGCTATCAGAAAAAGAAGCGGAGTTCAGGTGAGTTTCTAGCCCCATTTATGTGTTACGTTTTCGGGGCTGTGTGCATACTCGATGTGAAGTGTGAATACACTTACTTTAAGTGGTAAGTGTATGCTATAGATGTTATATGAGGTATATATTTATAATGCTCATCGGTACGTGAACGATCTTCGGATATTGCACGTATCGCCAAGGATAGTGATTGCCAAGTGGTTGATAGTTTGTATGAATGTTGTGATGTGACTTGTTCACTACGTAAATACTAAACTAATATGAGTGTGACCAAGGCAGGTTGAGGTAGAGTGTGTTAGAGGTAGCAGGAGTCTAGTAAGGGTGTTAGTGGCATAGCGTGAGTGCGTGATAGGGAAAGCCTATACGTGCCTTCGTTATTAAGTGGCATAGCGTGAGTGCGTGGTAGGGAAAGCCTATACGTGCCTTCGTTATTAAGTGGCATAGCGTGAGTGCGTGATAGGGAAAGCCTATACGTGCCTTCGTTATTAAGTGGCATAGCGTGAGTGCGTGATAGGGAAAGCCTATACGTGCTTTCGTTATTAAGTGGCATAGCGTGAGTGCGTGATAGGGAAAGCCTATACGTGCCTTTGTAATTAAGTGGCTAAGCTGTAGGGGTAATTAAGTGGTTAAACAGTGGCATGTTAGATAGTGGACTATGTGTCTTCGGATACGTATATATATTGTATGAAGTGGTTGTATGATAAGTTGCTTGATTAACTAGAACTCACTCAGCGTAGCTGACTTTTAGTATGCATGCAGGTGAGCTGATTATAGAGTTAGCATGAGGATGACACACGGCATGGATTGAACGGCTGGCATCTGAAGAAAGAAGTAAAGATGTTTTAAATATAAAGTTTTGTGTTATGGTATCAAAGAAAAGATTTAATGTTTTGTAACAAATGATTGATGATTTATATTCCGCGAAAAGTTTTAATAAACTCTGATTTGAAGGACTGTGTTTATGAGTAAATCCGACGCTAAAGTAGGGCTACCGGGTTCGGGGCCTTACACCTCTCCGCACAACGCATCTAAAATGTGTTGGGCTCGCAAACCGTCCCGCCCACACGAAGTCCCTTTAGGGAAAGACTTAATGCACCCAAGCACACTATCAACGTCCACGACAAGGGGAGACTCAGAAAGCAAGGAAACAGGCATAATCGGAAGTGCCATGATAGGATGCTTAGACAACAAACTATATTAATTTAACTTATTGAAATAAATTCCATGGATTAAGTTTTAAAAGTGGATTCACCAAACTACGCTTCACACAACTACGTTAGGTCTTTTAACTATGGAGAGATAAGCTTCTTCTTTTCAAATAAATAAAAATATACTTTAGGTTTAGCAAACAGACAAAGTTTAGTAACATGTAGTATAAGGAATATGATAAAAGGAATCGCCTAGGCAAGGAATCATAATGGTGAAACTCCCGGATCTTAATGGGCACACAATACTGGGTTCTGTAAAATACTACAAGGGAATGAATATAGACAAAAAGAAATCTTCGGTTGGTCTCACCAGTTTACCATAATACACACTATGAAGTGGAATAATCTTACGGTGGAAAATCTAAGTACCAGATTGAATTATCACTTGATCAGTCTTTAATTCACGATTCTCCTAAGGGTATTAAACCTGGAGAAAAAGGGTTATTAAATAAAAAAATTTAATACCTTGGTAAAAAACTTAACTCACCTAGGTTGGTCAACTAATCAAGGTCTCGTGAAAGTTAACTAAATGAGCATGTCAAGAAGATAAACCAAATCCTAATTTCTTGGTCAGGTAACATGATGTGAGCTAACGGGACATGAATGCTAAGGTAGATAAATCTTACGGAAAGCTTTAACCAAGGAGAACCAAAAACACCAAGTAATTGATCAAATCATGCAACCCTAATTAACATAAAACCAATTCATGCCAACAAGATCACACTAGACTCAATTTAACCTTAACCAAATCACATCATATCAGCATATTACAATATAAATCCATCAAAACATAATATTAACAATAGAAATACAATTCATGATCATTAAAACCCGAAAACCTTCGTTAATCAACCATGCCTACATGATACTATGATTTTAGCCTCTAAATATTCAAAATCAGAAGTAGAGATAATAGATATGTTCACAATTTAAGATTCAATTCAAATGTAGAACCGATGTAAACTATGAAAACTAAACCAAAATACTCATTTGAATATTCAATCTTTGTTTCGGCTGTCAAGCATGGGCTATGTGATAATTGCCAAGCATTTATCACGGTTTCAGCCGCAGTTTCGCCCCTGGTTTTACCCATGCATGCCATACGAGTTGTATGATCGCCGACATCCTTTTGAATTGATTGCCACAATTTTCGCGTATATTCCATTCCTATTTTTCATTCTATACACGTAGAAAATAAGGACTCCCTTAAACATATTTTACCACTCAAACACTCCATTTGGGTTATGTATTCACTCAAAGTTGGGATTTTGAGAGCTTCGATGCAATTTTGGTGTGTTCACGTATGTTCTTAAGTGTATTAAAGGTTCATATACTACATTCTCGGGTTTAAAATACAAGTAAAAGAAATGATAAGATTGGATAGAGGAAGAAAAGAAAAGAAATTATATACTTAAAAGGGATTCTCGAGTTAAAATAAAAAGAAAAGAAAAAAAAGTGTTAATTACATTCTTGAGTTAGATTGGAAGGAAAAGATAGAAAAAAAGTTTGTAACTTTACAATATGTTCTCATAGCAACATGAAAAAGAGAATTAAGATAGGGTAAATTAGTAATATGGTAATGGGCTATAAACTTTTCTACACAACTAGGCCATATTTGTTAGGAAAGTTATGGAGGAAAAAAACTCTAACTTTTATTTCCATTCTCTTTCTTTTCTTTAAAAAAACAAAACTCAAGAATGAATTTTTTTTTATCTTTTCTTTTCCAAACCCTTAAATAAAAAACTCAAGTATGCAGGGGTTGTTCATCATCAAGGAAGGTGGTGATTTCGAATTTGAGCAAGAGTTACGTAAGCTTCTAAAGTATTCCATTCGGGTCGTACAAGTGAACACGGAGAACCTCAACTCAAAACACATCAACATTCTAAGCTTATGGTATGTAGATCTTGATGATGATAAATGGGTTAACTGTAGATTAATCCAGCGGCATATACAGGGGGTATCTAGGATACCCCTTAACTTTCACAACGAAATGCAAAATAAATGCAATATTTCTTTTTTCTTTTTCTATATTTTATGTATCCGGATATACCTAGATCCAATTTGTTTTTCTTTTAGATACCACTGAATTTTCTTTCTAGATCCGTTACTAAATGAATCTAAGGCTCTAAGTGAGACTTTTTGAGTTTTTGTCATCAAACCACTGGAGGGTAAGTGTTCGTAAACGATGCATTCCCTAAGTGTAATTTTAAACTGACAATAGAACTTTGAAAACCAAACATTATTCAATAAAAAAACATATATAAGTTCATATAATATCATACAAGTTCACATTACATCACATAAAAATGTAAAAAATAAGACCCTGGCTATTTAAATTTTAACTTATTTGCAAATTCACAAGTTCACTTGACATATAAAAGTTACACTGTTATACATGTTCACAATGAAATGAACCGTATCATTAGGCCCATCACAGCTGGCCCAGTTAAGAATAGGGCTGTAATCGAGTCGAGTCGAGTCGAGCCTGGGTGCGCACAATCTCGAGCTCGGCTCATTTTCTTTAGCGAGCTGAAAAACGGAGCTCGAGCTCGGCACATTATATGCTCGAGCTGGGCTCCTTTAAGTTTTTTAATTTTTTATTTTTTATTTTACAAATTTTGATATATAATTAAAAGACACAAAATATAATTTTAACATACATATTGTAAAAAGTTTATAAACTAGAGAATTTATAACTTGATATCTTTTACTTTTGTTATTTTTTATAAGATTTCAGGGATTGAACGACATAATATATTGATGTGCTAAAAGTAATCAAACAATTTATTAACTAAAGTATGCTAATCTAGACACTAAGTAATACTTCTTAAACTCAACTTAAATTACTAACCGGCAAGTGTACCGGTCGACTCTAGTACAGCTAAGTAAGTCCGGATATCGAACCCACGAGACTCTTTAAATTACGTAACTAGTTAATTAGACTTGACTAACTGACACGACTATTTAATATTACTATTAGAGGGGGGGGGGGGTTTAAACCCTAATTAATACTTTATTAATAAACTAATAGAACCCCTAACAAGTAAATTAATTTGGATTGATTCAGATGTAACATCCTACTTCTAATCAAAATAAATAAAAGAATTATGTTTGTTTAAAGGTGTGTTAATATAAGATAAATAAAATAAAAGAGTATGGACTTGGCTAATAAGAGATGGAATAAGGGATGGTGATGGGCTTTAGGTCCATGGGCTTAAGAGAGCATAAATACTCCTTAAACCTCCCTAAAACCCTAAAACACTCATTCTTATCTCCCAGCCTCCCTACACACTCTAAAACACACACAAACACCCTCTACCTTTCGGCCAAGATACAAGACCAAAAACCGAGCTTGGATTTTGATAGATCTTGACTACACAAGTAAGAAACGAGTCCCTAGTTATATATTTAAGCTAACCATAGCCTAAAAACATCAAAAGGTACGTTCTTTACACATAAAGATTATGCTTTTAAGAACGATTTACCCTAAAACTTAGTACTAAGGCAAATTGGGTGTAGTTATATCATAAATATACAAATTTGATGTTAAAAATAGACTTAACGAACTTGTTAGTATATATGGTTCATCTAAAAAAACCCTAGATCTAGCCTAAATGGGTGTGGAACCAATAAAGGTTCAAGCTTTATGGATAAACGGACTAGGTCTTAGTAAAAAATGAAATTAAAATGTTTACAAGGTACAATAGCACTAGAATATGAGAATGGACGTTAAATAGTGATATTTGAAGCATAACGGCCCAACACTGGTTGTACTCGAATAAAGGGGTGTATTCGAATGAGGGGTGTTGCATTCGAATGAAAGAAAGAAAAGAACGAAGAAAGGAAGAGGGACATAAAAGAAATAACACAAGTGTTCTATTCGAACACGCGTATTCTATTCGAATACAAGACCAATCAAGTGTTCCATTCGAATACAATGACTTACAAAAGCCCATTCGAATACATGTTACATACGAATACAAGTTACTTCCTAATACAAATGTATTCGCATACAAGCTTCCATTCGAATACAGAAAAGAAAGAAAGACAGAGAGATTATAAGTATGTTCTATTCGAATACAAGGAGTATTCGAATATAAATGATATTTGAATACAAGAGTGTTCAAGAAAGGAGAGCTAATTGAATACAAGTATGTCCAAAGGTAAGCAAGCCTATTCGAATACATGTCCCTCAAAATATATGTTGTATTCTAACACAAATCCTATTCGCATACAAGCTTAATTCGAATACTTTTCCCTTAGAATACAATGCCACTTGGATGAAGGGCCATTCGAATAAAAGGTTTCTCGAATACATATAGTATTCGAATGCATGCCCATTCGAACACATGTGGTGTTCTAACCCAACCTATTCGAATACAATGTTGTTCAAGGGAAGTGGGCCACTCGAACATAATACCATACAATGTCATTCAAATACAAGGCCATTAGAATAGACCAGACTTAACCGTTTATGCTGAAACTTAAATAATGAGTTTAGGGTTAGTTAATTAACAAATATAGCTGATATACAGTTGGCGGGCTCAGTTAAGGAAGGGAATCACTATTAACTCAGAAAGAAACAGGAGACAGGTGAGTTTCTAGCCCCATTTCCTTGTTATGTTTTCGAGGCTGTGTGTATACTCAATGTGAACGTTAATACACTACCTTAAATGGTAAGTGTATGCTATAATGATTGATGTGATAGTATGTATGAATGTTATGAATGAATGCTTGTCGGTGCGTGAATGATCTTCGGATATTGCATACATCGCCAGGGAAGGTGAGTTATGACAGATGTATGAATGATAAATGAATGATTATGAGTATGTATGAATTATATAATTAAATGTATGTGTAAAGATGTGTATGTATGGTTGAAAGGAAAAAAAGGGACCAGACCCTACTCATATCTAAGATAGAAGAGACCAGACCCTAATAATATCTTAAATAGAGAAGAAAGAGACCAGAACCTACTAATATCTGAGATAGAAGGGACCAGACCCTAATAATATTTGAGAAAGAGAAGAAAGGGACCGGACCCTACTAATATATGAGATGGTAAAGATAGTTATGTAGGTATTATGAAAGTATGAAAGTGTGATAGTATGAAATAATGTATGAATGAATATACGAGAGTATGAAAGAAAGAAAATACGCATGTATGAAGGAAAGAAAGCTAACAGGTTAAGTATGTAATATGTATCTTCGGATACGTATGTATGTAAGTATGTGAATGTATTGTATGTTGCTTGATTAACTAGAACTCACTCAGCGTAGCTGACTTTTAGTATGCACGTAGGTGAATAGACTGAGACAGTTGGCTTGAGGGGACACGTGGTAGGTTCTGAAGAGGTTGGAATCTGAAGATTTGTCATGATGTTTTGATATTACATTTTATTACATGTTTAAAAGACAAGTTATGAATTTTTTGTAATGAATGTTGAAGTTTTATAAATTCCGTGAAAGTTTTAATTCACTCTGATATTTAGAACTAAGTTTATGAGTAAATCCAACGCTAAAGTAGAGCACTGAGACCGGGACCTTACACATATGATAATGCAACTACCTAGGCTAGAATCCCCTAAGTTATCGCTGGAAATTTTGGGTCTAGGCGCTGCGCGTCCAGGTCTGACCCTGGTCGCGCGACCTGGCGTGTAACACCCCGGCTAAAGCGGAATACGCCCGAGTGTGACGTACAGATTTCCCAAAACACATATGACACTATTAAGTGACAATATTATCATTAATTAATTTAAACATCAAGTACACAAGTTTGTAACAAGAAGTACAAGGAACATACAAGAACAATTAACAACTTGTTCATTTATTAATATAATCTAAGTTCTAGTGTCTTCTCCGTTTCACCGTTTAATAATTGTACATGTAACATATATATAAAATAAAGTCAACTAAATGAATAGTTGGTGAGTTCACACAAGTTTTGATATACGTACATAAAAATCATACAATTCCATGAACAAGTGTAAATGAGCAAGTAAAGTCCTTTCCAACTGGGATTGTGCACCAGCGTACTCAGATAAGCGCAAGTAAGGTCATTTCCAGTTGGGATTGTGCACCAACGTACTCGGATAATGAGGCCCTTTTACACTCATATCAACAAATGTATTGAGCGCAAAGGGGGGCGTATGATCATACTATATTGAAGTAATCAATGTGCAAGTAATTTTGAGGAAGTAACAAGTAAACACACAAGTCCATGTAGCGAATTTTAGTTTGTAAATAATGAATAAACGAGATTGTAATTTGGATAGGATATATATGCTACCACCAAAAGTAGTAAAAGAGTAAAAAGGGGGTGTGAGAAACTCACCTTGATGTTGAAGAAAAACTTGAAATAAAATGAAAGCGCGTAAATGAAACCAAAGCAATTGAACTTCACAAACTAAAATTAAAAGTACAACATCAATATTAACTAACGGCTTATATAAAAAAATAGATAAATCGGGCTGTCGGGTTTTAGAAGTGTTGTATGTACATTTTATTATGGAGTTGGATATTATAATATTATTTTATACATTAACGAATGTTAAAGTTTAACGAACGGAAATATGTATACATATATATAAGTTAAGCTAATTTTAAACAACTTGACCGGTTTGAGATTTATATTGTTTATGAATTATGGATCTTAACGGAATTTTAGTTTTGAAAATATATATGCTAACGTATTATATAGTTTAACGAAAAATTAGTTATTAATATAATATTACTTAGAGATTAATATTAACTTTGAATATATTAACGTTTACGACCTTTACCAATATATTTTAGTTTAGTAAAAACGTTGTCGTTTGGAATATTTAAAGTTTACGATGATATTTTATATATATTTATTTCACAAGTTTTAACAAATGTTTCGGGTTGGAAAAAGTTGGAGTCTTGGATGAAAAAGATTGAAAACGATCTAAAATCATTTGTATTTACTTAATAATGATTTTACAAACATATATGTAACATGATTAAAAAAAATATATAAAAAGAATGTGCAGAGACCAATGTTTGAACCCGGGTCTCCATGGCCACACCTAGTGTACACAACCACCAGACCAATCTGACTTTTGTGTTTAAAGATGGAAATTATAATTTAAAAACATATTTCATGTTCATCTTCTTCACTATAAACCCTAGAGTTTAATTATCCAAATATGTTCGATGTTTGCTAAATTAATGTTAGGGGTTTTGCTTGTCGGGTTAAAACGAATCAAAACCATGTAAAAATTACCTTGGATGGTGTCGGAAGGACGACGAACAACGAGTTGGCCGGAACAAAAATTGACTGCCGATTTGATGGTATTAGAGCGTTATTTGCGAAATATTATTGTTGCAGCAGGTTCAGATGACTAGTAGGGTGTTTCTTATAATTCCAATTGAATCGATTAGTGTTTATTTCGTGTTATTAGGATTTGATTAATATTGATGATGGGTTTGAGATTAATTAGAGTTAATTAGCACGTTAATGGTGTAATAAATTACATAGTAATGCTTAGTATTAGTGGAGATGACGTTTGGGGTTTTTATCAGATTAAAACGAAGCTTAAACGGCTAGTTTATAAGTCGCCGGAACTGTTTTCCGGTCGCCGGATATGGCGCTGAAAAAACGTCCTGAAAAACGTTGACTAGGGTGCTGCTGCTACTTTGTATTATTATTTTTTATTAATTTAAATCTAATTTACATATTCAGCCCCTACACTTTCATTTTATATTAAAACTGAATTTAAAAAAATGTTTACAAATTGAACCTTGTATATTTCAATGTTTTATAAGTATAATAAAATGTTTTGGATTATTTTTATATTATACCCGACTAGTTTGGGACTCGATTATGTAACATGATAAAACTTGAAATTTCGTTAATGAATTATACGAAGTAGAACATGAATTAATGACAGTAAAGCTTCATAATTATTATTAAATTATCGAATGATATTTACGAATACATTGAAACGACGAAACGGATTGGTTTAACGAATTCAATATAAAAATACATAAACAAATTTGAAATATAAATTTAAATAGAACAAAACCGAAAATTTAAAATGGGTCGGATTTTCGGGTTTGAAAAGTAACGAATGTTACATGGCGTGCTTCTCTAGTGGCCGGTCTAACCGGCCTGGTCCGACCGGTTCTCCTTCCAGTGCCTTCCTGACGCGTTCTGGCTTCTTGTTTTGGATATTTTGTCTCGTTTTTTGCCCTTTTCGACCACGATCAACTCCCTGAACCTACAAAACACAATAATGTTAGTAGTATACAAATATTAACTAAAAACGAACAAAAACTAATTAAATATTAAATACAATATACAAGGGAAACATATATATTTATCATTATATAAAATATCCATACACTTACTCTTTTTGTCCCTGAAAAAGTCTAATGCAATTGAAACAAAATCGAAAAATATAGTCTTAAAAACATGTAGATTATTCTAAAATTTTAAAAGAACGCATAAACCGCGATCACCGATATTGTTTTCCACTTAATCCTATGCCTTAATCTTTATCTGGAGAAATAAGATCCAACAATTATATTACTCAGTGGTTTACACAATTAAGACACGTTTATTTTCAGCTTTTACCAGACCAGATCATCCCAACTTGACTTAAACTTAAAAATAGTTGATTTAAAAAAAATAAAAGTTTATTGCTCTCTTTTTTTAATGAATAGTTAAGACAATCAAGGGTATTGTTTATCCACCTAAGCTTAAGCATCAAAGTCTACCAAAGTGTCCATTAGATACGATTAAAGTATAATTAATTAATTATTTAGCTAGTGGTCCCCATAACATGACATATCCTCGTTATTAAGCAATACCCCGAACCCATCACCATAGGTGAGTATGCATGAATTCATCTGTAGGGTTTACATGTGGCGTGTCCCTTGTGGTCTGTTTCTTAGTGGTAATGAGACGCGAGCAAGGGGACCCCACATGGCTAATAGCGTGGATGATCAAGTCGGTGATGTGTGGGTAAAAATATGTGTTAAGTGTGTAAATTCGTGTGCTTTGATTAGTTATATATTGTGAACACCAGTACTTTGAGTGCGTTTATGGTTACAGGTGTGCGGAGATTAACGGAGCTTAATCAGAGCTCATTTGGAGTGTTTAAGGATGAAAGAATTGAGATTATACGAAGAGGGGCGATAGGGAGCTTAACCGGACGTTCGAGAATCAAGAAGAACGAGAAAACGAAGTTCAGGATAAGAACCAGCCGTAAGCTACGCTTCCAGGCCGTAGATTACGGTCTGGTAGTACCCGTAAAGCAGAGTCTCCCAACCGCAGCTTACGATTTAACTGTAAGTTACGATTCCCATACCGTAAGCTAAGGTACACGACCGTAAGCTACGGTGGCTAGCCCGTCGCTTACGGTCTGGTCTGACGGAAAAGGGGATTTTGGTGATTTTCTTTCATATATAAAGCCATTAAACCCTAAGGTCGAATTCATTCTTTTACCAACAGTTTTGGGACTTCTTGGAGGCGATATTACACCATCACAATACACTCTAATCACTCAACTGATCCATGAAATCATTCCTCAACACAACCATCAAGAGCATGAAGATCGAGATGCTAGGCTTAAGGCTTCATAACCATCTCCGAGTGTAGGTTTGAGTTGCATGATTAGGTTTTGATATTTTATTCTTTAACTTTGGATTTGCAATTGATTAATCATTCAGTTGATCAATTATTTGCATTTGCTTTTGTGCTTAAACAGTTTTTATTTATTGATTGATTAATCTTTTGTCAGTTAATTGATTTGTGGCCATCAATAATTAAGACTAAGTTCTTTCGTCATTGACTCATTTATCATTAACCATATTATTGATTTTGTGTTTCAACAAGTAAAATCGATAATCAACTAGATTTTCATTAAACCGTGTCAATTGTTCGGATTCAGTTCTGACGATCAACACAGTCAATCGTTAAGTATTTTGGTTTATATACTTTATAAGAAACCGTCCAAAGAAGTTTATCATTTCCCTAACTTGTTTCAAAATCCGAACCCTAGAGTTTGGTTATTTTTACATCATTGTTTACAAACTACTCAACTAAACTGCTTGAAATCGTCTGTCCACTTTAAATATTTTTATAATAAAATTTGAGTTTCACTTGCACTTTCCATTGATTCCCTATGAATTCGACACCTTACTTTCCCTAGCTAGTAAAGGTATTTTATAAGTGTTTTTGGTTAACCGTTCGACATCGATCAAAATGGCGCCGTTTCCGGGGAATCAATGCGCAAAGTGGTAGTTTAGCTTAGTTTTTAGTTTTTGTTTTTAATTTTTCTTCGTTGATTTTACGCGGAGTGTTAGTGTTTGTGTCTGTGCAGGTAACTTCACAAGTTGATGCAGACGAGATATTCCCATGAGAAAGAGCCGTTCCAGTTTGATCCCGAAATCGAGAAAACAGCAAAGTGAAACCGAGCAGCTTAGAAACCCATACTAAACCAAATACCTGAAATCATAACACCAAAAGAAGAGAATATGAGTACCCAAAACAGAAGAGACCCGAATATTTTCCAACCAAACAACCAAGAACAACCAATCATACAAGACCAAAACGTTAACCGTGACAGAAACTACAATCTGTTCAACCAAAGAGATGTTAACCGTAACCCCAGGTGGTGGTTTAACATGGATGACAACTTGTCAATCAGATCTGCCCCAGTGAACCATCAAATACACGATGATGTGAGAGAGGAAAGACCCAAGGTTAATCGTGCTCGTGCAAGAGTGGAAAATTGGTTGATAGGGGACGACCTTGGTTTCGATTTTGAGGATGATGAGGAGTTTAGAGATGAAAATGGGGGTTGATATCAGCTACAAGATCCCCGTGATGACCAAGAAATTCGACAGAATCATCCAGAAAATCAACAGAGACATTGAGCACCGAGACGTTAGCAAGACCGTGAACAACAGGCACCGTTTTACGAGTTTAATGATGGAGTGCCGAGAGCATATGTCCCACCACCAGTCAGAGGAGTTCAAAGTCATTTCATTCCACAAGTGGCCACAAACCCTCTACCAATCATTATCCTGGTAAAAAATGGAAGGACTTTTTCGGTGAGGCATAGTAGAATGACAGGGTTACCTACATTTCATGGGAAGGCTACAGAAGAACCATACATGCACTTGAGTGATTTCAATTCAGTATGTGCCCTTATCTCAAGTCAAGGCTATACTGTGGAAGAGGTGAAGATGATAGTTTTCCAGTTTAGCTTGAAAGATGCGGCAAAACAGTGGTTTCTATCATTGCCATCAGCTAGTATTTTCACTTGGGGAGACTTGGCACATCAGTTTTTAGACGAGTATTATACTCCACAAAGGCCCGCAACAACATTCAAAACTTTCAGCAGATCACCGGTGAAACTTTCTATGAATCATTCCAAAGGTTTAAATGATTGTTGAGGACTTGTCCGCATCTTGGAATTGCCTTATGGGAATTGATAAAGGCATTTCACGATAGTCTCTCAAATGATGATGTTAGTGACCTCCAAGCCACAACGAATGGATCTTTTCTTTCAAATGATGAAAACAAGGAATGGGGACATTTGGAGAGACATGCGAGTAATTCAAAGAGACAAGCACAGTCGAACGGGATGTCAAAAAGGTCAGTGGTAAAAGCAGTTGAAAGGCATGGGTCATATGATAGAATGGATAGACTGGAAAAGAAGATGGATAGATTGTTGGTTGCAGGTGTACAAGGAGCCGGAAATTCGGGGAAAACATATCCGGTATGTGAAGGTTGTGGTGAATTAGGACACGAGGTTGCGAGTTGTGGGGTTGTGCAAGATGAAGAAATTGAAGAAGAAGAGGTCAACTATGTGCATGGTGAAAAGAAATACAATAATATGAGTTCAAATACTTATCATCTGAGCCTCAAGAATCATCCAAACTTCAGTTACAGAAATCCAAACACGCAACAGAACCCGAACTTTCAGGGTAGTTTTCAGAAGACATGTTATCAGTCGAACTAGAAACAACATGGTAATAGTTCGGGCAGCAGTAAGAGTGGGTACAATCAGAGAGATTCTAGGGTTACAATAAGGGTTATCAAAAGAATTATCAGCAGGGGCAGGGAAATTCTTCGGGGAACAAAGAGGAATCTCTTAAGAATGTGATGGAGTTATTGAAACAAATGAAGGCAGATCAAGAGACTCAGAGTAAGGCATTGAACCAGAGGTTGGAACTTCAAGAGAAGGCAAATGCTGCAAGGGATAAACAAGTGACTCAACTGGCTGAAGAAATGGCGAACCTAAAGCGAAATCCATCCAAGTTACCGAGTGACACTTTGAAGAATCCTAGCCATTAGAACAATAGTTCTTCAAGTGTAAAGAACACCCACATTAACCAGGTAAGTACCCTTAGGAATGATAAAGTTTATGATAACGGGGTAAATCCACCATCATCCTTCGTTGAAGGAATGGTGGAAGATTTGGGTGAAAATGGAAACAATGATGATGAGGTGGAGATTATACCAATAAATAAACCAAAAAATTCAATTAATAAATATTTAAACGAATCAGAAAAAGAAACACCAATCATCAAGCAGACGGGGCCCACGGGTAAAACTGTTCCGTTCCCTCAGGCTTTGGTAAACCCCGCGACATCATCACCAAAAAAGGGCCCGCAACAGGAGGAAATGTGGAAAGTTTTTAAACAAGTAAAAATAAATTTACCCCTCATTGATGCTATTAAGCAAGTCCCTGCATATGCTAAATATTTGAAGGACTTGTGCACTCAAAAGCGAACTCACAAGATGCCCTAACAGGTCGATTTAGCAGCTAATGTGAGTTAGGTTTTGACGGGAATCCTCCCACCCAAGTTACAAGATCCGGGAACGCCAATAATACCCATTCAAGTGGGTGATTTTAAAATGACAACGACGTTGTTAGATCTTGGAACGGGGGTGAGTATTCTCCCGGGAAGCTTATATGACCAACATGATTTTGGTCCACTTACAAAAGCCGACACCACCGTGGTCTTAGCCGATTTGACACTTAAGCTTCCTCGAGGAATTGCTACTGATTGTTATGATCAAGGATTTTTATTACCCGGTTGACTTTCTGGTTCTAGATTATGTTACAGTTGACCCAAAACGACAACCGAACGTGATTCTCGGTAGGCCCTTTTTGGCAACCGCCAATGCTTTAATAAACTGTAGAACCGGAGTAGTTGACATGGCTTTTGGGAATAAAAATCTTAAGTTAAATGTATTTTCAAACGTATCTACCCTCTAGTGAGTGATGAATGCTTCGCGACTGACATCATTGACGGGTTGAATCCTCATGAAAACGAGGAAGATGCCACAGAGGAGTGTGTTATTTGTTGCAGGTCAGCAGTGGAGCATTCACATCAGTTGAATGAGAGGAAAGAGCATTTGAAGTTTACGCTGCGAGTATCGGGAAACCACCATGGTCTCAACAGGTGGAAAAACTACCGGACACTATTGACTCCCAATTGAGACCGTCACTTGAGAGTCCAACGCTAGTTGAGTTGAAGGAACTCCCAAAACACCTCAAATACATGTTTTTGGGAGACAACAATACCTTACCCGCCATCATAGCCTCAAACTTAGAAGAAACTCAGGAAAAGGCTTTGATGGAAGTATTGAAAGAGTATAAAGCAGCAATTGGGTGGACGATTGCGGACTTGAAGGGAACTAGTCCGTATATCGTGATGCATAAGATTATCACGGATCCCGAGGTGAAACCCGCATACGATGCACAAAGAAGATAAAATCGGAACATGCGTTAAATTGTGAAGAAATAGGCCCTGAAGTGGTTGGATGCGGGAATCATTTTCCCTATCTCGGACAGTACTTTGGTAAGTCCAACGCAAACAGTTCCAAAGAAGGCGGGCATTCAGATAAACCGCAATGAAAAAGGTGAAGAAATTGCTACCCGACCGGTGACCGGGTGGCGGATTTGCGTTGACTACCGGAAGTTAAACACCACAACATATAAATACCATTTCCCTCTACCGTTCATTGACCAAATTATCAAAAAATTATCAGGTCAGAAATTTTACTGCTTTTTAGATGGCTATTCAGGGTACAATCAAATTGCTATTCACCCCGATGACCAACATAAGACCACCTTCACATGTCCATATGGTACTTTCGCATTTAGGCGAATGCCTTTTGGTTTGTGTAATGCCCCGGCCACCTTTCAAAGGTGCATGATGAGTATCTTTTCAGATATGGTTGGGGAATCTCTCGAAATTTTTATGGATGACTTTTCTATTTTCGGCTCATCTTTCGATTCATGTTTAAACGAGTTAAAAAAGGTTTTAATAAGATGTGTGAAAACGAATTTGGTCTTGAGTTGGGAAATGAGCCATTTCATGGTTCAAGAGGGTACGGTTTTAGGACATGTCATCTCGAGTAGGGGGATTGAGGTAGACTGGGAAAACGTTAATGTCATATCAAATCTACCACCTCCTACAAATGTTAAAGCAATCCAGTCATTTTTGGGACACGCTGGATTTTACCGATGGTTCATTAAAAATTTTAGTGTCATCACAAAACCGTTGTGTAATTTTCTCTTAAAAGATGTACCATTTGTTTCTGATGAAGATTGTTTAAATGCATTTAACGTTCTTAAAAACAAATTGGTTGAAGCCCCAATTTTGCTATCACCTGATTGGTCAATTCCATTTGAAATTATGTGCGATGCAAGTGATTATGCGGTTGTGGATTTTTTGGGTCAACGGGTGGATAAGAAACCTGTTTCCATATACCATGCAAGCAAAACCCATTTGTTGCTCAAATAAACTACACAACTACAGAAAAGGAGTTGCTCGCAGTAGTATATGTTTTGGATAAGTTAGATCATATATTTGTGGGAGCAAGGTTATTGTGTTTTCAGATCACATCGCTGTTAAGTACTTGATGGAGAAGAAGGATGCAAAGCCGCGTTTAATTAGATGGATTTTGTTGACCCAAGAGTTTGACGGGGAGATACGTGATAAAAAAAGGAAGCGAGAATGTGATTGTTGCTTATTTATCTAGACTGACAGGTCAAGAGGAAGAGAATACCAGGGCTATAAACGAGTCATTCCCGGACGAGCAATTATTTGCTGTTTCTACTTTACCATGGTATGATGACATCATTAATTTTCTTGTTGTAGGTACTATTCCATAATTATGGCCCAAGAAAAAGAAACATCAATTCATGTCTAAGGTGAAGCAATACGTGTGGGAAGATTCAGACTTGTTTAAGGTAGGGGCTGATCAAGTTTATCGGATATGCATTCCAAACGAGGAGATTCAAAGTGTGTTGTCACATGCACACTCACTCGCATGCGGTGGACATTTCAGCAGGCAAAAAACGGGTTATAAAATTTTAGCTTGTGGTTTTTATTGGCCTAGTTTATTTAAAGATGTCGCAGAATATGCTAAGAACCGTGTGAGATGTGAGCAGTTATGTAGCATTTCTAGGAGGAATGAGATGCCCATGCAACTAATCCTCGTTGTGGACATCATTGATGTTTGGGGAATTGATTTTATGGGTCCATCCCCAAATTCCTTTGGGAATTACAATATTTTTGTGGTGGTCGATTATGATTCGAAATGGGTTGAAGCAATTGCCACCAAAACAAATGACCATGCCGTTTTTTGTAAATTTGTCCAATCAAATATTTTCTCGAGATTTGGTGTCCCTCGCATTATTATTAGTGACGGGGGTTCCCATTATAAAAACTTTAATTTTGGAAAATTACTTAAATGGTACGTCGTAAACCACCAAATAGCCAAACCATACCATCCTCAAACGAGTGGTCAGGTTGAGGTATCTAATAGGCAAATTAAAGAAATTTTACAAAAAACGGTAAGACCCGATAGAAAAGATTGGTCAACAAAGTTAAATAATGCTTTATAGGCTTACCGTACTGCTTTTAAAACGCCTATTGGTACCACCCCCTATCGGTTGGTTTACTGTAACGGGTGTCATTTACCTGTGGAACTTGCCTATCGTGCTTTATGGGCCGTGAAAAATGTTAATCTAGATTTTGAGTGTGCAGGTAAAGAAAGAACGTTGAATATATGTGAGTTGGAGCAGCTGCGGTATGAAGCGTATGAGTGTGCGTCAGCATATAAAGACCGGATGAAACAAGTGAATGATGCAAAGATCAAGATGAAGACTTTTGAAGAAGGACAACGGGTTTGGTTATACAACTCGAGAGCAAAATTGTTCTCGGGTAAGTTAAAGAGTAAGTGGATGGGACCGTATGAGGTGAAGCGTATCGGTCAGTTTGGCAAGGTCAAAATTGAGGATTTCGACGATCATCTAAGGCAGGTAGTGAATGGGCATCGGTTGAAACCGTATTTGGAAGATGCGGACTTGAATAAGAGCATACAAGAGTCGGTGGTGAGCTTTATAGTTACTGCACCATCATATTTAGCCGAGTGATAAGGGTCAGGTAACGTCGGCCCATAGACTTTAAATTCAGCGCTTCTCGGGAGGCAACCCGGATGTTTTTGTTTTTATTTTTGTTTCTCTTATTCTAAAAAAATACCATGAACCGTAGCCTAGGGTCAGGAGACCGTAGCTTACGGTCTGACCGTAGGCTACGGGTCTTGGATACTGCTTTACGGCTTCTTTATTTTCAGCTGACCGTAGCTTACGGCTCCTCGGCCCTAGCATACGTCATGGTCTGTTTAATATTTTTGATTTCCGAAAAAAATATATTAATAATTTTGAAGATTCAATATCCACCACCAATTTAACCTACCCATCACCACTTCTTATTTCTTTCTTCTTCATCTTCTTCTTCCTCTCCTTGCTACCAAGAACACCCAAAACACCCACAATCCTAACTCTCTCAATTCTCAACCAAATCTCTCGATTCCGGACTCTAAAACTCTTTATTTTTTCTAGAGGAACTCACGTGTGGTGTCAGCTTTCATCAATTCTTGCTCGATTTCTGCCGGATTCGTGAGGGTGTGAAGAACCCTAAAAATCAAATTTGGGGCTTTTCAAGTTTAAGTGTTTTTTTATTGTAATCGAAGCTTAGGACATCAACTTTCATCATTAAAAGGTAGGTATTTCACTTAATTTTAATTTGATGAAGCCTAAGGTTTGTGATGAAGTTCAAGTTTTACATTATGAATATTGATTGGGATTGTTATGTTGATAATTTTTCCTCACTTGTAAGATTAGATTTGTTAAGGGATTGGTATATGGGTGTCAATGGTTATAATGACGTGGTCATGTTGGCTTGTTGAAATTTTACAAGATGGAAATTGATGATAAAGTGATTGATGTTTATGTAATTAATGGAAACATGTTGGCTTAATGACATAGATCAAAGTTTTACAAGTTAGAGTTTGAAGTTGTTTTTATAAGCATTAAATCAACAAGTCATACATCCATAACCAACAAAAAGTGTGGGGACGTTTGGAGGGTTTATTATGTTATATGACTTGCATTGTTTGGTTGGTTGTGATTGTGTAGGATCGAAAGAACTGGTGTACTATGAAAAACCCGCCAAGGAACAAAGGGAAAGCCGCCTCATGGTCGGCCGACCCACCGCCTCTACCCAAGAGATGATTGATTTTACGGGATTATGAGGATGAGGATGACCAAATGCAAGAACCATACGAAGACGAAGGAATGTCGCCTCCGCTTAAGCCACTTTGGGGTGGGGTACCGCTATCAGGAATGGATCCGTATTGGCAAGCGGAGTTATTTAATGATGAGATAGAAAAGTTGAAAAAACAAAATAGATGGGTTTATGTGTGAGAAACGGGTTTTGAAGACCCTATTGAGGGCGTTTGGTATTACAACCATGTTTGAAAACTTGGGTTGGGAGGCAGCGTTGAAGTGTTATGATGAAGAAGATAAGGAAATTTACATGAATGCTATACAAGAGTGGGTTGCATCGTTGAGCGTGGTTGGGGAAGTAATCCGTACAAGTCAATGAGGTTGATTGGGAAGAAAAATAATAAGGAAGTGGTTATGTCGTTGGACACTTTTCGGAGGATAGCACCAATTGATTCTAAACCATCAGGAGAGTATGTGTATCCCTCGGAAGATGAGTTGTATGTAAACCTGGATAAACATCCTTTGTAAGAGAGAATGAAATTGGATCTCTTTAAAACAGGATATGCCCATAAGATGTTGCGAAACAATCTGAAGTTGCAAGCGAGGTTGTTGTTGAGTGTGATGGTCTTTAATGTCATGCCGGAGCGAGGTGACAAAACTCAAGTCAGAAAATGGGAAATTCCAGTGTTGCATGCTTTGATGAGGGGTACACCGAAGATTTCGTACTGGTACTTGGTTATGATGAATATTTGGATGGCGAGAGAGTCGAAGTTAAAGTTGATTATCCCACACTGTCATTTTATTACAGCTTTATTAAATGAAAAAGGGGCCATTTGAGTGGACACACCCGCAGTTGAGAAGAATCTTCTCCCGTTTGATAAGGAACAGTTGCATAAAGAGAAATTGCTTTATCATGAGGAAGGGGGATATGCTTAAATCTAACATTTTGATACACAGTTACAGCTGAGGGCATTGAAGAGTGGTCATGGAGAAAATGTGATTGAGGAACCGTATGTTTATTTTCCGGGTACTCGAGGTCACCCGGTTCCACAAAGTGTAGTGGGAAGTGATCAGGGTGGAAGTTCACCGGGGAAGCCACAAAAAGCCCCGATTCAGCTTCCACACGAGATGGTCTTGGATGCGGGAATGGTGGACTGGATTCAGGCGTCGAAGCCATCGGTCTATGGTAGTTGGGGTAATGAGTTTCAATACATGTTTGATCAACAGAATAGAAATGCAGAGTTGCAGCAAAGAGAGACCCAAAGACTGTATGACCGGATGGAGCTATGGTATCAAACCCACGCGTATAACTGGCAACAAGAAATCAATGATAGATATGAGGATGATCGTCAGAGGCGAGCACATGACGCGTGGCATCGGGGTGAGCTGATGGTGGATAATCCACCAGTGATTGACTACACAATATTGGGGCAGTTTGACGGGAGTACACACTACCCACCACCTCAGATTCACCATTCGAGGTGGGTGAATCCACATGCAGATGCAGCTTAGGATACTAGTGCGGGAAGTTCATCAGACGCGTTTAACTTCTCTGGTGTCATGGTCACCATGAGGCCTATCTTTGGTGACCCGCATCCACCGTTTTACTGAGCACTCGCTGATCCGCTGATCAGGTCCATGTGTCTCCCATTATCTTTTATTTTCTGTTGAGTATTTAATAATCGTTTTTATGGGTGGTTGGGTGGCATGATGAACTTTTTGGTCGTGTGGGTGGTATTTATGTTTATGTTTGCTTAAAAATTTATGTGTTTTATTTTATGGTGTGCAACTTTATTTTAATCCGAAGATGGGTAGTTGGTTGTCCCTTGAATTGCAATTGGTATGAATATCTCATAATTGCATATGTTTTTAAAAATCTGAGTTACATTGAGGGCAATGAAAATCTCAAGTGTGGGGATGGAGAAATTAATTTTTTTTAGCTTTGTAGTAGCTTGATTGTGCACAAAAGCCGGAATTGTAACTTGTTAATTGTTAGTATTAATGCCAAGTAGAGGTCTTTGGTCATGGTCGATTTTTAAGGTCATGGTCAAATATAGAAAATTAAAATGAACCGTTTAGATGGGGATAACGACTCATGGGGACGGGTACACATGCTTCATGTCGGCAGCCTAATTCCTCCGGTTCGTGTGTAGGATTTGCCTTATGTATAATACACATATAATATATAGTATTTACACATGTCATTTGAGTGCCATTATAGAGAGTAACCAGTATGCCCATAATATCTAGAACTTGGTTGTCTCATGCATTTCGAGATCTTAGCTTGACATGAATGCAAAATTGATAGAGGCAATTAGGTTAAGCCTCGTCTGGATGAGTGCGAGTGTGGGTATTGGGGGTTGGGCCTCATATGTTATATATATGAGCGTGGATAATGAGAGGGGCGGGGGGTTGGTTCCCTTAGAAAACATTGTTGGACCTATTCTTTCATTAAATCAACCCTGATGTTATATTGCGAGACGATCCGGCTTAATAGGTTTCTTTGTAATTGTTCTAGTATGTATCAATAGGATGTGTTAAGCACTATGTTTATTATACTTCGAAAAAAGTGGCGTGTTAAAGTTGCAATGTTTAAGTATTATGAGTTTGAAATATGTATATATATATATATATATATATATATATATAAAATAAAAAGTTAGTGATGAGATCAGTTGTTTATTTCATTATTTATTTAGTTATTTTGTAATAAGTCAGATCGGATCGTTTGAGCTACTTTAAAAATTCCCTTCCATACCCTTACACTTAGCCCCGTTGCAACTCGTTTTAAGCCCTCCTGATTTGCATTTGTGTCAAAGCATTTATGTGGGTGGACATATGACTTGCTTCCAAGCTTATTACATTGTGTTCATACTTGGTATTGAGGGTAGAGAGATACTAGCACATCTTTGCTGGTCCAGGTATTAAACCGAGTGGAGAGATATTATATTATGAGGGGTATGACCATGTGTGCCTTAACCGGAAACAAAGTACACTCGTTTGGGCAGTTTCAAAATTTTAAAATGTATCATTAAATTATTTGGTGGGTTATCAACCTTAACAGTGTCAGTTCTTGGGAATTGGGTATGACCTTATACCTCACTAGTATTATTACTGATAATTGATGAACCATCGATCGAGGTGTATGTGTTGCATGAGAGTTTGCTTGAGGGCAAGCAAATGGTAAGTGTGGGGATGTGATGTGTGGGTAAAAATATGTGTGTTAAGTGTGTAAAATTCGTGTGTTTTGATTAGTTATATATTGTGAACGTGAGTACTTTGAGTGCGTTTATGGTTACAGGTGTGCGGAGCTTAATCAGAGCTCATTTGGAGTGTTTAAGGATGAAAGAATTGAGATTATACGAAAAGGGGCGATAGGGAGCTTAACCGGACGTTCGAGAATCAAGAAGAACGAGAAAACGAAGTTCAGGAGAAGAACCAGCCATAAGCAGAGTCTCCCAACCGCAGCTTACGATTTAACCGTAAGTTACGATTCCCGTACCATAAGCTATGGTACACGACCGTAAGCTACGGTGGCTAGCCCGTCGCTTACGGTCTGGTATGACGGAAAAGGGGATTTTGGTGATTTTCTTCCATATATAAAGCCATTAAACCCTAAGGTCGAATTCATTCTTTTACCATCAGTTTTGGGACTTCTTGGAGGCGATATTACACCATCACAATACACTCTAATCACTCAACCGATCCATGAAATCATTCCTCAACACAACCATCAAGAGCATGAAGATCGTGATGCTAGGCTAAAGGCTTCGTAACCATCTCCGGGTGTAGGGTTGAGTTGCATGATTAGGTTTTGATATTTTATTCTTTAAATTTGGATTTGTAATTGATTAATTCGGTTGATCAATTCTTTGCGTTTGCTTTTGTGATTAAACAGTTATTATTTATTGATTGCTTAATCTTTTGTCAGATAATTGATTTGTGGTCATCAAAAATTAAGATTAAGTTCTTTCGTCATTGACTCGTTTATCATTAACCATATTATTGATTTTGTGTTTTGACAAGTAAAACCGATAATCAACTAGATTTTCATTAAACCGTGTCAATTGTTCGGATTCAGTTATGACAATCAACACAGTCAATCGTTAAGTCTTTTGATTTATATACTTTATAAGAAATCGTCCAAAGAAGTTTATCAATTCCCTAACTTGTTTCAAAATCCCTGGAGTTTGGTTATTTTTACATCATTGTTTACAAACTACTCAACTAATCTGCTTGACATTGTCTGCCACTTTAAATATTTTTATAATAAAATTTGAGTTTCACTTGCACTTTCCACTGATACCCAGTGGATTCGACACTTTACTTGCCCTAGCTAGTAAAGGTATTTTATAAGTGTTTTTGATTGACCTTTCGACATCGATTAGTCAGTAGTGTATTTTTACTTTAAGTACGTAGTGATCAACCTTAATGACTTATGTGGTAGATAACTGCGGGTTTGCTCTTTTTTCTTTTTTAGCTTTTTTAATATTCAAAACCCCACTTAGGAATTGTGAATACCAAGATGATAAACTGCATACAGACTCATAGTCTCCGGACCCGAGGCATACCATCAATACAAGATTTAAGGTTATAAAAACATACGCCAATGTAATGTAAAACACTAAAGCTAGGGAATTTAGGATTTATATCACCATATACTTGGCAAACTCTAACTCTAAACCTACCCAAGCATCATATGATAACGTATTCAAATTTAAAATTCTATAATACTTTCACATTTCATACCAAAAATTGAGGCTCAAGTATGGCCCGACCTTTCTTTACTTATCTTCCACGGACAAAACGCTTTACCCATAAAAGATTTCCGTTTACCCATTTTATCAAATTGTCTTTTCATTCTCAAAGCTGAGCCTACTGACACATCCCAAGTTAAATGTGTTTTTTTATATTATCTCATATTATTAGTAGTTTGAAAAACCAATTTAGATAAGTATCATCATCTCCCACTTTAACGCATAAAATAATAATCAAGGGACATTTTTAAACTTTTTTAATTTTTTTTATTTTATAAAACTACACAAAAGTTAGTTAAAAACTTGTGTCCCATCCCACACTTCAATTTTGCATTGTCCCTAATGCAGGCAAGGAAAAAAGACTCAATGAAATTAAACACAAAAAACCTAAAAATATAAAAGTAAAAACAAAAACCTAAAAAGTAAAAACATAAAAATAGAAAAACAAAATACAGTGGAAAAGACTTAGCTGGTAATATGCGAGACTGTCAATGTGCCAGTCTATGTCCATAGGTGCTCTCCTTACCAACCGCTCACCAAGATTTAGCAACTCATTCTCTCTTTCTGAATGGACACGGCCACTCCTCTCGACATACCTAAGTGACATCAAACACAATATCTAGAAAATAAAATTTACTCAAGTATCAATAGTCACCAGACTCCAACCCTCCTACACAACCAACTAATTTAGAATAATATCAGTACAGGCCAAATAAAAATAAAAACACCATAAAAAGAAAATTAAATAAACTAAAAAGATACAAACTCCCAATGTTGATATGCCATCCCCACACTCAGTCTTCTTCTTCTTCTTCTTCTTCTTCTTCTTCTTCTACTTCTTCTTCTTCTTCTTCTTCTTCTTCTTCCTCCTTCTCCTCCTCTGAACTCTTCTCATACGTCCGATATGGCTCTGCATTATCAAACTACAGATTACCCAACATGTAGAACGGTGCCCTATAACCATAACCCGAAGCACCCGGAGCACTCGAACCACTCAGACCCGCAACGTCTGGCTGTCGGAGATCGTCATGTAAACCAATGTTCAGCCCAGTCATCAGATGTCTCAGTGTGTCATCCTGCCCCTGCTGGTTCTCTCTCATAATCCGCCTCAAGTCATTACATTGTTCGGTCATATACCCCCTCATATGATCAAAACTAGACTCCCTCCGGTCATACAGTGACTCAATAGTAAACGTCTCGGGGCGAGGCTCTCTCACAAGAAACTGCATAGCCGACCTCTAATGGTGCATAGGCAATCCAGCTCTCATAGCCGCAACAGCTTTGGAATCCGGTGGTGGTTGAACCTGTGTACCTGCCTTAATCTCTTCCCATGCTAGCGGGCCACTTAGTTTTTAAATCCCCGCTTTCCTCAAATCCGTAACTCCAACAAATTCCCTCGCGGGCCCCTTTCTTATAAAATCAGGTCTAAAAGTCTGAAAAACAGCAATAACCGTGATATATCGGCCCATATCAAGTTTTGACCTTTTTTTTGTTCTTTCTCTTCTTGATCGGTGAAACGACCATGCCAAAATACTATCATAATTAACTGGCACCTTCTCTACCATTACCAACAAACAAAACAAATCCAACCAATTAACCTTATTATCATCAGAACCTCGACCAATAAGCGTATTCACCAAAATACGATGAATATAACGAAGTACCAGGTCTCGAATATCTGAAATCAACATACTACCCAAAAATGGAGAAACTGTTATCTTCTCTCAAAACTCGGCCAACTGAACATTAGTAAAACTTACCAGTTTCGGATTCTTGAAAGTACCCCTTAAACTCGTGCTAAACTCGGACAACTGAACCTCCGCAACCGAGTAAAAACTACTCGCTATCCCAAACTCAAACATATCCATCTCATACGTCTTCCGAACGAGGGAAAATGTAATCGCATTCGGTTGACCAAAATTACCATCTTTTTATTGATAAATACTTAAGAATTCCAACATCAATTCTTTATATTGCGGCTCGTCGAGACATAATATGCCTTAAACTTTGGGCCCAACAACTCCTCCATTCGATCCCTTTAACCAATAGAATCAAATAAATTCCAATCAATAGTTTTGTAAGTGAGAATATCCGAATTAATAAGATTATCCATCCGAGCATACTCGTCCAAATCTTCCGCAAACTGAAGTAACGAACTATCACGGAGCTTTTGACCTTTTCTTCTCGTTTCAGTCGGTTTGTTTTGATTCTCGATAACACGCGTTCTCGGCTTAGCAATGACAACCTCGGCCAGACCGCCTCGTGGCCGCGGAACCGGGCCTTTCTTTCGCTTTCCCGCTTCTTTAAACACATCCATATCCGGCATCCTGTAACCTCTGAATTCTCGTCAAATTCTCTCTCTATGACGGCAATGATTCCTTGAAACAACACAATGACACAAACAAAACTACAAAAACTATTGTTAATGACTCAAAGAAAATTA
This sequence comes from Bidens hawaiensis, assembly GCF_021521415.1. Lineage (NCBI taxonomy): Eukaryota > Viridiplantae > Streptophyta > Magnoliopsida > Asterales > Asteraceae > Bidens > Bidens hawaiensis. The sequence goes on along the minus strand of NW_027492623.1, from coordinate 32,130 downwards.
AAAACACAAAATAAAAATGAAAATAAGATCAATTATACAAACTCTACACTTGAGTTTTCACTCAAGAACCCCTTCGATGATTCAATTCGATGGATCGAGGGGAGTTTCCTCCAACTCGATTAAATCCTCCGAACCTCCAAGATAATACTTTAAACGATGGCCATTCACTTTCCACAACGTTCCATTGTCCAGATTCTCTATCTCCATCGCTCCATACGGGAAAACTTCTTTCACCAAATACGGACTTGTCCACTTTGATCTCAGTTTACCTACAAATAACTTCAAACGAGAGTTAAATAATAATACCTTATCACCTTTCTTAAAGTCTTTACTTTCCTTCAAACGTCTGTCATGCAAAACTTTCGTCTTTTCCTTGATATTCAACGATCGAGAATATGTTGCATCACGAAGTTCCTCCAACTCATGAATTTAAAAATATCTCTTCCTCGTAGACTCGGTAATATAAATATTAATCGTCTTCAACGTATAAAATGCCCGGTGCTCTAATTCGGGGGGAAGATGACAAGATTTACCGTACACTAGCATATACGGTGTAGTACCCAACGTGCCTTATATGCGATTCTGAATGCCTATAACGCGTCATCCGACTTCTCCGACCAATTTTTCCGACTTATTCCCACCATCTTCTCTAAACTTCTCTTCACCCCTCTATTTGCATTCTCTACCTGATCATTTGTTTGAGGACGGTAGGCGGTAGAGGTGCGATGAATATCTCCATAACGAGCCATGTGATGTGTGGTTCATGATATGAATGTGGATGGTATGAGTCATCATCCTCCACGACCTTATATCCTTCATGTGGGTCATAGACCCGACTCCACATCATCTTGAGTTACCTGCACACATGATACACACAAATACCAAACGTATAACTGACAAAAGTAAAATAAAACTATAAGTAAACAAAACAATAAACTAGCACTGCGTTGATTCCCTGGAAACGACGCCATTTTTATGTAGATGTCGTGCTCTAATACAAAACAAGTATTTATAGGCTTAAATACTTATAACTAGTACGGGTAAGTAAGGTCGTTTCCACAGGGAATCAGTGGAAAGTGCAAGTTTGACTCATGACTTTAACTAATTAACTAAGAGAACAGTCAATATCAAGCAATTTAGAAATAAGGTTTAAATGCAACACGATTACTTTTAAAGTTGTAAACAATTACGAGAAAAGTGATTCACTTCATGTTCAGGTAATGTGATAACCAACTAATCTTAGATTCAGATAAATTGATTACGCAGTAATTGAAAGACTTAATAGTTGGGTTGCGATGACAAACGATACCCTAACTGAATTATTGACACAACTGAACCCGATCTACCCAATTACCAGTTTTATATTATGAAAATCAATTTGGTTGCAATGACTAGCGGTTATTAGTTCAATGACATAAGAACCTAGTCCTAAATGTTGATCAACCCAACCAGATAAGTGATGCAAAATTCAATAATCAAGAACACAAACTGTTTAAACAATTAATTGGCAAAGTAAACAAGAATAAATAACAAAACTCAATCAAGTTCATAATAAATTAAACATACAAAATCTGATCATAGTCAATTACACAAAACCCTACACCTGAAGTGGTCACGAATGGTTTAGCCTTGCCTTTACATCACGATTGACTCGAATATGGATTGGAAGGATTAAACCATGGATGATTAGGTGACTGAGAGGTGTTATGATGGTGAATAATTGCTCCAAAGTCGTCCTTGGTGGCTAGGGTATGAAGAATAATCGATTTAGGGTTTATCCCGGCTTAAATATGGAAGAAAACAAGCCCAAAAAGCAATTTCCGCTAGACCTGGCCGTAGCTTACGACCATTCCATCATAGCCTAAGCCAGGGCCGTAAGCTACGGCCCTTAGTCGCTGCCTTATGGCTTCCTTTATGCCATTTTCATATTCTTCTTGTCGAGAAACCCAAAATTTATATATTATGGGTTTCGTAACTCATTTTCTAGCCCCGGATATGCCCTTTTTTACTTTACGTGCGCACAAATCATTTCCAAACTTCCCCGATTATTTCCTTTTTGCCCATAACTCAATTCCTTTCCATCCTAAGTGCTCCAAATTAGTTCCATTAAGTTTCGATTACCTGTAAACATAAAATCACTCAAGGTACTCGTGTTCGAAACATATAAACAAGTAAAATACACGAGATTACACATTATAAACACATGCTTTTAACCACACATCAAGCCAATGCTTTCTCCATGATGGCGTTGCAAAAATGGGCATCTCGATCACTAATAATTGCCCTTGGAGTACCGAAAAAAGTAAACAACTTTTTAAGGAACTTCACAACAACTCAAGCATCATTTGTGACCAATTCATGGGCTTCAACCCACTTGGAAACATAATCTATGTCACTAAAATATACTTGTAACCACTGGAAACAGGGAATGGTCCCATAAAACCGATGCCCCAAATATCAAAAATTTCAAGAGTTTGTATGTCACACCCCAACCTACGGCGGAAAAGTCGGAGCGTGAACTGATTGTCCACAGCTCTCAAGGTACTATCATGCAAAATTGATAAATGACAATATCTATTTACTTAATTTAAATAAAACAATTACACTTAAGTACATCAAGTATAAAGAAATTACAACAATGATCAATTAAGTTTGTATCCTAAAAGGGCATCTCTACGTGATCTTCATCTTGCTAAACAACCTAGCTGATAACCTGCAAATGCATGTAAAATATATTTTTATCAACAACACATATTGAGTGAGTAAAACACCAGTTTAAGACACAAGAGTAATAATATATAATAAATAAATAAAGATGCAAACTGTTCCTGTGAGAATAAACAGTTAAACCATAGCATATAAACAATCAACCAAACCATAAAGAAAGGGCTAACCGTTGCCACGCGAATGGGCATTGGTTACCAAGAATGAGATGTCGGTAAAACCATTGTCAATGCGTCGGACGTCGGCCACTACGACGGTCGTATGATCATACTATAATGTGAATATGTTGAACCTCTCCGAAATGTATTCAAATAAAGCAAGTTAGGTATAAACTGATATACACACAGAGATTAAACAGTTGCAGTTTTGAATACTAGATAATAGATAAATACTACAAATACGCATATGTCCCCAAAAGGATTTAAAATACGTAAAAAGGGGAGTGATTACTCACCTGATCGGATGAACGAAATACAAATGAGGATGATGAGAAAAGTAACCCCTTTGGGTTATACCGTCAAGGATTCCTAGTTAAATAATGTAATATTAAATTAATTATAAGAGTTATAACATGATTTGATGAATTAAGACTTCGACGTGATTAAGTTAGGTTTGGGATTAGTATGTTTGTTAATTGATCGATGGATTTCTATAATTATTATTGCAAAGATTAATATTATTGTTTCACATTTCTTTATTAAAGTCATTATTTTAATATTTATAGAATTACTCTTGTTTACTTTATATGAAAAATATATAATCAATTTATAAACTAATAGCTTAGATAACTATATTTGATGTAAATTTTACTTATAATTATCCGAAAAAATAAAATACTAATGTATAAATAAGTAGATAATCATAATAATAATGCGTAATTATTTAGTTATAATAGGTAGTAATATATAATAAATATTTTGTTTAAATATTTTAAGGAAAAGTCTATTTAATAAGTTTAGTATATATAATATATATTTATATATAAAATAAATATAAGTAAGTTTATTAAGACGTTCAATGACAAGAAAATACTAGTAACGGTGTCGGGTTCAAATAAAAATAACAATAATTTACTATTATTAAAATACCCTTATAATACACACACACACACATATATATATAAGTATAAATATATATATATATATATGTGTGTGTATATGTACGTAAACGAAAAATTTTAACAAGATTTGACAAAAATAGTAAAATCCAAGATATCGGTTTTAATAAAATAATATTTATTCTATACTTAATAATTATACATCATTATATCCTAAAAAAATATATGGAAAATAAAAATAAAATAAATTATAAAACCACAGCCATGTCCATGGGGGCTCGAACACACGCCCCTGGCCGGCTCAAACATTAAACACGCACAACAACCAACCAATTGAGCTACGAGATCAGTTGGTTATAAACTGAAAATAAAACGTTAAATACATTACTAATTAAAACCCCAAATCCCATAGAACCCTAAGTCTGCCATGTAACATCTCGAAATTTCCAAAATAATATTAATTGTATTACTTAATAATAGAGGGAAAGTTTACTCGGGTTATCGGGAAATAAATAAATAGAGTAGGAGTTGGTATGGGTCGGGCTAGTGTTGGGTAATGGATATGGGTTATGGACTTGGGTTATGAAAGAAGGAAGGAGAGTCCATGGGCTTAAGCCCATGATCCCTAAATATAAATACCATTAATCACCATTTAATCCTCATTCTCACATATTCCATACACCACCAAAACACACACAACACCATCTTATAACCCGAACCAAGATCCGAAGGCGAAAACCCGAGCTTGTTGGTGCTGGAACGTCGTGACGGACCAAAACAACATCAAGGCTTAACCGGGTTCGTAGTTCGACTCGTTCAAGGTACGTTTATAGTTAGAAGTCGTTCGTATAGGTTCGGTTTGATTTGGGAAATCATAGATCTGTGTTAGTTTGTTATAAACGAACCTAAAACAACAAATATTACTGGAATTGATTAGCATTTAAGATAGGTTAATTGTTAACCTAAAAGAACCCGTAACCTATATGCCTAAATCGCACCCCTTAAACATCGATGTTAGGCCGATTTGATGGTTGGGGTTTGTAGGCGCTGGTCAGACGATTCCGTGGATACCTAAATCGAGTTATTTGGTTAAGAAACGAAGGATTTAAGAACGAACAGAAGCTGTGCCACACCCTCAAAATCCACTAACGGAGTTTTACCGTCAGAGGGTGTGAACTAACAGGATCGGAATCATTAGTTATAATCAAACCATAAAAACGTTTAAATGAAAATAAGTGCGGAAGCGTAAAACCATAGAAACAATGTTGCGTCACGCAGGACGATTTAAAACCAATGATAACAGTTAAAAGTAAGTTTGCATAGTTAAAAGTTTATCAAGCAATGCATGTTCCTAAACCGCGTGCCCGCCTCGGCTACCCGAGAATAACATACTAAAAGTGTCAACACAAGGTTGGTGAGTTCACAAGTTTAAATAAAAATAAAGCGTTCAGCGTTTGCGTTCAGCGTTGTGCGTTACAGCGTTACAGCGTTTTGCGTTACAGCGTTTTGCGTTACAGCGTTTTGCGTTACCAGATAGTGTTATGTCAATTATATATCGATAGGTAGCTAGTCTATACAACAAGTATTACTAAGTGTTCGACACCGAAGCTGACTCGTTTAATAAGTGCCTTGTCACCAGGTCCTCTAGACCATGGTACGTGTTAGCCAAAATTACACCCGCTCGACCTCCAGTCGAGTTTAGCGTTGGGTGGGGTTTGTCAAACCCAGTAGTACTACTCAACAGTGACTCGCTATTCTAAATATTAACCGGTTCGATGTGTAGGACTTCAAATATTTCGTTTGCCACTTAGCCTTTACAAGTGATATATAATTTATAACAAAATCTTAAATGCGTTGTGGAGTATGTTATCTCCCCCAAGTGAAAAGCGTTTGAAAACAGTTTAAAGAGGGGAAAGTGAAACTCACTGTTTGCGAAGAAATTCCCAAATTAAATCACCAAGATGCGCGTCACAGAAAAACTCTCTCTAGCGTTCTAAAACAACAAAGAGATTTTTCTAAGTGTCGGAATATTATCGAGTCTCTAGACCCGGCACATAATACCTAGGCACATAACATGTGTCGTGTTTTGTTTGTGAATCGTGTGTGACTTTAACAAGTGTATTTGTGACACATTACATGTGTAAGCAATCATATACGTGTCATGTATTCATAAAGTACATCACTAGCTATTACTCCCCGTAAGGGCATTTTGGTCAAATCATGACAATTAACTAGCCATTATTCCCCATAAGGGCAATTTGGTCAAATTATGACAATCAATTAGCAAGTATCATGTTTCATGCGTTTTCACAAAACTCAGCAGCTAGTTTCACCGAGACAGAAATTCTACTTGAAAGATTGTACTATTCCACTGATCATAGCATCTCAATTAATTTACCAAAAATCATCACAGAAACATATATATCTTAGGTTTCCAGAACATATTTTATTATATTTTCATTCCACATAGTTTTCTCACAATCATCAAATCATTACAGCAAACTCATAACAGTCAAATTCATGCGCAACAGAATGTTATTTGCAATTCCCGTTAAACAAAAAATCCAATAAATGCAAGACCACTTGGGTTGGGTTGCTAACTCAATAAGTCAACTTCCAGAAGTGGAACCAACCCAATTGGTCTCATAGTTCATGAGATATAACATTTACAACACAACCTAACAGCAGGCCTAATAGCTCAGCTTTGCACAATGTTTTTGTAAAATCATAAAAGTTAACTTCTACTTGTCCAAAAATTTCAAGTTTATATTCTTTAGAAACTAGACTCAACCTAGTTTACTGTAGTACCAATAATCTCAACAAATTTTCATGTTTACACTTCGTTACAGTCACTTAAACATCATATACACATTCTGTCCAGAAACTGTTTGCATCCAAACTCAACATATTAACAACCTATGAACTATCATGCATTCATATGATCCTCTAAACTCCATAAACACCATCCATGCACATCAATTACATATTACATACTTGATTAGGGTTTGTGTTTGAACTCAAATCAAAGACACAACAATCAACATGCAACAAGATCAATACTAGTTATCAATCATCATTAATTCAACAACAATCATGTTAACTTCCTACATACACATGAAATCGGCTCACTAGGGTTTGTAATTAACCCAACAAACATCAAAATCAAGTAACAAAGATGTAAAGGATGATCAATTATACCTTCCTAGCACCTAGTTCTTCAATCAAACACTTGATTTGAGGGTTGTATGTGTGATTAGAGGTGACGGCAGCCTTGTGGGGATGGGGTTTGGGTTCCGATCGGCAGCTAGGGTGTAGGATAATAATAAGTTAGGGTTTAGTTAATGGTGTATTTATAAACATAACAAGTTACACTCAAGTTCCTCCACTTTCAATTGTTGTTTTTCTAACTTAACTAACTAGTTTACATCTTGAGTTAATGTTCATAACCATGTTATCACGTAACACATAAGTCTAACACATAATTATCACATAATTACTGTTTTGACGTTTTTCGTTTATTCATCAATCGTTTGCGTCAACTCGTTTGCGTTTCGGTGCAATTCCCGAAAGACTACACATGTAGTAAGTGTTAAGCGTCATTTAAACCCTAGTTTAAATGTAATGAAGTGTGCGTTATAGATTTAGTGATCTTAAGTTTGAATTGACGGAGTTGAGTTAACGGAGTTAACCTGAAATTGACGATTGTCACAAGCTGCAGCCGACAACTTCGCCTGCAAGCTAAGTTCGCCTGATGAACTTCGCCTGCAAAGCTAAGTTCGCCTGATGACAACTTCGCCTAAAGCTAAGTTCGCCTAAGGGTTAACTTCGCCTAAAGCTAAGTTCGCCTAAGGATTAACTTCGCCTAAAGCTAAGTTCGCCTGAGGTTAACTTCGCCTAAAGCTAAGTTCGCCTGATGAAAACTTCGCCTGCAAAGCTAAGTTCGCCTAAGGTTTAACTTCGCCTAAAGCTAAGTTCGCCTGATGACTGCCTCCGGACCCCCGTTCGTTGTGGGTAGTAGTTAAGACTAGAAAGATGATATGAGTAGTGATAGTTAATTGATACGTGTAACTTATACAGTCAGCCGAGCTCAGTTAAAGAAGGGATTTACAACTATCGGAGGAAGAAGCAGAGTTCAGGTGAGTTTCTAGCCCCATTTCCTTGTTATGTTTCCGGGGCTGTGTGCATACTCGATGTGAAGTGTGAATACATTTACCTTAAGTGGTAAGTGTATGCTATAGATGTTATACGAGGTAGCTATTATATAATACTTGTTGGTGCGTGAACGATCTTCGGATATTGCACGCATCGCCAAGGACAGTGATTGCTAAGTGGTTATTAGTGTGTATGTATGCTATGATGTGACTTGCTTATTATGTAAATGATATGATGCATGTTGTAGATAAGTAGAGGTAGAGCGTGTTAGAAGTGGCAAGGGTGTAGTAAGAGTGATAGTGGCATGACGATAGTACGTGGTAGGGTAAGCCTATACGTGACTACGTCATTAAAGTGGCAAAGTGGCATAACGTTAAACGTTATTAAAGTGGCAAAGTGGCATAACATTATACGTTATTAAAGTGGCAAAGTGGTAAGGTGGTAGGTGTAAATAAGAGGCTAAGTGGTAAGGTAAGCAGGTTAGATAGTGGACTACGTGTCTTCGGATACGTATATGATGCATGTAGTGGTTGTATGATAAGTTGCTTGATTAACTAGAACTCACTCAGCGTAGCTGACTTTTAGTATGCACGCAGGTGAGTAGGAGGAGGCATCTCGCTTGAGGAGACACGTGGCACTGAATAAGAGGCTGGCATCGGAAGACTCAAGATGTTTAAGTTTAATGTTTCGTTTATTTTGAAAGCCAAAATGATGTTTTAGGACAAGACGTGTTTTGATATGAAATGTTTTAAGAAAGTTTTTATATTTCGCGAAAGTTTTAATTAACTCTGATTGCAAGAACTATGTTTATGAGTAAATCCGACGTTAAAGTAGGGCTACCGGGTTCGGGGCCTTACAAGTTGGTATCAGAGCATAAGTTCGAGAGATTTAAGCATCCTACATGCTTAAACTCGAACAGAGAATGGGATTTAAAATGAGAAAGGAAGAAGATGCCAGTTCAAGATAGCCATGTGTCGCTCAAGCAAGATCAGTAAAGGTAAAGTATATGATTAAATGATATATGTTAATGAAAAAGAAAAGATATGTGATCGGCAGGGATATGAATAATTGATTGTTTGATTTGACTAACTGCTTAAGTAGAACCAGCACAAAGAGACTCGTAAAGGGAAGTGTATAGGACACGGAAAGCAACGTGATCAGCTAGTCACAGCTGGCCACTGTTATTACCTGTTAGCCTTGCTATCCTTGTACTAAATAGTTCCTTGAGTGATGATGTTTGTGTTTTCCCTTTTAGAATACGATGGCTGGAGCTGGAGACGTTGCTGGAGCTGGAGGTCGCACTGGACGACGCGGCAGGCCTCGTCGTGACCAACAACTTTCGATTGAGACAGCTTCTAACACCGAAGATGAAGGAAGTGCAGCTGGAGGAGACCAGAACAACAACGAAGAGGTTCAACTTAGCCCTGCAGTTCAAGCAGCCATTGCTCAAGCTGTAGTTGCTGCTGTGAAGAACCTGAATCCCGAAAGATCTGCTGGAAGCCGTGAACGAATTGCTGAAGGGGCGGGTGGTGATGGTTGGAAGGATGGGGAAGGATAAAGAGAGGCTTCGAGTGAGGATAAGTCTGTGGAGGTCGGTGACAGGAAAAGAGGCCAAGATGGGTGCAACTATAAGTCCTTCAAAGGATGCGACCCGCCAAAGCTGACTGGGTTGGGAGACGCAATTGCTACTCTCCAGTGGATAACCAAAATGGACAAGAAAATCCGAATTAGCGAATGCCGTCCCGACCAAGCAGTGGGTTATGCCACTCAGTCATTTGAAGATGAGGCCATGTACTGGTGGGAAACTGTGGAACAAAGGAAGACCCGAGAGGAGATTAAGGCCATGAGATGGGATGACCTTAAGGAGTTAGTGATAAAAAGGTTCTGTGCTGATGCTGAGGTTGAGAGGGCCGAGATGAAATTTCTGAATCTGAAGGCGGACAAGATGACACATCGTGAGTACACCACTGAATTCAACCGCATGTCTAGGCTGGTTACTGACATGGTGAACACCGAGGCGAAACAGATCAAGTGCTACATTAGAGGACTTCCCCAGAAGGTCCGTATGTTAGTCAGGGCCAACAAACCTGTTACCTTTGATTCTGCGGTCGAGTTGGCGGAGATGGTCTATGATGATCTGGCGGCGGATGATGTGGAAGTGGAAGATGAGGAAAAAGGGAAAGGAACTAAAAGAGCTGGGGATGTCGTGGAGCGTGCAGGGAGAAAGACACAGAAGATGGCAGGAAAGGAAACATGTAAGGTGTGCGGGAAGATGCACTTGGGGGAATGCAAGGCTGGTCCAAATCAGTGCTACCGATGTGGGAGGAAGGGGCACATCTCCCGTGAATGCACCGAGGACCAGAAGTGTTACAAGTGTGGTAAGTCAGGTCACATAGCTAGGGAGTGTGGAGAAGCCGTGGCAGTGGGGGAAGGAAGAGGAAACGCGTGAAAGGATGGTCTATTAGCCGCTGGGGAGGTTGCCGGAGAATAAGTGGCATGTCACAGTTGTTTTATGTTTAGTAGTTGAAGAGTGTTTTATGTTGCAGTTGAACCTATGTTTGTTTAGCAAGCTTGAATGATTTCCTTTTATGTTATGAAGTACTTGTGACTTCTTGTGATTTTGTATGAACGACCTATGAATTTATCTTGAATGCATGTTGGTTATGATAAATAGTTGTGTGATGGTAAAGCGTCGCCTTAGGAGTTAGCGTTATTATATAAAACAAGGTTCCTCGGGAAGGCGATACGAGACTTGGTACATCGAGGGCTTCATGGACAAGCTACCGTAATAGCTAAAACACATGATCACCGCTCGATGACTACAAGTCAGGAGTAAGAGGGATAACCCAGAAAGCAAAGGCGATTCAATAAAGTGTGTAAATATAAGAAGTTTTCCTTTTATAGGGAATAAGTTAGGTTTCGGGGACGAAACCTCTTTAAGGAGGGAAGACTTGTAACATCCCGAAATTTCCAAAATAATATTAATTGTATTACTTAATAATAGAGGGAAAGTTTACTCGGGTTATCGGGAAATAAATAAATAGAGTAGGAGTTGGTATGGGTCGGGCTAGTGTTGGGTAATGGATATGGGTTATGGACTTGGGTTATGAAAGAAGGAAGGAGAGTCCATGGGCTTAAGCCCATGATCCCTAAATATAAATACCATTAATCACCATTTAATCCTCATTCTCACATATTCCATACACCACCAAAACACACACAACACCATCTTATAACCCGAACCAAGATCCGAAGGCGAAAACCCGAGCTTGTTGGTGCTGGAACGTCGTGACGGACCAAAACAACATCAAGGCTTAACCGGGTTCGTAGTTCGACTCGTTCAAGGTACGTTTATAGTTAGAAGTCGTTCGTATAGGTTCGGTTTGATTTGGGAAATCATAGATCTGTGTTAGTTTGTTATAAACGAACCTAAAACAACAAATATTACTGGAATTGATTAGCATTTGATAGGTTAATTGTTAACCTAAAAGAACTCGTAACCTATATGCCTAAATCGCACCCCTTAAACATCGATGTTTGGCCGATTTGATGGTTGGGGTTTGTAGGCGCTGGTCAGACGATTCCGTGGATACCTAAATCGAGTTATTTGCTTAAGAAACGAAGGATTTAAGAACGAACAGTAGCTGCAGCCGACAACTTCGCCTGCAAGCTAAGTTCCCCTGATGAACTTCGCCTGCAAAGCTAAGTTCGCCTGATGACAACTTCGCCTAAAGCTAAGTTCGCCTAAGGGTTAACTTCGCCTAAAGCTAAGTTCGCCTAAGGGTTAACTTCGCCTAAAGCTAAGTTCTCCTGAGGTTAACTTCGCCTAAAGCTAAGTTCGCCTGATGACAACTTCGCCTGCAAAGCTAAGTTCGCCTAAGGTTTAACTTCGCCTAAAGCTAAGTTCGCCTGATGACTGCCTCCGGACCCCCGTTCGTTGTGGGTAGTAGTTAAGACTAGAAAGATGATATGAGTAGTGATAGTTAATTGATACGTGTAACTTATACAGTCAGCCGAGCTCAGTTAAAGAAGGGATTTACAACTATCGGAGGAAGAAGCAGAGTTCAGGTGAGTTTCTAGCCCCATTTCCTTGTTATGTTTTCGGGGCTGTGTGCATACTCGATGTGAAGTGTGAATACACTTACCTTAAGTGGTAAGTGTATGCTATAGATGTTATACGAGGTAGATATTATATAATACTTGTTGGTGCGTGAACGATCTTCGGATATTGCACGCATCGCCAAGGACAGTGATTGCTAAGTGGTTATTAGTGTGTATGTATGCTATGATGTGACTTGCTTATTATGTAAATGATATGAAGCATGTTGTAGATAAGTAGAGGTAGAGCGTGTTAGAAGTGGCAAGGGTGTAGTAAGAGTGATAGTGGCATGACGATAGTACGTGGTAGGGTAAGCCTATACGTGACTACGTCATTAAAGTGGCAAAGTGGCAAAGTGGCATAACGTTAAACGTTATTAAAGTGGCAAAGTGGCATAACGTTATACGTTATTAAAGTGGTAAAGTGGTAAGGTGGTAGGTGTAAATAAGAGGCTAAGTGGTAAGGTAAGCAGGTTAGATAGTGGACTACGTGTCTTCGGATACGTATATGATGCATGTAGTGGTTGTATGATAAGTTGCTTGATTAACTAGAACTCACTCAGCGTAGCTGACTTTTAGTATGCACGCAGGTGAGTAGGAGGAGGCATCTCGCTTGAGGAGACACGTGGCACTGAATAAGAGGCTGGCATCGGAAGACTCAAGATGTTTAAGTTTAATGTTTCGTTTATTTTGAAAGGCAAAATGATGTTTTAGGACAAGACGTGTTTTGATATGAAATGTTTTAAGAAAGTTTTTATATTCTGCGAAAGTTTTAATTAACTCTGATTGCAAGAACTGTGTTTATGAGTAAATCCGACGTTAAAGTAGGGCTACCGGGTTCGGGGCCTTACATGCCAATTCGTTCAATCCGTTTGATTTGATGTAATTAACATTAGGGTTATCATACTACTGATTACAATAAATATGATACATGTAAATTTTACCCGTTATGATGATGATTTGTTGGTGAACTGCAAACTACAAACGACGGCCAAAACACAAGCATAAACTGGTATATGCATGCTATAATACTTCAATTACTATTTGGGGTTAGGTTAGCCAGATGGTGAAGAAGACGTAGACTCGTTTAATTTGATTATTATGAACTGATAATGGTCTATCGAGCTTATGATGTCCGACGGGTGGGGTTATTATACTAATTCGTATCATAGAGATCGTATTTTCCAAATTAAGTTATCGGTTAACTACATTTATTATATCAGGACGATTTGCTAAGATTATTTCCAAGTATACAACGAAGATTTTGGTTCAATCTACCAAACGGGTCTCGATTAGGATATGGATACGAGTTTTAGGTAAATGGGTTCTTGGGTTACTAGGTTGGGATAATAATAAAATATAAGAATGGTAGGAATTGCAGTTTAGCCCTTGTACTTTACATGTGGAATAAAAACAGGTTAAAACTTGTGTTTAGGGATAAAAATGTATATATCTTAAAGTTATATTAGAAAATTGATTTAATATAATAAATGATAATAATAAAATAATATTAGTTTGATAAATGTAATGAGTTTTTGATTAAAATCACCCGAATACGATAACGGTTCGGGTGTTGGTATTTAATGTTAAACGAAAGATCTAAGTTGTGACATTGTATAGGGTTTGGGGGCATCTAATTCTTAGATGAAATATTACCTGTGCGTTGACAAGCATCACACATCTTAACGAACTCCATAGCATCTTTTACAACCGACGGCCAATAAAAACCACAATTAAATATCTTCTTAGCCGTGGCATGCGCACCATGATGACCTCCCGTAAAACCTTCATGAACATGTTTTAGAATACCCTTCTTCTTTCGTCACACACATTCTAAGAATCCGATCACCACCAATCTTGAACGTAAACAAATCATCCCAAACATACCGAGTAACATCCCGGAAAAACTTCTTCTTTTGTTGCGTAGTCATTCCCTTCAACACAATGCCAATAGATAAATAATTAGAAAAATCAGTGAACTATGGCATACCTTGATTTTCGGCCGAAACAAAATCAATCGACTCATGTGGGAATCTATCTCCAATCACTTCTTCACGAATCTTTTCTCTCTTCGGAACTTCTAAACGGGAAAAATGATCTGCCGCTACATTCTCCACCCCCTTCTTGTCATTGATTTCTATATTAAACTCTGAAAGTAGAAGAATCCACCGTATAAGATGAGGCTTTGCGTCTTTCTTATAAAAGAGAAAACGCTAAGCTGCATGATCGGTAAAAACGGTAGTCTTCGAAAGCACAAGATAGGACCGAAACTTGTCAAATGCAAACACAACGGCTAAAAGTTCTTTTTCGGTGGTGGTGTAGTTCTCTTGGGCATCATTCAACGTCTTGCTTTCATAATAGATCGGGTGAAAATGTTTCTCACGCCTTTGCCCCAAAACCGCCCCAACTGCATAATCACTCGCATTGCACATGTCCTCGAAAGACATGTTCCAATCGGGTGAAACAAGAATGGTGGCACTCACAAGTTGCTCTTTTAAAAACTTGAGCGCTTCCAAACACTCTTCATCAAACATAAAGGGAATATCTTTCTCAAGTATTCGGGTCATCGGGCTGGTAATTTTGGAAAATTCTTTAAGAAACCGCCGATAAAAACCCGCATGACCAAGAAGACTCTGTATAGCCTTGACACTTGTCGGTGGAGGAAGTCTACTAATCGTATCAATCTTTGCCCAATCCACCTCTATACCATCTCTTGAAATCTTATGACCCAAAACGATCCCTTCCGTCACCATAAAGTGACACTTTTCCAAATTCAACATCAACTTCGTTTCCATACACCTTTTCAACATCTTCTCATGATTTCATAAACACTGATTGAAAGAATCATCATAAACCGGAAAATCATCTATAAATACCTCAATGGACGTCTCTATCATATCCTGAAAGATGGCCACCATACAATGCTAAAAAGGGGCCGGAGCGTTACACAACCCAAATGGCATGCGACGATACGTAAACGTGCCATACGGACATGTAAACGTCGTCTTCTCTTGGTCTTCCGGTGCAATTGGAATTTGAAAATAACCTGGAAAACCATCAAGAAAATAATAAAATTGCTGACCTACAAGACGCTACAACATTTGATCAATAAATGGAAACGGAGAATGGTTCTTCCGAGTGGCATCATTTAACCTCCAATAATCAATACACACATGCCATCCGATAACCGTACGTGAAGGGATGAGCTCATTCATAACAACTGTCATACCCCCTTTCTTCGGAACAACTTGGGTCGGACTTACCAATGGAGAATCTGAAATCGGGTAAATCATTCCGGCATCCATCAACTTAAAAACCTCTTTATTGACAACCTCTTGCATGTTCGGGTTAAGACGCCTTTGGGGTTGAACCTCCGGTATATACTCATCTTCCATCAAAATTTGGTGGGTACAATAAGCGGGAATAATACCTTGAATATCCAAAAGTTTCCATGCAATCTCCCCCTTATGCAACTTCGACACCTCTATAAACCTTGACTTTTCTTCCTCCGTCAACTTGGAAGAAACAATAACGGGAAAATTTGAACCCTCTTCAAGAAAACATATTCCAAATGTGACGGAAGAACTTTTCAACAGAGCGGGTTTTTCTACGTTTTTCTCACAAACGTCATCCACTACCTATTCCTTCAACTCTTCATCCATACCAATCCCAACAAGGTCGACTCCACAAATATAGTTAAGGCATGTATCAAAACCAGGAATAAAAGAGTTAAGAAAATAAACGGAATGACATGGATCACCAAAATCATCATGATCACTCAGATGCTTCATCGACCTAGCAACATCATAAATAACATTATCACCAACCCGAAGCGTTATTCTCCCGTCATACACATCGATAAGTGCCTTCGTCGTTCGTATAAACGGACAACCAAGAATAATGGGAACCCTTTCGTCGGCCTCCATATCAAGTACCATAAAATCCACCGGGAACACGAACTTATCCACCTTAAATAGCAAATTCTCAATAATTCCTCGCGAATATTTAATCGAACGATTCGCTAACGACGACGACATGCGATTCGTTGTTAGCTCGCCTAACTCCAACTTCTCATACAACGAATATGGCATAAGATTAATACTAGCACCCAAATCCGCCAACGCTTGACTCATCATATCACTTCCAAACATGCATGGAATCGTAAACACAACTGGATCTGACAACTTTTCCGGGACCCGATTCAACACTACCGTTGAACAATCCCCGCTAAGAGGAATAGATGAAACCTCTCCCAACTAATCTTTTCTCTTGAGCAAATCTTTCAAAAATTTCGCATACTTTGGCATGTTTTGGAGGGCTTCGAGGCCTTTCGTCGTGACGCCGAGAAATATCACAAACGGACCTTTGAAGGTCAAGTAAAGATGATTGTTAATTCTTTAAAAGTAGGTCGTGCTTGGTGAACTTCTTCTGTGTAACTTGATCTTTCTCCAGGATTTGTTTCATCATATCTTCTAAACGCGTCCTATTCCACCACTCGGTTCCTGCAAATTATTATTATTATTATTATTATTATTATTATTATTATTAAATACTGACTTTGTCCTTGATTATAAGCATTTTGAAAACCAGGCAGTGCGCCCGACGGACGCCAATTGGGATGATTCTGACTTTGGTTCTTGTAGGTGTTCTAATTCTGATTGTTGTTGTTATAAATGTTGGAAACCCTGTTCTGACCCGCAACAAAATACACCTCTTGATTCATCAATGGGCACTCCAAAGTCCCATGTCCACCCCTACAAAACTCACACTTATCCACTTGGGTCTTGAGTTCCTTCACCTCTCTAGTCAAAGATTCCAAAGCAATAGCCACACTAGAGTCCAAATTAACCTGGTGCACACCTGGAGCATATGAGGGTGTACTAGTGACAGGAGTGGAATTCCCTTGACGTGCCCGTTTGGCGTATTCTGATTGAGCAAAACTTTCAAACTCTCATTACACTTGGTGACATTTTTTCTATTGATCAGATTTCCTCCCGTAGTTGTGTCGAAACGAGCTTGGGTTTCATAGTTCAGTGCATTGTAAAACTTATCAACGAGAGCCCATGGTGTGAGACTATTTTTTGAACAACGAGACAACATATTCTGAAAGAGCTCCCAAGCTTTATATAAGGTTCATCCGGCTTCATGTGAAAGGAGTGGATCTGTTCACGAAGGTGAGCTGCCTTAGCTGGTGGGAAGTATTTCTTGATGAATGCTGAACGTGGTGCTTCCCAAGTAGTGAACGTGATAGGTGGCTGAGTGTCGAGCCAAATAACTGCCTTTCCTGCAAGTGAAAAAGGGAAAAGATGTAAAAAAATAGCATCTTCAGTAGCACTTTGTAAATTAAAAGTTTTAAGAACGCGGCAGAGCAGGTTAATGCGTGTTGGTGCATCTTCGTCATCACGCCCATAAAATTGGTTAGCTTGGACGAGAGAGTTCATGACGTATGACGGAATTTTCCATGAGCTTGGATTGTTGATTTCGGGAATGATGATAGACGAATGGTTTTCGGTGAAACCATCAAAAGCTTGAGCAAAAACTGTTCTGTTATCGGCCATTTGAACTTCGGTTGGTTCTTGGACTTGATGGTGGTGAACCATGCAATGATGACTTTGGTGTAAAAGCAGATTCTGACGGTTGTTTCTCTGCTGATGAACTAGCCTCAGACTTTAACGGAGAATATCCAAGATTATCCACCGGTGGTCCTTTCGAACGAAGATGTGACACATACCTGAAAAACGCAACAGACCAAGTAAGTAGACTAAAAATAAAAAATAAAACAAAAATAAAATAAAATTAAATTAGACTCCTACGACTCAAACGAAAATAAAATAAGTAGCATGTATGAAGCAAGTAAGTCGAATAAAAGCTAATAACTCAATCGCCAAGAATCTCCGGCAACGGTAACAAAACTTGATGTGCTAAAAGTAGTCAAACAATTTATTAACTAAAATATATTAATCTAGACACTAAGTGACACTCTAGACTTTTAAACTACTATCCGGCAAGTGTACCGGTCGACTCTAGTACAGCGAAGTACGTCCGAATATCGAACTCACGAGACTCTTTAAATTACGTAACTAGCTAATTAGACTCGACTAACTGACACGCCTATTTAAAATTTATTATTAGATGGGGGTTTTTAAACTAATTAATATTAAATTAATACTTAACCTAATTAACTAAATAATAAGACTTAATGATTACTTAAACCCTAATTAATCCTTTATTAATAAACTTATAGAAATCCTAACAAGTAAATTACTTTGGATTGATTTAGATGATAAAGTAGCTACCTAGGATAGAATTCCCTAAGTTATGGCTATCAATTAACTAGGAAAATTAAGTTATGGAACCGGGATCATAATATAAACCCCTGAGAGAAAACCCAAACAGGACCCTTGACCCTTCTCAAGAAGACACCTATGAGTTTCTAACAAGTTTTATGACACGACAGTTTTATGTATTAAAATATCTCACGGTTATTTATTTATTTATTATATTTAAGTATCTCTATAGTGAAATCCTACCTTACAGCGCAGAAATCAAAGATATCTAAGCAAACTCAGGTGACTTAATAGACAAAGTTGACAATTCAAACCTAGACGGACTCCTTTCGAAGAACTAAATCTAGCAATCCTAATCAACAAAGATCTATCAATAACCTATCACCTTACAGTTTTCTAGGTTAGCAGCTCACTTTTATTTATCTAATTAGTTTTATTATTTCTATGATTTTATTCGAATTCAATCACAAATTAGTCAAGAACACACAGTAAATGACCTAACAAAACCCTATCCTGTGAAACAATCAACAAGGATAATGTGAAACAATAAATCTAAGCAAATAAAACCAAGTAATCATATGCATCAATTTAATCAAACTCAATAATTTACTTAAAACATAAAATCCATAACGAAGATAATCCCAATCAAAATTCAACCAAACAAAGGTTCACATGACCTAGGTAGTTTAATGAGTTTAGCCTAGCATCATGTAATCAAAATCAAACAAAGTAATAAAATAAGAAAACATGGTGAATAATAAAGAACGGAAAATCGAAGATGATAAAACCCATAATCTTCACACTTGAATGTCTAACTCTTTACCGGATGCTCTCTTGCCTTCAAAACCGCCAAGAATCTCGAATAATAGCTCAAGTAATCTCCAAATTCGTCTGGTGGCTGTAGGGTATTGTTCAGGTTAAGGTTAGGAGTGTTTATATACTGAAACAGGGCACAATACTGAACAAAAACTAGTAACTCGCTGGAAATCTTAGGTCTAGGCGCCACGCGGCCAGGTCTGCTCTCCTGGTTGCGCGACACGGTGTGCTTATCTAGGGGGGGGGGGGTTCTGACTAGCCTAGTCCGACCAATTCTCTTTCCGGTTCCTCTCTAATGCGTTCCAGCTTCTCGTTTTGGCTATTTTGACTCGTTTTTGCCCTTTTCAACCACGACCAACTCCCGGAACCTACAAAACACAAAATTGTTAGTAGTATACAAATCTTAACTAAAAACGAACAAAAATTAATTAAATATGAAATAAAATATACAAGAGAAACATATATATATATTTATCATTATATCATATATCCATAATTTTTATTTATTTATTTTTTAGTATGCTATTATTATATATATATATATATATATATATATATATATATTAAAATTTAGGGTTTAATCTAAACGAGCCAATAAACTGAGCTAACGAGTCGAGCCAAGACCGAGCCACGAGCCGAGCTGACCCTGGCTCGAGCTCGGCTCATTTAGAAATCGATTTGAGTCGAACCGAGCTCATTTAGAATCGAGCTTTTATAGAGCCGAGCTTTTTTCTTACTATTTTCGCTCGAGCTTTGAGCGAACCACGAGCCGTGGGCTCTTTGAACAGCTCTAGTCAAGAAGCACAACAAGTGGAATGGATCAGTGGGGACCTTGATATTTTATAAGCATCAGGGATCGAGCGTATTAAGTATGACGAATATGATGAGTGTGGCTTATTATTCTTCTCCGTCTCCCTTCCGATAACATTTAGTTTACTATCCCCTTCTTTAGTTGCTTAATTTTAATTTCTTATCATAATCATTATGAATTCAATGGAAACTTGTCAATCTTCTATACCTATTTGTAATGATTTTTAGTTGTGAAATATCGATTCATAGCACTATAGAATTCACAAAAGGTGATACGAGACTGTTTAAAAAATGAGGTCTGACACTACGAGTTCGCTCAGATGATCAAGGGGTTTTCCGTAAGGTTTCTTCCTGGAGAGGTCCCGTGTTTGATTCTTACAAGTGTACGTACGCCCTTTACTGGGGAGAGCATCAATGTAAGAAGACTCGTACTTAGGAAAGGAACGGTTGATATATGAGCTTTTCTTCGGGGACCTGCCATCTATACTAACGCCATTAAAAATGAAGTTTACAACTGAATTAAAAAACGTAAGACAACATTATGTTAGTCATCAACTTCCTAATTATATGATCAATAAGTCATTAAAAACAAATTCGACATCAAGAGAGCAAAATGAAGTTTATAATTGATGATGATGTTATTCTTCTTCCCCTAGCCGCCACCAAGCCTCCACAACTCTTTTTTCTTCCTTCCTTGTCTACCAATTGCAAATAACGAATTTTCTTGGTGAAGGGGGTGTTGATTTCGGGATTTAGGGCTGGTTAGGGTTTGTTTTTTTTGTTAATAATCTTATATAATATCATGTAAGGCTTTGATCTTGTGGGCTTGGGTCGGGCCTTGAGTTTTAGTCTTTAAAATTGATCAAAAAGGCCTCTTTTCTCTTCCAAAACGCATACTTTTTCTCTTGTAAAACTCATAACCTACACCAAGTATTAAGCTTTGTAAGATCATGTTAAAACGAGTTAAAATCAGCAATTATTATAGAATTAAGCACTTAGAAGATGATAAAAAGGTGCGAAAAATAGGTGTGTTTTACAACACATCAAACATCCCCACACTTAAGACTTTTTCGTCCATGAAAAAGAAATTTACACAGGATCATAACCAAGTGAAAAACAAAAAACTCCCAGATTATTTATCATTATTAAAGCACAAGAAACAGTTCGACATATTGACCGCGATTGCCGATATTGTTGTCCACTTAAACCCAGCCACCAGCCAATCAAGCCCCCAATTGCATTAAACGTTTTAAGTCCAAAAATCAAGGCTACACCTACCCCATCTCAGACAAAGAGAGCTAGAAGAACTAGAGTCGAAGCAAACTGGTTTGACAAATCACCATAAGTCAAGGACTTGTTGATGGTATTAATTAGATACACTCGGTGAAATTTTGATGGATGAATGGTCAGGTGGAGGTCGTACGAGCTATTCCTAAGTATTATTGAACTTTGTCCTATAAATTCCTAATTTGATATTTATTAACTAAGAACCTTCGAGCCCCTATAGTGTATCCCAGAGTCACTATCCCCTCGGTAACACGTAAACTCGTCCTGTCTAGTATGTGCATCTTTGGCCTCTTTTACTAACTTTAAAGAATGCTTCTTTGGCATTTTACAATACATAACTTTCTCACAAGCATTTGATTTCTTGGAACAACTTTTCAGAGTACACATAACTTTCATAATATACTTTTTTTTTCTTTTTTTTTTCAATCTTTTATATCACCCTAAAATATATAACTATTTCTAAGCTTGTAAAAAGATGGACATGTGGTGGTGTGCTAGTTTGAGTGCATTTAAATCTTACCATCTCAAAGTATTTAGATAATGGTAATCCTCCCTAAGCATCGAAATTCGGTTTCACCATTTTTCAAATTATTATATATATAAAATCTGCTAAAGGGGACTATCAAAGCTAGTTGGGCCTAGCGACACATCCCAAATCAGATATGCAAACCATCTATTCTTTTATTATTATTATTATTATTATTATTATTATTATTATTATTATTATTATTATTATATTTTTCAAAAGTTCTGAGAGTTCGTTAACACAACGGTAATAATATCATTTTCTGCTTAATGTAGAACAAAAATAATTTTCAAGAGACATTTTCTTTAAACTTTTTTTTATATATTCAGTCGCCCTAGCCACTTTCAGTTTTCGGGTGAATGGCTATCCCGTATGTCTACAGGTAGATAACAGGATCAAACATATATAAGTATATGTTCATCGAACATAAGTAACCGACATAATTTTCAGCGAAAGAATATTTTTTTAAAATATTAACTCCCAAGATTTTCAATATTCTTTTATTTTTCTTAAAAATGAAAACGTCAGTTCCTTATCCCCACACTTAAATTTCACATTGTCCTCAATGTGAGACAAGGAAAAGACAAAACTAAACATATAGAAAAATAAAGTGGAACAGACTCCCCTGGTATATGTGATCATGCAAGTGTGCGGTGAATCATTTTCTCGCCCACTTATTCTAACGCAAGCTTAAAACTCTAGTGCTCTCTATCAAGCTATCACTAACGAACAAATGCGACAATCCTTAAGAAAATTGCATCCCCACACTTCTTTAAAACTCCAGATCATCAACCAACCAAGAATAACCTACAAGTAAGAGAAGAAACAACCCGGCAAAACTCGGAAATAAAAATAAAAATGAAGATATAATAATAAGGAAAGATATTATCGGGTTGCCTCCAGGGAAGCGTTGAGTTTATTGAATAGTCTTCAGCTGGACTCGCTCCCGAAACCTCAATCAGGAGGCTTCTCCTTTATCCTCTTCCCATCGATGCTTCTCAATACTCTCCTCTTACAATTGGTCGGGAAGAAACCAATCGCACAACTCTCATGGGCCCAACCATATAAATTAAACTCGGCCCACCAACTCTTGAATTCCCCCAAAAATGGTTCAATGAAATGAAACGGGGAAGTCAATCTCTTCATCACACTATGATTCCTTCGCCCCGAAATCCTCCTTCTAATTCTTTTAGCCAAAATTTTAAACTTTAACACGTCCCGAATGGAGATTGAGTATGGTTCGTATTTTGGATTTTCACAATCGAGGTGAAGTGTCGGAAGGACCGAATCACTAAGTACTTCATGGCTCTCCATAAAAAGCTCCTACTCGATCCTCACACTTGGCTCGTTATATATTAAATCTTCAAGCAGCTTTAGATCACCAAGTGGGTCAAACTCGCCTTCATCTCTAATGGAAAAGTCCATCAAATTTTCACCAAACTCATCCTTAAATTCTTCCTCCCAAGAGGGAACATACTCCTCTACTCCCTGTTCCTCCATTCCGGTATCTTCAATCTCACTCAGGGTTTCTAAAAAAGGTGGATTCAAAGGTGGAATATATTCCAAATCATTTCTAATTGAAAACAATACATCATCCATTATTGCCTCCAGTCTGGGTTGGGCTCTAATATATTCCCTAACAAAGCTTTATACCCTAAGAAGTTCCCCATTTGATCATATGCAAATCGGTATGGGGGAGGTTTTGCAAAAATTGATTCCCATGGAGCTTTCCGTGCCTCGACTTCTATATTTCTCCTCTTATAAGCATCATGTGTAACATTCGTCAATTTTCGGACTCGAAAACCCGACCCGTTTAATTTTTCTATTCAATAAAACTGACGGTTTTGTTTTATCTCTATTTTATTAATGTCATTACACGCCTCTTGAAATTATATTGTTCGTTAACGAAACTATAGAAAGTATTGTTTATGTGCAATTTTAACCTTAATTATGATTTTATTTACACTTTTTGAATATTAGCCTAAACTCTAGGGACTTGTTTGAAATTATGTCACAATATGTGTTTCTTGTTCTTTCTTCCTGTCGATCATTCTTTTCTTTTTCTTTTTCTTTTTCTTTTTTTTTTCTATTATTTATTTATTATTATATCTTTAATTCTAGTTCAAGAAATAAGCCCTTAATCACGGAATTGATCATATTTACTCGCTAATTGGTCAACGACGCGTTCCACCGACACCCTAATTGTGGTAAACCTCAACCAATTGACATCTAATTGATTCATTTCCAACCTTAACAAGCCGCGGCTCCCTTGACAACAAATCACTATAAATACATATCTAAAACGCAATTAACTGGTCCCTCATACTCTCCATCTTATTCCGCAGCAAAGCCCTATAGATAATTAGATTAATTTGTTCATTCAGTAGTTCGTTTTTACACACCTTGAGCCGGCCCTGTTTTGATCTCGTTCACCCTCATCTGATTAGTGTTAGAGGTAATTAAATACACTATTTGAATCGCGTTTACATGAAGATCAAAAGCCCTAAACTTGTTTTGATCAATTCTAAACGGATTGATCAATTCAAATTTTTAGGTTTCTTGATCATCATGGTCAATACATGTGTGGGTTTTAAATAAACGAGCTGGACTTATGTTGCACGTCGCTATGTAGCTCAGCTGGGTAACACATTAACGTTTGGGAGCAGAGGTCGCGGGTTCGACCCTCTACCACCCCGTTTTTTCCTTTATTTTTAGTATTTTGTTAAACTAATCAATTTTAATGGTTTAAAACCTTAATAAATGATAACTAATTTATATTTTATCAAAACCATCATATTAACCCGTTTTTTTCCCGAATCTCAGTTAAAACTAGATATATATATATATATATATATATATATATATATATATATATATATATATATCTCTGTGTGTGTGTGTGTGTATGTGTATGCATAATAGTTATTAAAAGTTTATAAGGGTTTTTGTAATAAATATTTAAAAAGATTTTGTTTATTTAGAATACGTAAACTAAGGTATATAATATTATTTTACATAATAATTTGGCTAAATAATTTATAAACAAAATGACATTTTTATAAATTATATTGTTACCGCTTTAATAATATAAGTACAAATATTTTATAAACAATTATATATTATACAATATTAATTTACAAGTAATATTTATTAATCATAAACTTTAGATGAAATATGCTATACTCGCAATATCCGTTCATATCCCGTTTCTCTATTAATCCATTTGTTAATTTGTAGTATTTCCCGTTATTACACTTGTTAAGATTTGACTTTGCTACCTCTCGAGCGCGACGCTTATCCTCCTACCAATCTTAACGTACTTATTCATTTGCTTATTCTATAAGGTGAGTTTACATACCCCCTTTTTCCCATATTTTATATTTTGGGGGTGACATGTATACCCTATTTAAATTACTCATTTTTATTTCCACATTTATTCAAAAACACAATTCAATATATGTTTATGTGTGATTATTGCATGCTCTATGATAATGTTCTATGTGATTAATTATTTATTTTATGCTTGGTGGTTGGTATCTCATCCTCATCTATCCTCATTTAGTATGATCATAAATTTACCCAAGTACTTTGATTTCATATCAATAAGAACGGGTCCACATCTATTTAGTTGTTTACATTTTCATAAGAATTGTAATACTCATCATTTACATATGAATTGTGATTTATCTATATATATATATATATATATATCTCAACTAAAACTTATGTACTCTCACCAACATTCGTGTTGACAAACTTTATTTTTATACATGCTACAGGTACAAGTAATTTACAATGTTCAAGATCGAAGAAATTAGTTTTACCTTAGGATATTATTCAAAATACAAAACATGATGTAATTGTTGTTTATTATTGAATTTGTGTACTTGTTAATGTTAATGAAATTAAATAATTATTATCTCTTTAATTAGTGTCTTTTGAGCTACTGTCCAATCAATACGTTACGCCCCGACATGTTCCGCCTTTGGTCAGGGTGTGACATCATGCACCCAATGATTTCCGCCACAAACTTTGCACCATGGTTCTCCAACTTGTAATCTAAACATTTTTCCTGTAAAGAACACTCAAAAGAAACGGATCACGGGCACCATAAAAAAATATAATAAATAAGTATAAAATAAAACAAAATTAAACTACTTAGATTAACTAATTTAAACTAAATATATGCACAAAAAAACAAAAGGCAAGTCCCCAACTCGGGTCGTTCTCAATACGCCTCAAACCGTGTCCCCGGAAACGGCGCCAAAAACTTGATGTTATTCTTCTTCCCCTAGCCGCCACCAAGCCTCCACAACTCTTTTTTCTTCCTTCCTTGGCTGCCAATTGCAAAAAACGAATTTTCTTGTTGAATGGGGTGTTGATTTCGGGATTTAGGGCTGGTTAGGGTTTATTTTTTTATTAATAATCTTATATAATATCATGTAAGGCTTTGATCTTGTGGGCTTGGGTCGGGCCTTGAGATTTAGTCTTCAAAATTGATCAAAAAGGCCTCTTTTCTCTTTTAAAACCCATACTTTTTATCTTGTAAAACTCATAACCTACTCCAAATATTAAGCTTTGTAAGATCATGTTAAATCGAGTTAAAATCATCAATTATTATATAATTAAGCACTTAAAAGATGATAAAAAGGTGCGGAAAATATGTGTGTTTTACAACACATCATATGACTATGTGCAACTGCATATCATACTATGAATGATTAGCTATTAAATTTCCTCATCAGTTTTGATTTTGTACGTCTCTTAATATGTTCTGCATGCATAATGACATATAGAGAAATTAATATACAAATCAAACGTTCTGAAGGGCTTACTTGAAAATTTTGATCATAACTACTTAGGTTTTAAATAAGGACTGCAATATGATTAATAGGGGTCTTGAGCTGATGTTCAATTCAATGAGTGTATTTCTCTGCTCCAGTTTAAGTTTAAAACTAAAATGAGTGTTAAGTCCTGATCAAGCTTATCAAATACTCATAATAAATGATTACTCGGCCAAGTGGGAGAATGTAAGAATAAATATATATTATATATTTATTAATATGGCCATTATTAACATTTATATTATATTAGATGAATATATTAATTATACCTTATCATATATCAATTTGGTAATTGTTGATGGGCCATATTACCCTTACTAACTAATAAAGTCACCAATAACTAAGTAATAAGGATATGTTATTTTTGAAGACGTGTCTGGATCAATTATCCTTCCGAAGAGTTCCAGAGCTATTGCAGGATCATGGATCCTCAGTATTTGGTGTTGTTAACGGTTGTTTCTTATATGAAGATTGATGTTTATCAAGTGCAACGGCTCCAAGACTTATTCCATTGGATATCTCGCTAGTAAAATTATCAAACACGTGGTCAAAGTCGTGGATGAAGCTAGTGGGAGTAATGCTTTAAAATAGGACATTAGTTATTATTATTTTTTTGTATATAACGAGATTGTGATCAGCTAGGGTTACACAATTATTACCTCACACAATTTAGCAGCTCTCATAATTCTCTCCAACAACATACACACACACATAGCAACTATTGTACTCCTGATCATAATCTCCAACCCTTGTAACATCCATTTTTTATATTAATAAAGTGGTGATAGACAATTGTCACCCGGGGTTTTTTTCCTTTTATCTAAATAAGATCAAGGGGTTTTTCCTCGCAACAAATCGCTGTGTTCTTCCCAGTTTCGTTCATATAATCACTGTTACCGTTTTAGCACTAAACCTCACATAACAGATTTGGATACATTATCCTTAGCAGATTTTTGTCCAAAACAACAAGCATGTCGACGACATCATACTCTGATGAGGTTACTACTCTCCATGCTGTAACAGGTTCATATGTTTAATATTTATCATGTTTTATATTACTTACATGAAGAATTGATCAACAAGAAGTTGGATAAACATGCGATGGGGGTCGGTTGCATCTCATGAGTATTTTTATTTTTGGTAGTATATGTACGATGAAATCTTGATTGCACCCTAAAAGGTTTTGACACAGATACTATGATTATAATGACCCAAAAGAAAATTCGACTGTGGTTAATCATAAACTTTGACATCATCATAAAGGAAAACTAGTTTAGAATTTGAAAATTTACAAACCAATAAAATTTAAAATATTCAATATTTTTTAATTAAGATTTGGATCCATGTTTTTAATAAGGATAAGGTAGAATTATTTTTAGCTAACCCAGTTGGGAGGCGACGGGTTTTGAGCTAACATGGAGGAGAGACGATGATTTTTGAGCTAACATGGCGTAGAGATGACGATATTAGCTAATATGGGCGGAGATGTGTCGAGTTAAGAAACATATTTTCTTGATTTTCTAACGTAGAGGCGAAAAGGAGTTAGTAAAGGGACAAAAGGAGGATTTAAATTTTTGAAAAAAATATTTAGAATCTCTGTTACCGTTTTAACACTAAACCTCACATAACAGATTTGGATACATTATCCTTAGCAGATTTTTGTCCAAAACATTTTGGCGCCCACCGTGAGGCAATTGGTGCTATAATCCATATCATTCCCATAAATTTTCGATTTTTTCATACCCATATCACTATCAATGGCCTCATAATCAACCTCTGCTTCATCAACTATGCCATCTTCGGTTTCTCTCTCATCAAGAACTTTGCCGCCGATGCCTCCGCCAATCACGGGAGCACCAAGGGCTGCTGCTGCTAGGAAGCAAGACGCAATTACAAGTCTTCCAGAGCTCGAAAACCGCTGCTGCTGCGCCGGTGGTTAATACTAACAATGATGCTTCATCTATGTTTTCGCAGGTTAAAGCATACATGGAGCAATAGAACAAGACTAACCAGAGGATCCTTCATGAGATAGAAGATCTCAAGAAGACTAAGAGGACAGTGGAGGATCACACTCCCTTGATGCCTAGGATGCTGGGTTTCACTAGTCAAGGATCCATGGCTCAGTTCACGCAAGGATCATCTATCCTCCAACAGGGGTCCATGGGTCAACAGACTCAAGGATCCTCGTTGTTTCAGCCAGGATCATCTATCCTCCAACATGGGTCCATTGGTCAACAGACTCAAGGATCCTAGTTGTTTCAGCCAGGGTCATCTATCCTTCAACAAGGGTCCATGGGACAGCAACCTCAAGGATCCTCATACTTCCAACAAGGATTATCCACCCTTCAACCAGGATCCTATGAGTTATATCACCAAGGATCCTATAATTCCCAACCTCAAGGATCCTTCTTTCAGAATCAAGGATCCTCAGGAGTTCAACATCAACGATCCTCCAACGTCCATGAAGGAGATATAATCCCCATGCAGACCATAGCCTCTAGAGGACCAAATCCTGTAGCAGACGCTTCTTATCTCAGCTACTCATCTGGGATGCCAACCTTCACCCAACAAAGAGGTAACTTGTATGATCCTATATCCTTAGATGCTAACCGTGGTTTCATGCAGGATGCAGGTATCAACCAAGTTATGGCCAAAGAGCTATAGAAGCTCAAGGATATGATATCCAGTGTTCCCGGGGTGATACGACCAATCCCCAAGATACCTGAGGGAAGCCACAAGTTATCCCGATTTGCTCCACCTATCTGTGATGCTGAAATCCCGAAGCGATTCCAAACCCCCAACATGAAGACTTACGACGGAACCACTGATCCTGAAGAACATGTGGCACAATACAGAGAAAGGATGGAGATCAACTCTATCCCAGAGAGACTCAAGGAAGCTTGCTTATGCAAAGGCTTCAGATCTACACTTACAGGATCGGCATTAAAATGGCTGCTAAGTCTTCCTCCCTTTTCAATTACTTCTTTTTCTCATTTAGTTAACTTGTTCAACAGTCAATTTTCTTGTAGTAGGAAATTTGAGAAGTTAACTAGTGATTTATACCACGTTATCCAACCTAGTGATGAATCCCTTAGGGATTTTGTCACAAGGTTTGGCAGGGAAGCTCTGGAAATCCCTAATCTTGATATGGCTACTGTTGTTGAAGCATTCAAGATGGGACATCAGAGGGGCTCCCCCTTTTATGATGATCATGTGATGACTCCGTGCAGGACCCTAGATGAAGTCAGGAACAGGGCGCCCAGATTCATCTGGTTAGAAGATGACAAGAGGATCCAGTATCTCCAGTCAGATTGAGGAGGATATGATATCCTTCTTAAAACAAAGAAAATCCATGTTTGCCTTCAAACATTCATACATGACAGGTATTTCAAAGGAGGTAATCATTCATAAGCTCGGCCTTGATTTATCTATAAAACATGTCCATCAGAAGCGAAGGAAATTCATTCCTGAGAGGAACTCGATCATACAAGAAGAGTTGAAAAACTTCTTAAGGTCGGTATGATCAGAGAGGTTAAGTATCCTCGATGGTTAGCTAATGTTGTTGTTCTTTCTAAAAATAATGGAAAATGGAGGGTGTGTGTCGATTTTACTGATTTAAACAAGGAATGCCCCAAGGATCCTTTCCCATTACCACATATAGACTCCATGGTGGATGCAACGGCAGGACATGAGATTGTAGGTTCCCTGGACGGATCACACGAGATATCCCGATATACACAGGTGCGGAATCCCTGTGTAGATCGTTACGGACGTAGAACACAAGCTCACAAACACACGAACACGACACGAACACACCACACGTTATATTAATAACTCGAACCGTGATACTTACAGACTCTCGACCCTCACGTCACTCGACTCACTGAATTACACGTAAACTGAACTACTCGATCAACTACAAAACAGTAGACCGTAGCCTATATAAATACACGACAACTTCGCCTCAGGCGAAGTTGTCCATAACTTCGCTCGTTCAACAAGTTCGCCTAGGCGAACTTGTCAACAACTTCGCTTGGTTAACAAGTTCGCCTAAGCGAACTTGTCAACAACTTCGCTTTTACAAACAAATACACAAACAATATTACAGACTCGATTACAAACATTAGACATATGAACTACTGACATCTATGCACCAACAGACTCCCCCTTGGCAGTAGCTTCATATCTTGATCTTTCAGCTCTTGTCTCGTAATCCTGTATCTTCACCGCGTGCACTCCTTCTCTAACACACACCGTGACTACTCGCTGATATTTCCTTGCTTCATCCTTCCAAGCAGAATATAGAATATTTTCTTTTCATTCAACACTTGCAAATCAGCTTTCGATAAGTTAACAAGATGCATCGGGTCATACACCCTCAGCACTTCTTGTTCATCTTCGTCTTCCATCACGGCTTCAGCAGTCTGGCAATCAACGTACCACCATTTTAGATTCTTCAACACATCTTGAGGCATAGTCTTCATTGGAACCTCCTTAATGCATCGGATCGGTTTGTACTTCATCACCATCCATGGCTTGCCATCTACTCTCAATCCCCTTTCTGTATCCTCCACGAGCTTTCCCTTCTGTGGCTTTAATAATTCAAACTTCTTTTCTTTTATGCTTTCTTTCCACACGATCTTCTCAATCACTCTTGCCATGTTGTTGTCACTTCTATTTATCAGGCCCAACCTGGCCAAATCTTTCACCTCACATTCCGGCAACGTATTGAGAGATCTCAACATTCTCTTAAAGTATTGAATACCATCATAACGCTTCACCACAAACAACTTCATCTGTTCATCATAAATCCAACAGATAATTCCCTTCTTCGACTCAGCATAGCCTTTGATGTTATAAGTCTTCTTGAACATGGCTGGAACAGCAGGCTTCTTGGTCTTAATAAACCAATGAGCACAGCCTTCCTTCCACCTAGGCTGCTCCTCCCACTCAGTCTCATCCATCTCAGCATCCATGTCGGCTTTCTCAACATCAGGGATCTCGTGTTCAACGTCTTCTTCTACTATCTCCCCCTCTTCTATTCCATCTTCAATCACAATCTGCTCACCGATCTTCTCAATCACATCACTCGGCAGCACATCTTCATCAAACAACACATCGTCGCTGAACATATCATCGTCAAGCTCCTTCAGCGCATCAATCACGTCATCCTCCACCAACACCACATCATCACCACCAGCCGCGTCGGTAGACTCCCCCTCAGCTGTGGAAGTACCAAGAGCTTGAGAAGTTCTTGGCAGCTCACCACCTGCATCTTTCGATGCATTGGGATCATCGTCTCGGTCATTTCTCTTCTTCGTTCTGAGCTCGTCGCCTTTACAGCTCATCTCCCCCTGAGATGCCAAGAACTCCTTCAAGGCATCTATGATTTTCCCATGCTCAACCAGGAGGGATGACTGTAGTTGATTTGCTTCCACTAGGCTTTGAATAGTCTTTGATTGCTCTGCCACGATCCGCTCTAGTGAAGCTATTCTCTCTGAGTCCGACATAGGCGAAGGCGAGACTCCA